>NC_052354.1:50854700-50859599 GCF_009727055.1 Benincasa hispida
CAAAGGACCGCCCTCAAAGGCAAGAGTTCACAAAACACTCAGGATTGAGGTTGTGTCACCTATGGTCATTTAGGTGAGATGCAAGTCTCTAGTATCAACGGTGTTATATACAACGTCTAGTCATCTCGTGGTCCAGGTCTTATACAAACATTTTGTATAGAACACCCCCGCTCCACGTCTCTACATGAATGGTCAGGATCAACCATCTGTAGTAGTTTACAACACTTACAAATCTCTACAAAGCGGGCCGTATCCGTAGAGTCACCAAGATTAGGTATCCCACCTTAATCCTTATACTATAGAACGATTTAGGTTATCACTTAAGGCATGATCCACTTGTATATCATATATACATGCTTAAGTTCACATAAGATAACCAATGAGCTTTGTTTATTGGATATGAGTAAATGCCAGAATTAAATAACACTTGTTTTATTCATTTAATAATGTGTGTTTTTACAAAACAATGAGACTCCAGGAGAATTAGAAGACACCAATCCCAACAGGTTCATCTAGTAGGTCAAATCCACCTCAAGTGTTGAGGGAACCTCGACATAGTGGGAGGGTTGCAAACCCACCTCTTTACTATATGGGTTTAACTAAAATCCTAGCTATGGTAGCTAATGGCGAGGTTAAGGATCTATTGTCTTACAAGAAGGCAATGGAGGATGTTGATAGAGATGAATGGATCAAAGCCATGGATCTCAAAATAGAGTCTATGTACTTCAATTCAGTTTGGGATCTTGTAGATCAACCTGATGGGGTTAAACCTATAGGTTGTAAATGGATCTACAAGAGGAAACGAGATGCTGATGGGAAAGTGCAAAACTTCAAGGCTAGACCGGTGGAAAAGGGTTATTCCCAAGTAGAGGGAGTCGACTTTGAGGAGACTTTCTCGCCTTTTGCTATGCTTAAACCTATCCGGATCCTCCAATCCATTGCCTCATATTATGACTATAAGATATGGCAAATGGATGTCAAGACTACTTTTTTGAATGGCAATCTTGAGGAGACCATTTATATAGTGCAGCCCGAAGTATTCATAGTTTAAAGTCAAGAGCAAAAGGTTTGCAAGCTTAATCGGTCCATTTATGGACTGAAACATGCATCTCGATCTTATAATATAAGGTTTGATACTACAATTAAATATTATGGCTTTGATCAAAACGTTAATGAGCCTTGTGTCTACAAGAAGATCATCAACAGTTCAGTAGTTTTCGTTGTGTAGATGATATCCTAATCATTGGGAATGATGTAGGCTTACTGACTACAGTTAAGAACTGGCCAGCGACCCAATTCCAAATGAAAGATTTGGAAGAAGCTCAGTTTGTTCTTGGTATTCAGATCTTTCGAGATCGGAAGAATATGATGCTAGCACTGTCTCAGTCATCGTATATTGACAAGATGTTGATCGAATATTCGATGCAGAACTCTAAGAGGAGCCTATTGCCTTTCAGGCACGAAGTTACATTGTTTAAGAAACAGTGTCCTAAGACACCTCAAGAGGTTGGGGATATGAGACGGGTCCCCTATGCATCTGTCGTGGGCAGTTTGATGTATGCGATGTTACCTAACATCTGCTATGCAGTGGGGATAGTTAATAGATATCAATCTAATCCAGGATATGATTACTGGACAACCGTTAAGAACATCTTCAAGTGTCTACAGAGAACGAGGGACTACATGCTTGTTTATGATTCTAAGGGTTTGATCCTTACCGGATACACTAACTCTATTTTTAGACTGATAGGGATTCTCGGAAATTCACTTTAGGATCAATGTTCACTCTTAACGGGGGGGGGGGGGGGAGAGAGGGTTGTAGTATGGCGACGCACCAAGCAGGGATGCATCGCAAACTCCACCATGGAGGTTGAGTATGTAGCGGCTTGTGAAATTGCTGAGGAGGCCATTTTGCTCAAAAAATTCCTGACTGATATGGAAGTTGTTCCAGACATGTCAAAGTCCATCATACTTTATTGTGATGATAGTGGTGCTGTCGCTAATTTTCGTGAGCCTGTGAGTCATAAGCGTGGCAATCACATAGAGCGAAAATATCTCATTCGAGAGATTGTGCATCGAGGGAACATGATTGTCATGAAGATAGCTTCAGAGCACAACATTGCTAATCCGTTTACGAAGGCCCTCACAGCTACAGTGTTTGAGGGTCACCTGCAAAGTATAGGTCTATGGGATAGACCACGGCTAGTCTAGGGCCAGTGGAAGATCTTGTACTGGGTGTGTTATGCCCTATTTTATTGTTTTGTGTACTTGTATTTTTTTATCTTTTACACCCCACTAGCTTTAGGACAACTGGGAGATTGTTGGAGTTGATGCACTAAATCTCGTAAGGATCTATAGTTTGTAAACCTTGTATGTGATTAATAATATTTGATATTTTATTCATTTTGTCTATAAAATATATGATATTTTAGTTGCATTAACCACAAACCAATAAACTAACATCCCTGGTTATCGTTGTAACTTAAACATGTATGTGGAGACATACAGGTGGATCATGTTTAAGTGATAACCTAAATAGTCTGTAGTATATAGATAAGGCTGGGTACCTTATCCTGGTGACACTACGAGTATGGCCCGCTTTGTAGATGTTACAAATGTTGTAAACTGCTACAAATGATCTGATCCTAATCATTCATGTATTAGACATCCAAACGAGGATATTCTATACAAAGAAGTTTGTATAAAATCAAACCACGAAATGTTTAGTCTTATTATATAACACCATTCATAATAGAGACTTTCATTTCACTAGAATGATCATAGGTAACATGACCTTAATCCTGAGTGAGTTATGAACTCCTACCTATGAGGGCGGTCCTTTGATTTGTATGGGTGAGAATGGCCAGATTGCCGACTTAACAAGTCTACCATTTTGGAGAAGTTGGTTATCATATTTATTTATATTATTAATTATTTGGAAAATTAATCCCTTTTTCTCTTAACCACCTTAGTGGGAGTGTTGAGTTGATTTTGAATTTTAAATGCGTAATACAATGTAATGTAATGCCACTGCAAGGATGGGTGGAATGGATAGATGGATGGTGATGAAGTGGATGAATCACACTTCTCGATAATAAATGTGATACTACGTTTTAAAGTAATGTATGTGAGGCTGCTTAGATGCGCTCGTAGTATGCGTTCATGTAGTATGTGCATGTCACAAGTTTTCTTGCGCTGGTACCAAGTATAATTCCAATGCAAGTTTCTCAGAGTGATCTGAGGTCGAACACGGGGATTGCGATGATCAATGCAATACTAATGTGATATATGCGACCGAAAACAAAATAATAATGAATTGTATTAGGAAAAGTAAAATGCGATAATAAAATAAAATGCGATGATAAAATAAATGCAGTGACAAAATAAAATGCAATAATAAAATAAAATGCGGTGATAAATAAATGAATAAACAAATAAATGGGTTGTCTGCGAAGATGTGCAAGTATCTGATGGAATGCGATGGCAAGTCTTATGAAATGTGTCAGAAAGAGAATGGGTTGGGGGAAAGGACATCACAAGTTCATCAATCCTATTGAGGACGCAACTAAGGTTTCGCTTTCCCTTGGCTTACACCTCTCAGTGATTGGTTGCGTTCCCATATGTGTATAGTGCGTTAGCTAAACTTAGCTAATTTCTTCAATATGGATTAACTTACTTGCTTAATCCTTCCCCCTTACCCTGGGGATTAGTTACACATGATGAGAAGAGATGGACGATGAATGTATGGTGGAGAACAAGAGAAATAATGATGAATATGATAATGATATTTAAAGATAACGATAAAGTGTTTGTTACAGATGGATGAATGAAAGATTAGAAATGAACACAGTTGATGAATAGAAAGTGAGAATAAATAAGGAAAGCGTGTCATTATCTTGACACAGATCCCGATCGGAGACGATTTTCTTGCCGACGTGTAGGAGGAATGTGGTGGAGAACTTCCTTCTCAGGCTTGTTTTCCAGGTAGAAGTGATCTGTGCACAAAGCTTCTCTTCGGGAATGTGAATGAATTTCTTGCTCCTGAGACTTCCCTTTTGGACTTATCTCGTTTTTCTCCCGGATTTTCTCTAAATGTCTCTTCAGACCAGCCTTCTCTCTTTGAAATGATGTAGCTATTTATAGACTTGTCACCTCCTTTGTCAGTGGTCCCGCTTTGAAAAGATGCTTTTTCTGCCATGGCTTGGTGGAAACGTCCGCTTTGCTCCACATTCAATTTATCTGATCGTACAATAGAAAAGCTGTACAATTTCAGAAATCCCACGAATGCGTCGCTCTTTTCATCTATGATCGATCGCCACATGCAGTGCAAATGCGTTGATCTTTTTACTAGGATCGATTGCCACATACGGTGCAATTGCGTTGCTCTTTTTTGTCTTGATTGACCGTCGCATGCAGTGCAGATGCATTGCTCTTTTTGTCCTCGAGCGATCATCGCATGCGGTGACCTGTTTCCTATAAAACAAAGACTTGGACATTCCATTTTGCCATCACAATGGGGTTAGCGGGTGTTCTTTCCGACACTTTATAAATTTTGCGTTTCTAAGCCAATTTCTATATGTTCGACGCAACTTTTTCCTTCTTTTTGTCGCATAATCTAAATAAGATGGTATAAATAACTTGTATTTCTTCAAGTTATCAGGGTGGTTAGTTGGGTTTTATGGGAAAATGGATAAATAAAATATGATTTTATTTTTTCCATAACAAAGTTACACGATTTGTAAGTAATTCTTCACGATTTGTAGAGCCTACATGATAGACTCCTTACTCTAAATGATTGAAGCAAGATTCCTATATGTAATGTATTTTTCTTCAATCGTCTTCCCTCCAAATTCATAAACTCTCTCATAACCAAAATAGTCAGAGCCCACCACTCCTAGA
>NC_052354.1:50859624-50870357 GCF_009727055.1 Benincasa hispida
TTTTATCTATTCTAACTTCGAATTTTCTTTAATTTCCATCCGAGGGTAAGGAAGTAGTCCAGAAGATAATATTTTCCCTCACTTTAATAAAATTAGGTATAGGTACACTCTTTATTTAATGCAAGCGGAGAAGCTTCTGAGCTCTTTTGATAAGTTTTATTATAATGAATTCAAGGGTCTAAAGTTTGAAAGATGCATATGAGCAATAGAGTTAGCGAGTAAAACACTTCATATTCCAGTTAATCGAAAGGTGAGAGGATAATGTTTGTATTTAATCATCTTTTCTCATCTAGAAACTTACTTGATAGACATGGAATAGTTTCCTTCATATATCTTGAGTATTTTTTATATCCCTGGTTAACCACTTTCCTTCTCAGAATGCGCTGGTATTAGAAAGCGAGGAAATCTAACTTCTCATGGGGACACCCATTGGGTTTGGTCTAGATGAGTTAACGCTCCTTACCTTGACTCGTTTTGGGGTATCAGTGGAAGATTGTATCGGGCTTATATCATCCTATTCCACGTTTTTGGCGTATCCCTTTCAAGGGAAGTGTCTCGATCATCGATTTGTCCCTTTCGAGTGTGATAGAATGGTCGTAAATAGCTACTCTCACCAATAATTTTTCAGAATCTCTGGTTTCCTTACCACATGTGAAAATATAGAGGCGTAAATGGAACGAAAGAAGATATAACCAACGTCCATTAGCGCTCTAATGTGCCGCCTGCTTTGTAGGGTATCCAAGGGAACGAGAGGTGTTATTTTCTATAGCCTCTAAAGAAAACAAAGTATTTGTATCGACAAATGCCACTTTTCTTAAGGAGAACCACATAAGGGAGCACAGATTAGAAGCAAAAATGTTGAATGAGCTTTCCAAAGAAACTATTGAATCTTCCCAACAAGAGATGTTTGAAGAGCTAATCTATATCCTCAAAAGAGTTGTTAACGTAGGTTTTGAAAGGAAATCAAAACTGGGATTTCCATGAGCAGCAAAAGAACAATGACCATTCAATATTACAATCATGAATCAACAAATCATTTACAGTCGACTTCAATCAAAACGGTTATGTGATAATACATAGAAATTACAGCATGAATAAAACACCAAATGTACAAAGAGAACTCTAATGCACATATGCAGAGACTCTCCACGCTCGACTTGCGCGACTCTGATCGAACAACGCAACCACAAGTGCTCGATCTACACGACCGCAAACACCATGCGAACACAGCACGAACTCTTTGCACTCGCCTCACGAATCTCTTTGGTCATGATCTCCTCCGTAACATGAACCTCCTCCGAAGCACCACGAATGGATCCTCCAAAGCACCATGAACGACCTCCAAAAAACCTCGATGATGTCGAGTTGAGTCTGACACCACCAATAAGGCGACCTTGGTATTCTCGGTGTGAGAATCCAGAGGGTTGGGCTCTGTTCGGACTTGGTGTGAGGCAGAAAAATGGAGGAAACAACGATTGCATACATGACTGGGCCAAGGTGGGAGAAGTCGGAGACCTATCGTATAGGTCGATGCCAAATCGTTTAGATAAAAGCTATGCGATGTTTAGAAAAAGCTTGTGATCGTTTAGCTCGACAGACTCTACACGATCGTTTACCTTAGGCCAACGATCGTTTAGCAAAGCTATGTTGATCGTTTAGTAAACACTGCACGATCGTTTAGCTAGCACCCTGTACGATGTTTAAGCTCAGCCCAAGCTCCACTCGTGCTTGTAAATCTTATATTACTTTTGACGACCACCATGAGTTTCTTTTTCGCGGGGAAGAAAACTCAAATTTCTTTTCAAAAATTTTGTAAAAAACTTCTATTTCAAAATAGGAAACCAATTTTCCTTTTAAACTCACGGTTACCATGATCAATAACCATCCACTACATTTGGTTATTTAAAAGAAAAGTATTAATTATCTAATATATTAATATATATTATAAACATAAATGATAACCAACTTATCATACTATAATTTATAACCTATAGTTTTAATATTTTAATCTCATGAAACATATAAACCATAGTTCTTTTTCTATCTATGGTAGTTAATGTAAATCTCATTTACATCAATCTCCACTAGATATATCTCATACATCATACCGATTATATCACATATAATCAAAATACATCTGTCAATTTGAACATTTCAAATCAACACCAAGAAACTTGATCCTTCAACAGAATCCAAGCTACTAAGGGGACCTCAATGGGACCTGTAGATCCGAAGCTCCAACGGTACGTGAATAACTGACTAAACTCTTTAGCCATAGGATCCACCGTCCGTTTAACTGCCAGGCACTCCACTAAGACCGGACACATAACTTTCCTACTACAATGATATTATGTGTCTATCTTAATCAATCAGTAGTGCGACAACGCCTTTACAGATCAGCCTCGTAAGTAACAGTATGGGAACCATATCAATTGCCCCCTATAGTTACATCTGTCTCCTTAAGTACCACTAATCCTAATGAACATATAATCTAGTCAGCTATGACCTGAGTCTTCTCTTCCAAAGAGAGATATATATTGGCACATGTAAGCCCACGGAATCAGCCCTTAAGGGGAAATCTCAAATCGTGAGGATTCGCTTCGGAAAGAAGTGAATTACCATATTGTAGATTACGTTCCTAGCTCCCAGATCAGACAAGTCCCCAAAAAGGTAGGCATGTTGATGGTTGGCAAATTCTGGTCACTCTCACCCATACTAAATCAAGACGCGCGCCATAAAGGAAGAGTTCACAAAACACTCAGGATTGAGGTTTGTGTCACTATATGGTCATTTAGGTGAGATGCAAGTCTATTCAACGGTGTTATATACAACGTCTAGTCATCTCGTGGGTCCAGGTCTTATACGAAACATTGTAGATAGACACCCCCGCTCCACGTCTCCTACATGAATGGTCAGGATCAACCATCTGTAGTAGTTTACAACACTTAACAAATCTCTACGAAAGCGGCCGATACTCCGTAGAGTTCACCAAGATCAGGTATCCCACCTTAATCCTTATACTATAGAACGATTATAGGTTATCACTTAAAGGCATGATCCACTTGTATATCATATATTACAATGCTTAAGTTCACATAAGATAACCAATGAAGCTTTGTTTATTGAATATGAGTAAAATGCCAGAATTAAATAAACACTTGTTTTATTCATTTAATAAGTGTTGTTTTACAAAACAATGAGAACTAGAGAATTAGAAAGACAGCCAATCCCAACAGTTCATCTAGTAGGTCAAATCCACCTAAGTGTTGAGGGAACCTCGACATAGTGGGAGAGGTTGCAAACCCACCTCTTTACTATATGGGTTTAACTAAAAATCCTAGCTATGGTAGCTAATGGCGAGGTTAAGGATCTATTGTCTTACAAGAAGGCAATGGAGGATGTTGATAGAGATGAATGGATCAAAGCCATGGATCTCAAAATAGAGTCTATGTACTTCAATTCAGTTTGGGATCTTGTAGATCAACCTGATGGGGTTAAACCTATAGGTGTAAAATGGATCTACAAGAGGAAACGAGATGCTGATGGGAAAAGTGCAAAACTTCAAGGCTAGACCGGTGGAAAAAGGTTATTCCCAAGTAAGAGGGAGTCGACTTTGAGGAGACTTTTCTCGCCTTTTTCTATGCTTAAACCTATCCGGATCCTCCAATCCATTGCCTCATATTATTGACTTATAAGATATGGCAAATGGATGTCAAGACTACTTTTTTGAATGGCAATCTTGAGGAGACCATTTATATAGTGCAGCCCGAAGTATTCATAGTTTAAAGTCAAGAGCAAAAGGTTTGCAAGCTTAATCGGTCCATTTATGGACTGAAACATGCATCTCGATCTTATAATATAAGGTTTGATACTACAATTAAATATTATGGCTTTGATCAAAACGTTAATGAGCCTTGTGTCTACAAGAAGATCATCAACAGTTCAGTAGTTTTTCGTTGTGTAGATGATATCCTAATCATTGGGAATGATGTAGGCTTACTGACTACAGTAAGAACTGGCCAGCGACCCAATTCCAAATGAAAGATTTGGAAGAAGCTCAGTTTGTTCTTGGTATTCAGATCTTTCGAGATCGGAAGAATATGATGCTAGCACTGTCTCAGATCGTATATTTGACAAGATGTTGATCGAATATTCGATGCAGAACTCTAAGAGGAGCCTATTGCCTTTCAGGCACGAAGTTACATTGTTAAGAAAACAGTGTCCTAAGACACCTCAAGAGGTTGGGGATATGAGACGGGTCCCCTAATGCATCTGTCGTGGGCAGTTTGATGTATGCGATGTTACCTAACATCTGCTATGCAGTGGGGATAGTTAATAGATATCAATCTAATCCAGGATATGATTACTGGACAACCGTTAAGAACATCTTCAAGTGTCTACAGAGAACGAGGGACTACATGCTTGTTTATGATTCTAAGGTTTGATCCTTACCGGATACACTAACTCTATTTTAGACTGATAGGGATTCTCGGAAATTCACTTTAGGATCAATGTTCACTCTTAACGAGGGGGGGGGGGGGAGAGAGGGTTGTAGTATGGCGACGCACCAAGCAGGGATGCATCGCAAACTCCACCATGGAGGTTGAGTATGTAGCGGCTTGTGAAATTGCTGAGGAGGCCATTTTGCTCAAAAAATTCCTGACTGATATGGAAGTTGTTCCAGACATGTCAAAGTCCATCATACTTTATTGTGATGATAGTGGTGCTGTCGCTAATTTTCGTGAGCCTGTGAGTCAATAGCGTGGCAATCACATAGAGCGAAAATATCTCATTCGAGAGATTGTGCATCGAGGGAACATGATTGTCAATGAAGATAGCTTCAGAGCACAACATTGCTAATCCGTTATACGAAGGCCCTCACAGCTACAGTGTTTGAGGGTCACCTGCAAAGTATAGGTCTATGGGATAGACCACGGTAGTCTAGGGCCAGTGGAAGATCTTGTACGGGTGTGTTATGCCCTATTTTATTGTTTTGTGTACTTGTATTTTTTTATCTTTTACACCCCACTAGCTTAGGACAACTGGGAGATTGTTGGAGTTGATGCACTAAATCTCGTAAGGATCTATAGTTTGTAAACCTTGTATGTGATTAATAATATTTGATATTTTATTCATTTTGTCTATAAAATATATGATATTTTAGTTGCATTAACCACAAACCAATAAACTAACATCCCTGGTTATCGTTGTAACTTAAACATGTATGTGGAGACATACAGGTGGATCATGTTTAAGTGATAACCTAAATAGTCTGTAGTATATAGATAAGGCTGGGTACCTTATCCTGGTGACACTACGAGTATGGCCCGCTTTGTAGATGTTACAAATGTTGTAAACTGCTACAAATGATCTGATCCTAATCATTCATGTATTAGACATCCAAACGAGGATATTCTATACAAAGAAGTTTGTATAAAATCAAAACCACGAAATGTTTAGTCTTATTATATAACACCAATTCATAATAGAGGACTTTCTTCACTAGAATGATCATAGGTAACATGACCTTAATCCTGAGTGAGTTATGAACTCCTACCTATGAGGGCGTCCTTTGATTTGTATGGGTGAGAATGGCCAGATTGCAGATCGACTTAACAAGTCTACATTTTGGAGAAGTTGGTTATCATATTTATTTATATTATTAATTATTTGGAAAAATTAATCCCTTTTTTTCTCTTAACCACCTTAGTGGGAGTGTTGAGTTTGATTTTGAATTTTAATGCGTAAATAAATGTAATGTAATGCCACTGCAAGGATGGGTGGAATGGATAGTGGATGGTGATGAAGTGGATGAATCACACTTCTCGATAATAAATGTGATACTACGTTTTAAAGTAATGTATGTGAGGCTGCTTAGATGCGCTCGTAGTATGCGTTCATGTAGTATGTGCATGTCACAAGTTTTCTTGCGCTGGTACCAAGTATAATTCCAATGCAAGTTTCTCAGAGTGATCTGAGGTCGAACACGGGGATTGCGATGATCAATGCAATACTAATGTGAATATATGCGACCGAAAACAAAATAATAATGAATTGTATTAGGAAAAGTAAAATGCGATAATAAAATAAAATGCGATGATAAAATAAATGCAGTGACAAAATAAAATGCAATAATAAAATAAAATGCGGTGATAAATAAATGAATAAACAAATAAATGGGTTGTCTGCGAAGATGTGCAAGTATCTGATGGAATGCGATGGCATATTATGAAATGTGTCAGAAAGAAGAATGGGTTGGGGGAAAGGACATCACAAGTTCATCAATCCTATTGAGGACGCAACTAAGGTTCGCTTTCCCTTGGCTTACACTCTCAGTGATCGGCCCACAAATAACCGTACCCATATGTCTATGGTGAATCGGGGATGAACGTTGTGAACGCAAGGTTGTTTCCATTTCTGGAAATACTTCTTGCTTTAGTTAACGCATTCTTACAACCTTCTTTCGAGAGGTGGATTAACATTTTCACTTTTGCTCTCACAGGTGAAGATGTCGTTGAGCATGCGTTAGCTAAACTTAGCTAATTTCTTCAATATGGATTAACTTACTTGCTTAATCCTTCCCCCTTACCCTGGGGATTAGTTACACATGATGAGAGAGATGGACGATGAATGTATGGTGGAGAACAGAGAAATAATGATGAATATGATAATGATATTTAAAGATAACGATAAAGTGTTTGTTACAGATGGATGAATGAAAGATTAGAAATGAACACAGTTGATGAATAGAAAGTGAGAATAAATAAGGAAAGCGTGTCATTATCTTGACACAGATCCCGATCGGAGACGATTTTCTTGCCGACGTGTAGGAGGAATGTGGTGGAGAACTTCCTTCTCAGGCTTGTTTTCCAGGTAGAAGTGATCTGTGCACAAAGCTTCTCTTCGGGAATGTGAATGAATTTCTTGCTCCTGAGACTTCCCTTTTGGACTTATCTCGTTTTTCTCCCGGATTTTCTCTAAATGTCTCTTCAGACCAGCCTTCTCTCTTTGAAATTGATGTAGCTATTTATAGACCTTGTCACCTCCTTTGTCAGTGGTCCCGCTTTGAAAAGATGCTTTTTCTGCCATGGCTTGGTGGAAACGTCCGCTTTGCTCCACATTCAATTTATCTGATCGTACAATAGAAAAGCTGTACAATTTCAGAAATCCCACGAATGCGTCGCTCTTTTCATCTATGATCGATCGCCACATGCAGTGCAAATGCGTTGATCTTTTTATCTAGGATCGATTGCCACATACGGTGCAATTGCGTTGCTCTTTTTTGTTCTTGATTGACCGTCGCATGCAGTGCAGATGCATTGCTCTTTTTGTCCTCGAGCGATCATCGCATGCGGTGACCTGTTTCCTATAAAACAAAGACTTGGACATTCCATTTTGCCATCACAATGGGGTTAGCGGGTGTTCTTCCGACACTTTATAAATTTTGCGTTTCTAAGCCAATTTCTATATGTTCGACGCAACTTTTTCCTTCTTTTTGTCGCATAATCTAAATAAGATGGTATAAATAACTTGTATTTCTTCAAGTTATCAGGGTGGTTAGTTGGGTTTTATGGGAAAATGGATAAATAAAATATGATTTTATTTTTTCCATAACAAAGTTACACGATTTGTAAGTAATTCTTCACGATTTGTAGAGCCTACATGATAGACTCCTTACTCTAAATGATTGAAGCAGATTCCTATATGATAATGTATTTTTCTTCAATCGTCTTCCTCCTCCAAATTCATAAACTCTCTCATAACCAAAATAGTCAGAGCCCACCACTCCTAGGTTCTTACCCTTAGAATACCGAGGTCACCAAGTGGTAGTGTTTTCCTCTTTTGGTTCGAGTCTTATTGTTGTTCGAGGAGTTCGTGACTATTCGAGGAGTTCGTGACAGTTTGAGGGTTGTACAAGAAGAAGTGTTCTTTAAAAGTATAATTACTTGAACCCTTTTGTTCTTCAAAAGCATGCTATAATTTTTATTAAGATGCATAATCTGTATGTTTGCTGTAAATGTTTATTTTCAATCAAAATAGAATTTGGACGATCCGCTTCCACTCACGGATCTCCTTGTAAATGAGTTCCTTCAATTGGGACTCCTGAAGAGCTTACAAAGACAATAGTGTTGGGATTGGTGTCCTAAATCTCCTTGTAATCTAGTAGTTTGTAAATGTTGTATAAACATATTGTTATTAATAAAATACGTGTTATTTTATAAGCATATACTCAATCCAAAAAACTAAGATCCTAGGTTATTTTATGTAATTTAAACAAGCATGTAGAGACATACAAATGGATCTTATTTAATTAATATGCCAAATGGTCTGTAGTAGATGGATAAGACTAGGTACCTTATCCTGGTGACACTATAGATATGGCCCGCTTTGTAGGTGTTATAAGTGTTGTAAAATGCTACAAATGATCTAATACTGATCATTCATGTCGAGACATGTGAGCGAGTGTATCCTATACAAAGAGTTTGTATAAGACCCAACCATGAAATGATTAGTCTCTTTATATAATGCCGTTAATAATAGAGACTTACATTTCACTAGGATGACCATAGATGATATGACCTGCATCCTGAGTGAGTTGTGAACTCTTAATTATGAAGGTGGTTCTTTGATTTGTATGGGTAAGAGTAGCTAGATTGCCAACTCAATAAGCCTACAATTTTGAGGATTCATCTGAGTGGGAAGTTGGGAACACAGCTACATAAGACAGAATTGACTCCTTCCTCGATGATGGGGTAAGTAGATAAATTGATCTCTTAAGGGCTGATTCCGGGGCTTGAACATAGTGGTCACACCCTCTCCTGGCTCAAAAGGGACTTGGTTATCGTTGGACTATGACTTATTGTTCATTAGAGGAATCGGTGGTACTTAAGGAGTTAGATGTAACTACAGGGGGAAACGATAATTTTGGCCCAGCTGTACTTATGAGCAATTTGTAAAGGGTGATCTCACTGTTGATTGGTTATATTCAATGGACATAGAAATATATATGTAGTGCAAAGAGTGCAACTCTTGGTCTTTAGTGGAATGACCGACAGTTAATGGATGTTGGATAATTTAATTAAAGAGTTTAATTAATTATCCAAGTACCATTGGAGCTTCAATCTACAAGTCCATTAGGTCCCCTTTGTAGCTCAACAGGGATTTTATTGAGAATTATTTTTGGATTAATTTGAAGTGTTCAAATTACTTGAGGGAATTAATTATATGTGATATAATTAATATAATGTATTTGATACATTATAATATAAGGTTATATTAGAGGAATTTGAATATGATTCAAATACTAACTATATAAATGAGATTCATATAATTAAATACAATATAAATATGATTTATATTAAATACTATAAATAAGTTGAGAGGAATTAAATATTTGGATATGATTCAAATATTAATTATATGAATGAGATTCCTACAAGTGAGTTTACTATAAATGTGATTTATATTAAATTCAACGTATGGTTGAGAGAAAATACATTTATAGATTATATTGTATTTGATACAATATGTAACTACAAATTATGTGTTATATGAGATATAACATATAGTTTATATACATATAATAAGGTTGTTATTATATGTATAATTATTATTAATTTAATTTTATTAAATTAATATTAATTAATTAAAGGGAGGAAGTTACAACTCTCTCCCCCTAATTTCTCTCAGCCAAGTACATTATGAGAGGGGTCAGAGAGATGGATTGCGCTCATTCATCTTCTTCCTGAAAATATTGAGAGAAATAGTTCTCTCTGGAAAAAACTCACAGAGAGGAAAATTTCCTTTCTTCTTCCTCTCCATCTTCTTCCCTCTTTCAAACCTAGTGCAGAGCCCACAACTCCTGCCTATTCTCAACCCTAAAGAATATAGAGGGTTCATCTTTGAAGGAACTCTTTGGGGAGAGAACCTTGAGCCGAAGCAGATTGACCAAATTCTATTTTTCATTGAATACAGATTTTATAGTAAACATGAAACAAGATATGCATTTTATAAATTACATCATGCTAAAGAAAAAGTTTCAGAAACCTCACCTCTGAAGACCTTTTCTTCACGTTTTCCCTCAAACAATTCACAGACTCCTTAAAGCCTTTCTTCAAGAATAACCTCGAACACGAACGAATATTACCACAAATGTTTCCTCGGTATTCTCAAGGTGAGAACCCAAGAGTGGTGGGCTCTGGCTATCTTGGTTTTGAGGGAAAACTTAATAGAGAAAAGGAAAGATTGAGAACTCTCTCAAAAAACTCAAAACACACAGAACTTTTTTGTTGTTTTACTCACTTTCTCCAAATCGTTCAACTTAGCCAAACAGAAGAAAAACAAAAGATTTATTTTCTATATGCCAAATATAACCCCCACCCACTTACGTGGGTGAGAGAGAAGGGGAAGGGAGTTGTTACTCACTCCCCTATTATTAAAATCATAATAATATAAATATAAATATGATAACTAACTTATCATATTATATATATATATATTAAATTATATGTTATATCAAATATAACATATAACCTATAGTTTTAATATAGTATCATATACAATATAAGCTATAGTTTCTTTAATCTTTTATATGGCATTTAATATAAATCTTATTTATATTAATTTAACAACTATGAATCCAATTCATTGAAACTATATTTGAATCTCATCCAAATATTTATGTCCTCTTATTAAGCTATAATATATCAAATACATTGTGTAACGACCGGATC
>NC_052354.1:50873222-50875867 GCF_009727055.1 Benincasa hispida
CTTCTATCCAAATCTCGCTCTCTTTGTTCTCAGAATCTCGCTCTCTCCAGCTTTCTCACTGGTTTGGCTCTCGTGACTCTCGCTCTCGCTCTCTCTAGCTTTCTCACTGGTTTGGCTCTTGTGACTCTCGCTCTCGCTCTCGCTCTCTCGCTCTCGCTCTCTCCCACTGTCTCGTTGAGAATCTCGCTCTCTCCAATTTTCTCTCCACTCTTGGTAGTTTTCACGCGTAGGTTGTCTTCACTGCTTGTTGATTCCACTTCCCCTTTTTAACTCTTTCAAATTTTAAGAGTATATGGGCAATTAATTCACCTCTAATTCTTCCAACGAGCAGTGCCCAACCAAAAAATTATCTATTGCTCCTTTGTCACTTGAATTAGCTAGCGTCCAACTTCTAATTAATCCTCCCTTATTTTGCCCCCTTAATCATTATTTTTGGATAATTAATAAATTTCTTATTTTTTTCCAATTCTAAATTTTCACCCGACTTTCCTATTAAGTTTATATATTTTTCATTCTTAATTATATATTTTATTTTTTTTTCCTGCTTTCTAAATTAAGGTTAGGGTATTACATTTACCCCTTTAAATAAAATTTCGTCCTGCTTAACATTTGACATTTAATTTCTTGTAGTGTATGCGTACAAATTTGGGTTGTTACACATTGCGACAATTATATCACATATAATTGAATCAATTTAAATATATAATTAAATCCCTCTATTAATTTGTATAATTTGAATTAATCCAAAAACTTATTCTCAATTAATCCTATTGAGCTACCAAGGGGACCTCATGGACCTGTAGTTTGAAGCTCCAACGGTATATGAATAATTAATTAAACTCTTCGCACTGCAAATATATTTATGTGTCCATTGGATATAACCAATCAACAGTATGATGATCCTTCACAAATTGCTTGTAAGTACAACTGGGCCAAATTACCATTTTCTCCCGTAGTTACCTCTAACTTCTTAAGTACCACTGATCCCTCAAATGAACAATAGATCATATTCCAACTATGACTAAACCCCTTTCGGACTAGGAGAGGGTGTGGCGCCACATTGTTCAGGACCCACAATTAGCCCTCAAGGGAGCAATTTATCTACTTACCCCTGCCTCGAGGAAGGAGTGAATTTCATCTTGTGTAGTTGAGTTCCATGTCTTTTGTTTGGGAAGATCTTATTTTGCGCTATACTTTACCTGAATGTTTCTTAGTTTTGTATTAATTAACGATTAGTGCCCTCTAGATGGTACTTCAGGACTATTCTTTTATCCATTTCGAGTCTATTCTTTTTCGCCCTTGAATGTTCCTTATGCTGTTCTGGTTGCTTTGTCTTAAAATCTTTTCAAAAACTTTTTTCTTGTAATAATAATTGAATCCCATCCTACTAATGCTCAATTTGCAAGCCAAGACAAAATTTTTGTTCTTTTTCCGAGATCTTTCCATCTCAATTATTTTTTAAGATATTCTATTTGAAGGGAAACCATTGAAGGTTTACACAGCTAATGTGGGGTCTCCAATTTCTTTTTTCACAGAACTTACAAAAATTACATATTAAAAAGAGAAAGGATTATGCATTAAATAAACTTATTCATGCTAATTTCTAAAAGAAGGGGGAGGAAATAAATTTAACCTTTGAAGAACGGCGATTTCTTCAGAAAATCTCTCGAACAGATCACGATTTTTTCTTCCAAAAGAGGGAACACATCAAAGACTGTTGGGGTTGATGTCTCTAAATCTCAAGGGTCTTATAGTTTGTAAACATTATTGTACAAACTCATTATGTATTTAATAAAATTTATGATATTTTTTCGTTGTCTATAAACTATATGATATTTTTTTGTTGCCATTAACCACAAACCAATAAACTAAATCTAAGGTTAATCTTTGTGGACTTAAACATGTATTAGGACATACGAGTGGATCATGTTTAAGTGATAACATAAGTGGTCTGTAGTAGATGGATAGGCTAGGTACCTTATCTTGGTGACACTACGAGTATGGCCCACTTTGTAGGTGTTACAATTGTTGTAAAGTACTACAAATAATCTTGATCCTGATCATTCATGTATAGCATGCAAGTGGGATATTCTATACAAAGGAGCTTGTATCATGACCAGACGTTTGCTGCTCTTGAATGCTGTTTATATATTAATCTTTTATTGTGCTACATTGTATGGTTAGGACATACCGAGGGTTGGGATCATGTTTAAAGTGATAAATAAGTGGTCTGAGTAGATGGAATTTAGGCTGGTACCTTATCTTGGGTGACCTACGAGTTATGGCCCCTTCGTAGGTGTTACCAAATTTGTTTTGTAAAGTATACAAATATTCTGATCCTGATTCATTCATGTATAGACTGCAGTAGTGGGGATATTCTATATACAAAGGAGCTGTTTTTTTTTTGTTTTTACAAAGCGCAGACCATTGTGTTAGGTCTCCATTATATGACGCCATTCATAATAGAGACTTACATTTTCACTAGGATACCATAGGTAACATGACTTAATCTGAATGGAAGTTTATAAAACTCCTGGGCCTATGAGGGTGGTCTTTGATTTGTAATGGGTTAGAGTGGCTAGAATCAACCGCTTAAACAAGCCTAAACCATTTTGGGGATTCGTCTGATTGAGGAGTTGGACTGG
>NC_052354.1:50875967-50909634 GCF_009727055.1 Benincasa hispida
TTAGTAAATGGGATTCAATTTATACAAGAAAAGTTTTGAAAAGATTTTATATGGACAAAGCACATCCATTGAACATGCAAATGGAAGTTCGTTCATTAGGTTGCGAAGAAAGATATATTTTGACCTCGAAATGATAATGAAGAATTTTTTAGTCCTGAAGTACCTTATCTTAGTGTAATTGGTGCACTTATGTATCTTGTTAATAATACAAAACTAGATATTACATTTTCAGTAAATTTATTAGCAAGATATAGATCTTCTCCAACAAAAAGACATTGGAGCGAAATTAAGCATTTACTTCGTTATCTCTGAGGTTTTTTTTTTTTTATTAAAATCAATCAAATTTTGATCTAGTTTTATGTAGATTCTAGATATTTATCTGATCTACACAAAGCTACATCTCATATAAGTTATCTGTTCACATGTAGAGGAACTGCTATATCATGGCAATCAGTGAAACAGACTATAACTGCCAATCATACTGAAATTCTTGCAATTCACGAGGCTAGTCAAGAATGTGTATGGCTAAGATCAATGACTCAACACATTCATGGAACATATTAATAAGAAGATAGAATAAAACATATTTCACCGAAGCTTTTTTTACACTCATGATCATGAAGAAAATGGTGACATCACTATACAACAAATTTATTCGAAAGATAACCTAGCAGACTTATTTACAAAGGCATTACCTACCGCAACATTTGAAAAACTGGTGCACAACATTGGAATGCGGCGACTCAAAGATCTCAAGTGACGTTTCCTGAGGGAAAGTAAATATACTACTTTTTTAAAAGTATCAGATTATATGAAATATGTACTATTTTTCTTTTACTAGGATTTTTTTTCCAATGGATTTTTTCCTAGTAAGCTTTTAACTAGGAATAATTCATATATTTGGCATCTAAGGGAGAGTATTCTAAATATGTTAAATTAGATGTAATGTAGATGCCCATTATTAGTGTCCAATGGCCATGTGTCACTTATCCATTATCCATGTGTTGTCCACATGTCTCAAGATTACACATTATTAGTGCCCATATATCCACTTCCTATTTGCTAAATTTCCTATAATAGTGGCATTTGGTAGGTTTTGAAAGACACATTGGGCAAAGTCCGTGAAAATTGGAGAAGTGGAGAATTTAGAGAAATTTCTTATTTTATATTTTAAATTTATTTTATTTTGTTTATTTTATATTTTGTTTAATTTATTTTAATATTAATTTATTTTATTATTATAATATATTTTTTATATTATATTTTTATTGTATCCGTGTTCCCTTATACTCCTCAGATTCATAACAAATAGATTACTATAGATTTATTGAGATAAATAACTATATCAATTTTGTTAGTTTAATATCAATCAATTAATTATTTAACCATTTTCAAAATAAAATTATATATAAGATGAAAAACAAAAAAATATATCTGGGAATAACTTATTCACAATCAAAGTGTTAAAAACCATGTAACAATCATGAGTTTAGCATGTCTATGTTAATTTTCATCCAGTTAGCCCTTAAACCAAGCAATCCCTCAGGAACGTTAATTAAGGCCCTTCTTAAGGTTAGGCATCATGTATGGAGGATCATCCAAGATATCATTCCTACAAAAGTCAATGTTTTTAAGAAATGACTTGATGCTAACCTTTTTTGTTTGTTTTCTAGAAAATAATGGGAGACCACTATATGCGGCTTCTGTTTTGTGATGTGTAGGGCTCATTGGCATCCTTCAAAGTTCTGGGAGTTGGATGGATAACAATCTCAAGGAGGATGAGTGTGGTAAGTGAAGGATTCGTATCCCGTAGCAGAAGCGTTTTGTGAGAACCCTTTCATCCCTCAATTCGATTTTTACATGGCATGCTTTAGGGAAAAAGATTAGAACCATTTTTACTTTTGTAGATTCCTAAGTTTCATGAACAATCCTCTTTAAGTTCCAACGAATGGCTCCTCCAATGATCTTGATCACGAACGATTTCTTGAACAATCTCGAACACTACCACGAGAATAACCTCATTATTTTATAGGATTCCAATAGAGGAATAAGTGGTATCCAACTATTGGGAGAGGGATAGGAGAAAAGGGTTTTGGAGAGTAGAGAAGATTCTCGTTGTAGCTTAGGAAAACTTTTGCACAGTAACACTTGTGTGTTGTGTATTGTCAGTGTCAGTATCAGTGTCTCCTAAAGGGTCCAGAGGGAAGTTTTTATATAGAGAAGAGCCAAACTATTTTCCTAATCCTTTTCCTATTATAAATTAATTAGTGTATAAATTAAATTAAATAAGTGTTAATTATCTCAATTAATTAATACTTATTTAATTTAATTTATACACTAATTAAATAACTATTTATACATGAAATTAAATTTAATGTATGTATATATATATATATATTTAATTATCATAAACATCGTACGTATATGTGCAATACCTCTCTATTAATTAATTCTTTGTGAATCTAATTCACTTTAATTAATTCATTGTATCTTTTTCAAATATCACTTTCCAATTTACTTTGAATTATAGATCATATCTATAATCAAGGGCTTCAGACTTACGTTGCATTAGGTAGAGATACCCGTACCTTGAATAATCATCTATGAAAGAGATGGTTGACTAGATGTATCGACATCAACAATTCTTGTTGATCTATTGGCCTGTTCAACAACTCTTGTTGAACCTTCAGTAGTTTCACTAGAAATCTCATGTATAACAAACTTGCTTCGTGGTTTATGATCCCTGATGTGGTCTTCTTCCAAGAAGATAGCATTTGTCGACACAAACACTTTGTTCTCACTCTGATCATAGAAGTATCCACCCTTCGTTTCCCTGGGGTAGCCTACAAAGAGGCAAACTTTCGAACGCGGTTCCAACTTCTTCGGGTTAGCCACAAACACGTGGGTCGAACATCCCCAAATCCTGAAGTGGCCTAAACTATATTTACGACCTCTCCACAACTCAAAAGGTGTTTCAGAAACACTTTTTGAGGGAACGTTGTTCAAAATATAACATGCAATCTCCACTGCAAAACTCCAAAACTGGTCTGGAAGATGAGCATAACTCATCATAGATCGAACCATGTCCAATAGGGTTCTGCTTCTCCTTCTGATACACCATTCTGTTGAGGTATACCCGGGGCCAAGAGTTGGGACGTAATTCAATGTTCTATCATATAGTTCTGGAATTAGAGGTCCATATACTCTCCACCACGATCATATTATAGTGTTTTTATCTTCTTACCTAACAAGTTTTAAACTTAAGCCTTATACTCCTTGAACTTCTCAAGGGCTTTAGACTTACGTTGAATTAGGTAGAGATACCCGTACCTTGAATAATCATCCATGAAAGAGATGAAATATTCATACCCACATCGAGCCCTAACACTCATCAGACTACAGAGGTCTAAATGTATAAGTTCCAAGGTTTCCTTGGCTCTATAACCTTTTCCAGTAAAAGATTGTTTAGTCATCTTGCCTTCAAGGCATGATTCACATACCGACAAAAAGTTTTCTTCTAAACTCTTTAGAAGTCCACATTTTACCAATTGCTCAATCCTATTGAGGTTAATGTGACCTAATCTTAGATGCCAAAGATGGACATTTTCCTTAGGAGAAACCTTTGGTCTTTTAGCTGTTGTTGCTGTACTGAATATTTCAGTATTAAACAAGGCTTTTATGACTAACGACCTTAGTACATATAAGTTATTTTCCATTGAACCAAAACCAATCTCCATACAATTCTTAAAAATAAACACTTTACTCTCAGAAAAGAAGATAGTATAACCTTGTTCAATGAGACAAGAAACCGAGATTAAGTTCCTCTTGATATGAGAAACTACAAAAATATTATCCAGTAATAGATAACGTTTCTTGTCCAAAAATAACTTCAACCTACCTACAGCAATAGCTGAAACAACCTCACCAGTACCGACTCGAAGAGTCATCTCTCCTTGTGGCAACGTTTTTCAGGAACTAAATCCTTGGTAAGAGTAACTAACGTGATTAGTAGCACCTGAATCAAGAATCCAGGCAGAATCATCATTCTCTACTAAACACATCTCCAAGATAAATAAATCACATGAATTGTCTTTAGACTTCCTCCTCTTTTGGAGAGTAGTAGGATTAGTATCATAATCGAAATATTCTCCAAGTTCCATTTCAGAGAAAACTTCTCGTCGATGAACTTTAACAGAGTCAGCAACACTTGCTTTCTCTTCCTGGAGGTTATCTTGGGAACTGACACGATTGGTATCTTTGTTATCCATCCCTTTGTGCTCGAAAAGTAAGAACTGATATTCAAACAATTCTTGCAACGAGTCCATGATCTCATGTGCAATGACCATGTTCTCAACCCTTTTAGACAAAACATCAGATATGCTAGCCAATATGTGAAGTCGGGCCAACAATTTAGCCTTCATCCACACCTCATATGCATTACGAACATTTCGCGATGCATCAAGGGTCAGGACTTGAGGACACTTCTCAACCACGACAAAATCGAGGTCGTTTACCACGAAATATGTTTTAACAGACTCTTTCCACTGTTTGAAATTGGTCAAACTAGAGGCATTTAACGGAAAAATATTCAAGTTACTGAAAAAGAAACACATTGACCTGCATTAGGTTTTAAGCAAATACTCGTTGAAAAACATACAACATCCAATATGGTTTAGCAAAAGCCGTCGAAGGGTGGTCAATTCATCCTTCCTCTGAAATTAGACATTCTCAACCAACCATTAATACTAAAACAACTCTTGCTCCTATAACGACTAACCACCATTGATTTGGTCAAGAAATCATTAACTTACTTAACAATTTCCCGTAAACCCGTCATTTTAGGCCCTAGAGTTCCCCCCTAAGCAGCCAATCCGAAGGGAAAAAATCCGATTGGAAAACTAAAGTGCCCTATCCGATTCTGGAGTTCACCTTGATATTGACCAACTGCACAAAACCCATCCGAAGGGGGACACTTCCAGAGCGCTACGAGGGAGTGCAAGTGTACACACCCCGAATTTTCACTTTTTATATAATTTCAGTAATTTTGTTATTAGAAGGCATTTTTGAAATTTTGGATTTGAAGTATAAGTGTGGGAATTTAAGTGTTAGATGTGAAAATTATTCAATTTTGAAATTTAATTTGAAAATTAATGACAGGAATTAATTTTCTTTTGAAAAGGAAAAGAAATAAATAGTATAAAGTGGATTAAAGAAACGATTTAAGTGTAATTATACTTTTCCTTTTTTAGTTATTATTATTATTATTTTTAAAATAAAAAGAACCCATCCCTTCTCCTTCCTCACGATCTCCAAGCCGCCGGACCCCTGAAACTCTTTTTTTTTTCTCCTCTCACCGACCCTCTTCGCCGGACGTAGCCGCTTGGTTCGTGAAGCCGCCAGCCGTCCGGACCTCAAGCCAGACGCCACCGTTCCCCTGTCCTAGTCCCTCGTGAAACCCGTTGGTCGCTCCTTGTCCGAAGCCGTCGCTCGTCGAGCCCTAGCACCGTTCGTTGTCCAGCATCTCCGGTTGTCCTAAGCCGTCAAATCTGCCGCTAGTCGTCGCGCCGCCATCAGTTTTCTCACGCGTCAGATCTGAAGTTCTGTCGATCTGCCTCTTCATCCGTCCCTCGCCAACAAAAGCTCACCTGTGCGCCGCTCGTTGCTTAGCCGTCTGCCAACTACCGCACAGGTTTGTAGTCGTCAGCCGCTGGCAAGCCACTGTCTTGTGTTAGAATTTGACGTTGGGTATTGAATTCAAGATTTGGAGGATTTAGAGGTGTTGCCCAACAAGATGGAGATTTAATTTCAGCAGAAAAATTGTTAAAGTTTGGTCTTGTTTCAAGGTTTTGCTTTGCAAATGGGAGATAAGTTTGCTTGGGTTTACTTGGATTTAATTTTGAGGTAAGTAATTTTACTATTGGAATTGTCTTTGTGTCGGGCGATAAATTTATGATCGGGCGATAAATTTATGATTTATTTTTTAGGATTTTAAGACTAGTTACAAGGATACTTTTGACTATTCTGAGATTTAATGGACTGTTTAGAAAAGATACCGCGCATGTGATAATATGTCTGAAGCATTTTAATGTATGAACCATGATTTAGAATTTTATGAGTTACATTAAAAGGATGATTGAGCATGACCCTTAAATGTAAGTTAAGTGGCACTCCTACTGGAATGTCCTACTGGAATGTCTTAAAGTTAGATGAGGATTCGACATTTGCTGATTCATATAGTTATGCAATTATTATGAGAAGTGTAGACAGTACTATATATTATGAAATCTCAATACTTGATTGTTTACATAGCTTAGTGCATGAAAGTGATGTACTAGAGCAGATCCATTAACACTAGATTAATTTACGTATGTTGAGGTTAATTAATATGACCTTGATGAGGAGATTTTAGAGGATTCATGATTAGGTGAAGGTTATATGTAATAGGAAGCTAGATACCATTTTTTCCTTTCCAGACTATGTGACTGCATGAAAGTAATGCACGTCCAAGGACCTAGTACATGAAAGAGAGGTACTAGGGCTGGTGTGATGAAAGTGATAAATACCTAGAGGGTACTGGGGGTACGAAAGAGGTACATACTTAGTGAGTTATGTGTATTACGAAAGAGGTGTATGCCTAATCATGTGTACGAAAGAGGTACACATCCCTACATTTATAGAGAGGATCTAGGGTGTACGAAAGAGGTACATACTTAGTGGATTATGTGTATACGAAAGAGGTTATACATAATTAGATGTACGAAGAGGTACATACTTAGTAGGTTGAGGTGTATACGAAAGAGGTGTAAACTTAACTAGGTTGTAGCGAAAGAGGTACACCTTCAATGGGTTATGTGTATACGAAAGAGGTGTATACGTAACTATGTGTACGAAAGAGGTACACATTAAGTGGGTTTATGTGTATACGAAAGAGGTGTATGCATAACCATGGCGTATGTAAGAGATTGTGTTTTCTTCAGGATTCACCAGAGGTTGTGGGTCCACGGGACCTTATTTGAGGTAGTGGGCAATATTCAAATACCTTAGGATAGAAATAAGTTTTTCCAATATATATATGTGTTCCATGAGGACTAGAATAATTTATATATTCCACTAGGGGTAGACATCTAGAGGACATAGATGTCTAGCCTGACCCCCAGTAGTGGGGTTACTTTACTGAGTATTTTATACTCATTCTTTCTTATGTTGATGTTTCAGGTAAGGGGTAGAGATGTACCAGCGATGGCGCAGCAGGATTTGTGATGTGCCACTGGGACTAGTTTTTGACGCTTCCGCATCATGAAGATTTAGAGTTCTTTTCACGTTTCTCTTAATGTTAGTTTTGATGTTTGAAACTATTATTAAGAATGTGTTCTTATATGTATTTTATTAACCTTTATGATTTATGGTACCCTATTATTGTTTTTAACAATTGCATTTAATAAATGTCTTTTTGAACTTCTCGTTGTTTTAATTTAGCGCATTTATTTCAAATAACTGAGCGTCGTTTTAAATTCTTTGCAATGCATTTATTTTAGTATCGTTCCTTATATTAAGTCTAGGGGGTCCGGGTCGTTAGCAGCAAGAATGATTTCACGGTGCGAACAAAATGAAGGGAGACCGCAGGACATGTTGACAAACACCCATTACCCACTTAACTATAAATACTTTTTTCCGTCTCAATTGATATTTGACTCATGCAAAGATCAATCCGAAGAGAGGGATTCTCACAGGCAACCACGAGGCCATGAATCTCACGCGTGAACATTTAGGGAAGAACCGTGAGTGGAAATCATTGACATATCATAGATATCTCTTCCTCCCACTGAAGTAATTTTAATAACCTAGGGTTTAGTTTAAATTAGAAAAAAACATAACTAAGAATTTTAAAACTAAGTTGACT
Source organism: Benincasa hispida (assembly GCF_009727055.1). Taxonomy (NCBI): domain Eukaryota; kingdom Viridiplantae; phylum Streptophyta; class Magnoliopsida; order Cucurbitales; family Cucurbitaceae; genus Benincasa; species Benincasa hispida. The sequence continues at coordinate 50,883,868 of NC_052354.1, forward strand.
TTTTTAGGTTTGCCTCAAGAGTAACTTTTACCTTGGAAAGTTGAAAACAACTTTTGATCATCATTCATTAAAATCTTTAACGAAGTCTTTGATAAAACTCTCGTATGCTTGCAGAAAATCTATTAATTCACCTTTCCAGGAACTTCCTAGGTAGGGGTGTTCCATTTTCGTAGCTAAGTACCCAGCCTAGACAAAAACCCGCCTTAGACAAAAGGTTCCTTATAGATAGATTTAATACAAATTTAATATTTTAGCCAATCAATTTAATCCTATTAACGATTTAAAAAGGATTTAAACTTAGTATCTAAATCTCATTAGAACCTTGAAATTAGGTTATCTCAATCCAATTTTAAAACTTTTTAAAACATGAGTTTGCCTAAAGTTCGTATGCAACTCTTTTTTATTGATTTTAGTTCTAATTCCCTTATAAACGCTTATAAAGAACAACCAAAACCATCCACAACAACGAAGAAAGCACATACAAGGCATTCATAACTTTTATAAACAAGTCTAAGTGTCATTGTAGAGATGTCCACGGGGCGGACGGTCCGGGGATGCCATTCCCCATCCCCATCCCACTCCCTCATTTCATTCCTCATCCTCTGTGAAATTTCCCATGGGGATCGGGTTCCTGGGGGAATTTTCTCCGTTACCTTTTTTCTTCTTTCTAAGTCAATTAATTTAAAATCACTAATATGAACAAGTTTTAATTAAATAATTAACTTTATCACTAAATTGTTTTTATTATGTTAGTTTTGGCCTAAAAAAGCTAATTAATTTTCTTTACTAGAAAGAAAATAAATTATAAATCAAATTATTCACATATATAATTCTAAAATTTAAATATATTCATTATCATTTTCCCAATAATAATCAAATTTGAAATTTAAATGTAATATTTATATAATAATCCATAATAATATACATAATAACTATACTAAATAAATATGTAAAGCTAATCGGGCGTGACGGGGAAGCGGGGGCAGGGATGGGGAATTGCATTCCCCGTCCCGTTCCCCGTTTAGCTCCATAGGGAATTTTTTCCTCACTCCCGTCCCCCATTCCCGCCTTATCGGGGATCCTAACCCGTTTGGATGGACCCCCTCTCCCGTGGGGAAAATTGGAACATCTCTAATTGTCATTGTTCCATGATTGTTCATTTATTTCTTAACTTTTATATAACATCTTATAAACAACAGAATGCAAACATGCGTCCATTCACCAGTATCTATAACACTTTATAATACAAAGATGGTGCATGGAATATATTGCTTACTGCATGCATAAATATAAACTCTTATATTTCATGAATGCATGTGGCATGCTCTTCTTGGTTAATTTCATCATGTGTACCAAAAAACTATATTAATAAACCTAAAAATATATGTTCATGAATAATTGCATAACCTACGGGGGGTTTCAAATACTAATATGTCCCAATACTTGTGGCATATTAAACAACGTACATCCCAATGTCATTAAATAGAAAAGTGATGAACCGGATAATTAGGCCTCAATCCTTAAAAAAATAAAAAAAAAAAAAACATTACAAATTAGCAAAGAGTCTCCAGTTCAAAAACTAAGTGGAACCGGGTCTTAAAACTTGTACCGGGGCAAAAAAACATGTCTCCTTGATCGTGTACCAAAACTCTTTGTGATCGCCTACAGCGAAAGAGTACAACGTTTACTCAATCGTTTACCAACACTTCTTGAGCTAAAGGATCGCTTTTAGCAACAATCGTGTAACCTTTAACTAATGCGATGAAGTATGAGATACAGTGATCGTGCAGGCGCACTTGCAAAGGGGGGGGGGGGGCGGGGGGGGGGGGGGAGGGGGGGGGGGGGGGGGGGGGGGGGGGGGGTGGGGGGGGGGGGTGCAAGCCTTAAGCGATCGACTAAACGACAACGATGCAGCGAAGCACAATATCTAAAACGATCGCTGAGCAAGCACAAGGTATCGTATACCGTGTGATCATGTAGTCAGTGACTATGCGATGAAGCATGCTAACTACACGATCGTTTAGTGTGGTTCGCCTTTATTAAACGATGAGCATCAAAATGCTTTACGCGATCGTTTACCTCTAGCGTCCCACGTGATCGAGCAACGAATGCTATATAGATAGAGTAAACGCTTTACCCCATTGTTTAGCAATAGCTTAAACCGATCGTTTAGTAAATACTAACACGATCGGGCAGAATATTTCTACTGATCGTTTAGTAAAAAACTGAATATTGTTTACCTTAGGCTACACGATTACGACCAACCTTTGGTCTTCTTCACCTCGATGGAGAACCGCATATCCATGTTCGAAACTTCATCATGAACAACTTAACAAACTCAAACAACTTTGAATTACAAAACTCGATTGCTTGTTAATTATGCCAAAAATGCAGGGGCCCTTACAAATTAACACTTTGTAATCGAAAAGAAAGCTTTAAACAGAGGCAATAACCCGTAAAAATTCATCAACACATCCACAAACGCATTTAACACATAAACGCAATGCAGAAACCTTAAAACCCACCACGACCATAAAATAAATTCAAAACAGAAATGAAATTTGGAATATCATAACAATCTGGCTCTCATACCAATTGAAGGAAATCAGGCATGAGGATCTTCATGAGCAGTGGAAGGATCATTCCAAATTTCATTTGAATTGAACATAAACAATTACAGTATGAAAACGGAAACTAATAGGTCATGTACAACACAAAATTACAACATCCTAATAAGAGTATCAAGGGATAAACTATGCGTACCTTTGAAGAACCATTCTTCAAACGCCCTCGATCAATCTACAAGCATCCACAACACAACAACACGAACGCAACGATCGGTGTATAGCACGATCAACAACGAATACCACACGAACAACACAATCACGAACCCGACGAACGGCCTCCACAAACCAATGGAGTCACACTCGATTCACAAAGTGAGTAAGAACACCACCACAATGGTTACCTTGGTATTCTCGGTGTGAGAATCAGGAGTTGTGGGCTCTATATGAACTTGGCTTGAGGAAGAGACTGTAGGACAACAATCGTGTAGACGATTAAGCAAGTGAGAGATAAGAAGTTGTCTATCGTATAGACGATATGCTCAATCGTGTAGTAAATGGCAGCCTATCGCATAGACAATGCCACGCGGTCGTTTAGCTACTACTAACTGATGAACTATCGTATAGTCAAAGTCCACGATCGTTTAGTCTCTCTATAGCTATCGCTTAGTGAAACACTTTCACTTGATAGCTTTCTCAGTGAGTTCTTTCCGAAAGTAGCAACTCTCTAAATTTAGGAAAATATTTTTCCTTTTATCTCATAGTTACCATAAAACCACCAATACCCTCCCGTTCAATCGGTTATTAGAGAAAAAGATTTAATTATCAAATAATAATATCATTATAAATAAATATGAAGACTAACCTACCATATTATATTTATAACCTATAGTTTTAATATTCCATCTCATAAAACATACAAACCATAGTTCTTTTTCTATTTTATGGCACTTAATGTAAATCATGTTTACATTAATCCTCCACTTGATGTATCTCATACATCACATCAATTATATCATATATAATTGAATTTCCTTATGTTAATTTGAACACTTCAAATCAACCCCAAGAATTGATTCTCAACTTGAATCCATTGAGCTACCAAGGGGACCTTATGGATCTGTAGCTTGAAGCTCCAACGGTATGTGAATAACTGACTAAACTCTTTAGTCACGGGATCCACCATCTGTTAACTGTCGGACACTCCACTAAAGACCGGTAGCTGCGCTCTCCTCACTACAAATATATTTCTGTGTCCATATCAACTAATCAATAGTGCGATAACCTTTCGCAGATAGCTCGTAAGTACAACTGGGCCAATTTACTGTTTCCCCTGTAGTTACATCTAACTCCTTAGTACCACTAATTCCTCTAATGAACAATAAGTCATAGTCCTACTATGACTGGGTTCTCTCTTCCAAAGAGAGGATGTGGCCACTATGTTCAAGACCCGGAACCAGCTCTTAAGGGAGCAATCTATCTACTTACCCCTACTTTGGGGAAGGAGTGAATTTTGTCTAGTGTAACTGAGTTCCCAACTCCCCAATTAGACAAATCACCAAAAAGGTAGGCTTGTTGAGTTAGCAATCTGGCCACTCTCATCCATACTAATCAAATGACCGCCCTCAAAGGCAGAAGTTCCCAAAACACTCAGGATTAAGGTCATATCACCTATGTTCGTTTAAGTGAGATATAAGTCTCAAGTATCAACAACGTTATATAAAGAGACGAATCATCTCGTGGTTCAGTCTTATACAAACTCTTTGTATAGGACACCCCCGCTCGCATGTCTCCACTGAATGGTCAGGATCAGACCATCTGTAGCAGTTCACAACACTTGTAAACCTCTACAAATCGGGTTGTATCCGTAGTGTCATCAAGATAATGTATCCCTCCTTTATCCTTCTACTACAGACCTTTTAGATTATTTCTTAAGGCATGATCCACTTGTATATCTCATATACATGCTTTAGTTTATATACAATAACCATAGATCTTTGTTTATTAGATATGATTAAATGCAAAATAAAATAACTCTTATTTTATTCATAACAATGTGTATAAAGTTTACAAACTACGAGACTCTGGGAGAATTACGACACCAATCCCAACAAACGAGTGCATTCCATCTTATACTATTATGTTCCTAGCTCCCCACTCAGTCTTGTCCCCAAAATGGTAGGCATATTTTGTCGGAAAACTGGCCACCCTCACCTATACAAATCAAAAGACAATTCCTTGTGAACAAGAGTTCGGTTTAGTCTTATGCAAACTCATTGCATAGGATACCCTCATTCGTATGTCAACTACACGAACACGTTGGATCATTGTGTTAGTATCAAATACAAAGTGGGTCGTATTCATAGTGTTACCAGAATAAGGTACCCAACCTTATCCTCATACTATAAACCCTTCAGGTTGTATCTTGAACATTGATCCCTATATGTTTCCACATACAGTTCAAGACTCATAAGGCAGCCTTGGGTGTTAGTTTATTGGATTTAGGGTTATTAAGACAAAATAGACAAACAACACAAATAATAACATTTATTGAATTAACATCTATAAATCTTTATTGATGACGACCAATTAATGACATTTACTATCTACGAGTTTTAGAGTAAAAACCCAAAAAACTCCTACTTGAACTAAAGCTTTAGCCAGTGGGTTGTGCATAATATCATAATAAAAAAGGTGGGATTATTTTAAATAAATACAATAAACTAGGGTATCCATATACCCTTTACACACCTCCCACTTGTCCTAGATTATACAATGTACATTTCTCGTAGACCTGGACTCTCTAGATGACCTTCAAACACTTTAGGCGAGAGAGAGTCTTCGTAAATAGATTGACAATGGCTACTGCCCCATTGTTGTCACAGTATAAGGTGATGAGCAAGTCCATATTTGGAACCCCTTCCAATTCATTTAAGAACTTCCTTAGCCAAATTGCTTCATTTGTTGCTTCATAAGCAGCTACATACTCAGCTTCCACATTGGAATCTACAATACATCCTTGCTTGATGCTACACTACATTATAGTTCCCTCGTTCAGGATAAACACTGATCCTGACGTGGATTTCCTAGAATCCTTGTCAGTTTGGAAATCAGAGTCGATGTATCCTATAAGGATCAAATCCTTAGCTACATACACCAGCTTATTGTAGGTGGGATCAGATCCCACAGTAGAAACATTTTGTTAGAACACCTTGCATCCCGCAAATCGATTTTACATTAAACAAAATCATTGTACAAAACAAAATATATACACATGCAATTTAGCATGCATTAGGGAAAAGATTAAAATGATTCTTACCTTTGTAGATTTCCAAGTGCCACGAACAACTTCTCCTAGTTCTAACGAATAGATCTCCAATGATCTTGATCACGAACAATTTATTGAACAATCTTAAACACTACCACGAGAGTAACCTCGTTATTCTTTGGGATTCTAATAGAGGGATAGGTGGTATCCAACTATTGCGAGAGGGAGAGAAGAAAAGGGTTTTGGAGAATAGAGAGAATTCTCTTAGAGAAAATTCTGCACAATAACACTAGGGTGTTGTGTATTGTCAGTCTTTCTCTTTGATGATAATATGTGTGTCTTCCAAAGGGCCATAGGAAGGTCTTTATATAAAGAATGGCCAAGCCCTTTTCCTAATACTTATTTAATTAAATAAGACTTATTTAATTAATTAGCTCAAATAAAGAACACTTATTTAATTTTAATTTGCACAATAATTAAATAACTATTTATACATTAAACCCAATTTAATGTATATATTTAATTATCATATACATACCATATATATGTGCAAAACCTCTCTATTAATTAATTCTTTGTGAATCTAATTCACTTGAATTAATTAATTTGAATCTTATTCAAATATTACTTTCCAATTTAATTATAGATCATATCAATAATTAATTATATATTAATCACATTAATATATAAATTCCTCAAATTAATTTGAACAATTCAAATTATCCCTCTTAAATATCAACTAGTGAGCTAACGATGGGACTTGGTGGATCTGTAGATCAGAAGCTCCAGCGATATGAGATTAATTGGCTAAACTCATTAACCAAATTAATCAATATTTGTTAACTGTGGGTACACTCCAGTAAAGACCCACAACTACATTCTTCTCACTACAGACATATTTCTGTGTCCACGGATATAGACTAATACCAGCAAGTTAGTCCTTCATGAGTATTCGTAACTCCAGCTGGGTCAAATTACTGTTTTACCCTTTGGTTGCCTCTGACTCATTAAGTACCAGTGCTTATCTAATGAACTACCTGTTTATGGTCCAACCAATAAACAGAAACCCCTCTCATACTAATGAAAGGGTAGGGCCCTTTGTTCAAGTCTCGGAGAGACCACTAAAGGGAACACTCATCTACTTACCCTTAAGGCAAGAAGAAGTGAATTCCATCTTGTATTATTATGTTCCCAAATCCCCACTCAGTTTTGTCCCCAAAATGGTAAGCTTATTAGGTCGAAAATTTGGAAACCCTCACCCATACAAATAAAATGATAATCCCTCATAAACTTGAGTTCAGAATATACTCATGATTAAGACTAAGTTGCCAAGGTTATCATAATGAAATAGGAACCTAACTAGTCAACGGTGTTACTGATGACTATATTTTGATGAATGTCCTTTATTAGTATGCATGCACTGTGATGATATATAAGATACTCAGGTTCTTTCGATAAAGACATTTTTATACGATACTACGCCTAAATATATGTGTTGATAGTGCTATGCTCGTAGTATGCGATGAAGTAGTGCGTGTCACAAGTTTCTTTGCGCTGAAACCAAGTATAATTCCAACGCAAGTTTCTCAGAATGATCCGAGGTCGAACACAGGGATTATTTTCGTTAATGCGATACTTATGTGATACATGCGACCGGTTTTTAACAATGAATAAAGAATGGTGGTTTATATAGAAATATAAATTGCGATGTAATAAAATTGCGTTAATAAAGTAAAGTCCTAAACTAATATGATACATGATACAAGATACATGATACTGAGGTCGAGAACTGACTGTGAAGTTGTACAAAGAATCGATGTTTACGATGGCAAGTCTTATGAATGAAGCAGAAAGAGAAAGAGTAAAGAGTAAGAACATTGTAAGTTTGTTAATCATGTTAAGAACACAACTAAGGTCCCGTTTTCCCTTGGCGTACACCTCTCAGTGATCGGCCACGTTCCCATATCTCTATGGTGAAGCAGGGATGAACGTGATGAACGTAAGGTTGTTTCCATCTCTAGAAATACTTCTCGCTTTAGTTAACGCATTCTTCCAACCTTCTCTTGATAGGCAGAATAACATTTTCACTTCTGCTCTCACAGGAGAAGATGCCATCGAGCATGCTTTAGCTAAACTTAATTATTTCCTTAACACTAATTAACTCACTCGCTTAATTCTTGCTATTTACCTAGGGGATTAAGAACACTTCATAGAGAAAATGGATTATGGATGTATGGAAAGAAACAGAAAGATGACAATGGTGATGATCATAACATTTAATTCTAAAATTAAGCGTTTGATACATGTTGTGAATGAGAGATTAAAGAAGATGACTATAGAAGATGAAATAGAGATTAGAAACAAATACGAAAAGAGTGCCAACATCTTGACACAGATCCCGATCGGAGATTGTGCTTGCTGGCGTGTGGAGTGGTGGAGAGGAAAGCTTCCCTCTCAGGCTTGCCTTCCAGGCAGAATTGACCTTCGCACAGAGCTTCAACTACGGGAATCAGAAGAATTCTCTACTCGGAGACTCACCTCTCGGCTTTGTCTCGTAGTTCTCCCGGATCTACTTTGGACAGTCGCTTCAGACCAGCCTCTCTCCTAGAATTAGTATATGCACGTCTCTATGTATACATGTATATCTGTATGTACCAGTATCTCATATCTATATGTCTTTCAGCGAATGTGAAGAAGCTATTTATAGGCGAGGCCTTGGCTCTTTGAATTTGTGGTCCCCACTGTATAGTTATGGTAGTTCCTGAAATGGCAGAATGGAAAATTCCTTCTGTTACGCAATCAATCTGTCAAAAATGCACAACTAAAAGTTGTACACTTGTCAGAATCCTCTGCAAATGCATTGCTCTTCACATCTTCGATCAATCGCCGCATGCGATGTTGTTTTGATTACCGCATGCGGTTGAAATTGCGTTGATCGCTAAAGCTCTTGATCGATTGTCACATGCGCCGTCATTTCATTGAACATCTCTTCGTTCTTGATTGATGGGCGCAATGCGACGTAGATACGTTGTTTATTTTGTCTTCGAGCCATGAACGCATGCGGTGACTGATTTCCTGCAAAACAGAAACTGAAACATTCTATTCTACCATCGCAATGGTGTTAGTGGGTGTATTTACGACATTTTATAATTTTCGCATTTTTTAGCCAATTTCCATACTATCGACGCAACTTTCCTTTCTTTTTGCCTCAATATCTAAATAAAACAGTATAAATAACTTGTATTTCTATAAGTTATCAGTTACATCTAGTGGTTATATTTTGTGGTCCAGTCTTATGCAAACTCATTGCATAGGATACCCTCTCTTGCGTGTAACCTACACGAACGTGTTGGATCATTGTGTTAGTTTGTATCCATAGTGTTACCAGGTTAAGATACCTAGCCTTATCCCTATATTATAGACCCTTTAGGTTGTATCGTGAACATTGATCTCTGTATGTCTCCACATACAATTCAAGACTCATAAGACAGCCTTTAATGTTAGTTTATTGGATTTAAGGTTTTTAAGATAAAATAGACAATAATACAAACAATAACATTTATAGATTTAAAATTCATAACTCTTTATTGATGACGGTCAATTAATAACATGTACTATCTACAAGTTTTATGGCATAAAACTCAACAAACTACCACTTGAACTAAAAATCTAGTCAATGGATTGTACACAATCCAAAAAGTGGGATAATGCTGAATAGAATAAACTAGGGCATCCTTATTGAAAAAACTCTGTTTACTGAGAAATTTTGAACGGAAGCGGATCGTCCAAATCTCATTGTGAATGAACTGATACATTTACAGTCATACAAAATAGATTATGCACAAAACTTAAATTACAGCATGCTTCTAAAATAAAAACAAAGGATAAGAGATTCTACCTTTGAAGAACCCTTCTTCATGTAAATCCCTCGATCAAATTTGTTCACGAATGCAACGAACAACTAAAACACCCTCAAACAGCAACAAACAACAACTCGACACTACCACTAGGTTACCTTGATATTCTTGGTGTGAGAATCCATGAATGGTGGGCATGATGGAACGCGAGTCATACGCAGCGGAATAAGGATCTAATTACACTCTAATTGCTTTTAATCAAAAGGAATTTAGCATGCAAAATGAAGGAAAAACAGTAAATTAACATACCTTTGAAGCTCCCAAAAACCGCTTTTCCTCGCTGAATCTCGACTCGAACTCTTTCGGACCACCACTAGAGTTGACCTACATATGCCTCTGGACTCAAATATCGGGTTGTCGGACCCGGGATATGAAGAACCCAAGAGAGAGAAAGAGAGGGAAAAGAAAGATGGAATTTGGGTAGGGTTTGGGTTTGTTTTTCCAACCAATTTTGAAAAACAAAATTGGCAAATTGTCAAAAAACTTTTCCATCCAAATTCAAAAGCTCATATTTATATAAAAGGGCCATGCAACAATTGCATGAAATCAATTCATAAAAACCAACACCTAGAATCCACTATCTGAGTGGGCTTAATGACTCCACTATAAAGCCAACACCCAGCCTACTATTTTGTTAGTAGAATTATCTAACAAAGTTTGGATTTTCCCACTAACTATAGTCAAAGGGCAAAATAGTCATTTGTCAAAGTCAAACTTTGACCAAAAAGTCAACATTTTCACTTTTTAATAATTTTTTTCCGTGTTGACTAATTTTGACCTCTCGAGCATGAATTCCACATTCATTTTCTCGAAATTCAAATCACATTTGAATATAAGGTCGGTCAAAGTTTGACTTTTCAATGTCAAAGTCAACTCTTTGACTTTTTATATCTTTGACCATTTCCATTATTTCCAGCTTCCGAATATGAATGTGTTCATATTCTTTGAATATTTAATCACATTTAAATATTAAAGTTGTATCTCTAAATTGAAAACCCGACCACTATATATCACATATACTTGTCGGTTTCTCTCTCTTCACCTAATTCGAACAATTCGAATTATTCTATCATACTGTTCTTAAGTTTATTCCATATGAGCTAGTAGGGGAATCTAATGGACCTACAGATCATGGGCTCCAACAATCCGAGATTAACCAGTAAAACTCTTTAACCTAATTAATCAACATTGTTAACTAACGGGTCATTCCACTAAAGTCTCATAGTTGCACTTCCTCACTATAGATATATTTCTGTCCATCTGATATAACCATAATTAGTAAGCTAATCCTTCACAGGTTGTTCATAATCTTGGCTGGTCATAAAAAACCGTTTAACCCCCAAGACTACATCTTGTTCCTCAAGTTCCACTGATCCTCTATGAATAATTGGTGTTAAGGTTCAACCTATAAATCGAATCCCTCTCGAGCCAAGAAGAGGGGGGACCCCTTGTTTAAGACCTGGATTTAGTACTAAAGGGAACAACCTATCTACTATCCTATAACAGGTAGGAGTGAATTCCATCTTGCACCTTATGTTCCAGCCTATCCACCCGATCTTACACCTGAAATAAGAGGCTTATTGGGCCAGTGATGATAGTTTGCCTCACCTATGAAGATCTAAGGATAATTCCGAGTGAACAGGAGTTCAAAGTTAGCTGAGGATTAAAATTAAGTTACCTAGGTCATCAATTAACGAAATAGTCAGTTTTATACATAAAACGAACATTTAGAACGTAAAAAAGTGACTATTTCATGGTTCAGTCTTATGCAAACTCATTGCATAGGATGCCCCCACTCGCATATCTCTATATGAACAATTCAAGATCAACATCGTTTGTACTAACTAACAAAGTGGGTCGCATCATAGTGTCCCCAGAACAAGGCGCCCAACCTTAATTCATATATTATAGACATTTTGGCTATATATTTGAACTTGATCTACCTTTATGTCACTAAATAAAGTTCAAACTACATTAAATAGTCTCAGGACCTTAGTTTATTGGATTCAAGATTACAATTTCAATAACAACTTTATCGAAAAACAAAATAGAATATGTTTATTAATTTACAAACTACAGAGTTTTTAGGACATAAAATCCAACAGGGCTCTAGCTTATTTTGGTTAGAGGGAAGGTTTTGGTGTGTAGGAGGAAGACAATTGAGATGAGAAAAAACTAATCGTGTAGACGAAAAAGTCTATCACATAGAATTTGCACTCGATCGTGGTAGTCTCTCAAGTGATCGTATAGTAATGACTTTCTTACTCGATGCTAATCATGTTAGTTATTTGAGATTTGAAATCAAATTTCATTTTATCTCAAATTTTCCATAAAACTAAATAATTACCCAACTAAGGGTGGTTTATTGAGAAAAAGAATTTATTATCAAATATTAATAATATATATAAATATGAAATAACTAACTTATCATATTATTTTATTACCTAATAGTTTTAATATTGCATCATATACAATATATAAAATCATATGTTCTTTTCTTTATTTTTATGGAATTTAATATAAATCATATTATATTAAATTTAATAACTATGGATCTTATTCATAAGAAAATATATTTGAATCATATTCAAATATTAGTTCCTCCAATCAAACAATAATGTATCAAATACATTATATCAATTATATCATATAATATATTGAATTAACTTAATTACATCATATATATTAAATTTCCTCTTATTAATTTGAACATTTTAAATTAACTCCAAAAACTGATTCTCAACTTAAATCCATTGAGCTACCAAGGGGACCTTATGAACTATAGCTTGAAGCTCAACAGTACGTGAATAACTGACTAAACTCTTTAATCACATTATCCACCATCCGTTAACTACCAGGCACTCCATTAAACACGGCAGTTGCACTCATCACACTACAAATATGTTTTTGTGTCCATTTGATATAACCAATCAACAGTACGATCAAACTTCACAAATCGCTCATAAGTACAATTGGGCCAAATTATCGTTTTGCCCATTTAGTTATATCTAACTGCTTAAGTAAAACTGATCCCTCTAATGAATAATAGAGCATAGTCCCATTATGACTAAACTCCTCTCGAGCCAATAGAAGGTCTGGCGTCACATTATTCAAGACCCGTAATCAACCCTTAAGGGAGAAATATTTCTACTTACCCTTACATTGAGGAAGGAGTGAATTCCATCTTGTGTAGCTGAGTTTCCAGCTTCCCAATCAGACGAATCCTCAAAATGGTAGGCTTGTTCAGTTGGCGATCTAGCCACTCTCACCCATGCAAATCAAAGGACCGCCCTTATAGGCAGGAGTTCACAACTCACTGAGGATTAAGGTCATGTTACCTATGGTCATCCTAGTGAAATGAAAGTCTCAATTATGAACGACGTTATATAACGAGACTAAACATTCTGTGGTCCAATCTTATACAAACTCTTTTGTAAAAAATATCCCCACTTGCATGTTTAATACATGAATGATCAAGATCAAATCATTTAGCACTTTACAACAATTATAACACCTACAAAGTGAGCCATACTTGTAGTGTCACGAGGATAAGGTACCCAATCTTATCCATCTACTACAGACCATTTAGGTTATCACTTAAAGCACAATTCACTTGTATGTCTCCAAATACATGTATAAGATACAACGATAATCATGGATCTTAGTTTATTGGTTTGTGGTTAATGCAATTAAAATATCAAATATTTCATAGACGATGTGAATAAAATATCATATATTATAAATCACAGTATTTTGTTCATATAAGTGTTTACAAACTATAATCTCCCACTTGTCTTAAAGCTAATGGGGTGTATAAGATAATCAAATTACAATTACACAAAACAATAAACTAGGGCACAAACACCCAGTACAAGATCTCCCACATGCCCTAGTCTAGCCGTGGTCTATCCCATAGACCCATACTCTACAGGTGACCCTCAAACACTATAACCTTGAGGGCCTTCATAAACGGATCAGCAACATTGTGTTCCGAAGATTTCTTCATGACAATCACTTCCCCTCGATGCACAATCTCTCGGATGAGATGGTATTTGATAACTTGTAGAAATTCAAGTTATTTATACTATTTTATTTTGATATTACTGCTAAAAGAAAGAAAAATTGCGTAGATAGTATAGAAATTGGCTAAGAAATGAGAAAATTATAAAATGTCATCAATACACCCACTAACCCCATTGCGATGGTAGAATAAAATGTTTCAGTTTCAGTTTTGCAGGAAATCAGTCACCGCATGCATTCATGGCTCAAAGACGAAATGAACAACGCATCTATGTCGTATTGTGCTCATCAATCAAGAATGAAGAGATGATCAACGCAATGATGACGCATGTGACAATTGATCAAGAGCTCTAGTAATCAACGCAATTTCAACCGCATGCGGTAATAAAAAACAACACCACATGCGGCAATGGATCGAAGATGTGAAGAGCAACGCATTTTCAGAAGATTCTGACAAGTGTACAACTTTCAGTTGTGCATTTCTGACGGGTTGATTGCGTAACAGAAGGAATTTTCCATTATGCTATTTTAGGAACTACCATAACTATACAGTGGGGACCACAAATTCAAAGAGCCAAGGCCTTTCCTATAAATAGCTTCTTCAAATTCGCTGAAAAGATATTAAGATAATAAATACTGGTACATACTATATACATTAGAGACTCATATACTGATTCTGGGAGAGTTATGCTTCTGAAAGCGACTTAACGGAGTAAGATCCAGGAGAACCACGAGACAAGGCCGAGAGGTGAGTCTCCAAGCAGAGAATATTTCCAATTCCCGTAGTTGAAGCTTTGTGCGAAGGTCAATTTTACCGGGAAAGCAAGCCTGAAAGGGAAGCTTTTCTCTCCACCACTCCCACACGCCGGCAAGCACAATCTCCATTCGGGATCTATGTCAAGACGTTGACACTCTTTTCGTATTTGTTTCCAATATCTATTTCATCATCTATATTCATCTTCTCTAATCTTTCATTCACAACATGTATCGAACGCTTAATTTTAGAATTAAAAGTTATGATAGTCACCATTGTCATCTCTCTGTCTCTTTCCTTACATCCACAACCCATTTTCTCCATGATGTGTTCTTAATCCCCTGGGTCAATAGCAAGAATTAAGCGAGTGAGTTAATTCGTGTTAAGGAAATAATTAAGTTTAGCTAAAGCATGCTCGACCACATCTTCACCTGTGAGATCAGAAGTGAAGATGTTATTCCGCCTAGCGAGAGAAGGTTGGAAGAATGTGTTAACTAAAGCGAGAAGTAGTCCAGAGATGGAAACAACCTTGCGTTCATAACGTTCATCCCTGTTTCACCATAGAGATATGGGAACGCGGCCGATCACCGAGACGTGTACGCCAAGGGAAAGCGGAACCTTAGTTGCATCTTTAACGCAATTGACAAACTTGCGATGTTTTTACTATTTACTCTTTCTCTTTCTGCTCCGTTCATAAGTCTTGCCATCGCATACATCAATTCTTTGTACAACTTCACAGGCATTTCTCGACCTCGGTATCATGTATCATGTATCTTGTATCGTGTAGCATATTAGTTTAGGATTTACTTTATTGACGCATTTTTACTTTCTTCGCAATTTATATTTCTGTATACCATTCTTTATTCATTTTTAAAAACCGGTCGCATGTTTCATTTAAGTAACGCATTACCGAAAACAATCCCTGTGTTCGACCTCGGATCATTTTGGGAAACTTGCGTTGGAATTATACTTGGTTTCCGTGCAAGGAAACTTGTGACACGCACTACTCCATCGCATACTACGAGCATATCATTAACAACGCATATATTACGACGGAGTATCGCATAAAAAAAATGTCTTTATCACAAAAAAGCACTTGAGCGCATATACAACACATCATTCATTTCATTCACAAACCATGCGTTAGAGTTAGATAAAGAGAAAGAGATTAAATTTATGTCATCAAGTTTATGGCGCCATTGCCGGGGATTGGTAACGGTTAGTGTTGAATACTTTTGTGGTATTTTTCAGGACAGATCTCTTTGTACTGTCTGTTTAATGCGAGGAACAGGCTGACGGTTTATGAGTACTAGAACCAATCAAGAATTCAAAGTTGACCCAGAGATCGAGCGTACTTTTCGCGCAAAGGCACGGTAGAACAGAGGAAGGCGAAGAAGAGTCAATATGGCAAACAATAATAACGAGGCACCCGAAGGAAATCAAGGGGCAAACCGGCCAGCGCAAGACCCTATATTTCTTGTTGTTGACTGCAATATCCCCATAAGGAATTATGCGGCGCCCAATCTCTACGACTTCTTGCCTGGAATTTCACAACCTATGGTTGAGGAGAACGCACATTTCAAAATAAAGTCGGTCATGCTCCAAATGATACAAAACACGGGGCAATTTGGAGGTTTACAAGGTGAGGACCCGCATGCCCATCTTACCAGCTTTGTGAAGATGTGCAGTACTTTCTCCATCCCTGACGTCACCCCAGAAGGTATTAGACTTTACCTCTTCCCATATACACAGAGGGGTGAGGCAAAGAGGCGGGCTCATTCGTTGAAGCCAAATGAAATCACATCATGGGACCAGTTGGTGGAATGATTCATGAAGAAATTCTTCCCTCCAGCAGTCAATGCAAGAAGACGAAAGGATGTGTTGAATTTTGAGCAAATGGAGAACGAGACCCTAAGCACCGCTTGGGTGCGGTTTAGAAGTTGGTGAAAAATTAGTCACATATCGGGATTCCCGATTGCATTCTGATGGAAACATTTTATAACGGCCTGAATAGATCAANATCGGGATTCCCGATTGCATTCTGATGGAAACATTTTATAACGGCCTGAATAGATCAACGCAAGTTGTTGCTGATGCCTCCGCAGCGGGAGGATTCATGGATAAGACCTACACAGAAGCCAAGGTCATCCTTGATCGCATTTCGCGGAACACGAATCAATGGATGGATGACGGGTACGGGGGTAGAGGCTCTGAGAGAAGAAGGAATGATTAGGGCATTGTACCAGAGGATACAATGACAACTTTGGCTGCACAAATGGCCACAGTGACCTCTCTTCTACAAACGATGGCACTTAATTAAGGTGCTCTCTCTCAAAGTTCAGCGCAATCCAATGCATCGACACAAGTGGCCGCAATAAGTTGCGTCCAATGTGGAGGGAGGCATGCTGTAGAGATGTGCCCATTAAACCCGTAACAAGTGTTTGCTATCCAGAACAATCCATACAACAACACTTACAATCCCGGTTAGCGGAATCACCCTAACTTCGGTTGGGGAGGAAATCACAACCAAGGAGGGCCGAGTAACCATCAGAACAACAATTCTGGGAATTGAGGAAATCCTCCATCTTTTCATCAGAATCAGAATCAGGGTCATCAGAGACAACCATAAAACCAACCGTCCTCTTCAAACACCTCTAGAAATTCATCATCATTGGAGTCCCTGCGGAAGCAGTATATTGAGAAAAACGATGCTATCATGCAATCGCAGGCGTCTTCAATCAGGAACTTGGAGATCCAAGTTGGGCAACTGGCAGTGAACTTCGCAATAAAACACCTGGAACGTTGCCAAGTAATTCCAAAGCCTCGAGATCTCACGGGAAGGAATAATATCCTTGATGACATTGGGTAGGTAAGCTTGACCGCCTGTAGAGGTGTGGATTGGGTTAATCATGGGAAAATTTTCTTTCAATCCATATCTCTAAAATCTATGTTTACTTTGACATGAGCTTGTAGCACATTATCTGTCATCACAGTGCATGCATAAGAAGGAATTAATTTTTATCATTACAAGTTTATGGCGCTGTTGTCGGAGATTGATAACGGTTAGTGTTGAATACTTTTTTGGTATTTATTAGGACAGATCTCTTTGTACTGTCTGTTTAATGCAAAGAACAGGCTGACAATTTATGAGTACCAGAACCGATCCAGAATTCAAAGATGATTCAGAGATCGAGCGTACTTTTCGCGTAAAGGCACGCCAGAATAGAGCAAGGCGAAGAAGAGTCAATATGGCAGACAATAATAATGAGGCACCCGAAAGAAATCAAGGGGCAAACCGGCTAGCGCAAGACCCTGTATTTCTTACTGCTGACCGCAATATCCCCATGGGGAATTATGCGGTGCCCAATCTCTACGACTTCTCACCTGGAATTTCACGACCTATGGTTGAGGAGAATGCACGTTTCGAAATAAAGTCGGTCATGCTCCAAATGATACAAAACACGAGGCAATTTAGAGGTCTACAAGGTGAGGACCCGCATGCCCATCTTACCAGCTTTATGGCGATGTGCAGTACTTTCTCCATCCCTAGCGTCACCCCAAAAGGTATTAAACTTTATCTCTTCCCATATACACTGAGGGATGAGGCAAAGAGGTGGGCTCATTCGTTGGAGCTAAATGAAATCACATCATGGGACCAGTTGGTGGAACAGTTCATGAAGAAATTCTTCCCTCCAGAAGTCGACGCAGGAAGACGAAAGGATGTGTTGAATTTTGAACAAATGGAGAACGAGACCCTAAGCACCGCTTGGGTGCGGTTTAGAAGGTTGGTGAAAAATTGTCCGCATATCGGGATTCCTGATTGTTTTCTGATGGAAACATTTTATAAAGGCCTGAATAGGTCAACGCAAGTTGTTGCTGATGCCTTCGCAATAGGAGGATTCATGGATAAGACCTACACATAAGCCAAGGTCATCATTGATCGCATTTGCGAAACATGGATGACTGGGTGGATGACGGGTACAGGGGTAGAGGCTCCGAGAGAAGAAGGAATGATAATACCATTGTACCAGCGGATACAATGACAACTTTGGCCATACAAATGGCCCCGGTGACCTCTCTTCTACAAACGATGGCACTTAATCAAGGTGCCCTTTCTCAAAGTTCAACGCAATCCAATGTGCCGACACAAGTGGCCGCAATAAATGCGTCCAATATGGAGGGGGTCATACTGTAGAGATGTGCCCATCAAACCCACAACAAGTGTTTGCTATCCAGAACAGCCCATACAACAACACTTACAATCCTGGTTGGCAGAATCACCCTAACTTCAGTTGGGAAAGGAAATCACAACCAAGGGGCCGAGTAACCATCAGAGCAAAAATTCTAGGAATCGAGGAAATCTCCCATCTTTTCATCAGATGAGAATAAGGGTCATCAGAGACAACCACAAAACCAATCGTCTCCTCAAACCCTCTGGAAATTCATCATCATTGGAGTCCCTGCTGAAGCATTATATTGAGAAAAAACGTGCTATCATGCAGTCACAGGCGTCTTAATCAGGAACTTGGAGATCCAAGTTAGGAAACTGGCAGCCAACTTTGCAATAGAACACTTGGAAAGCTACCAAGTAATTTCGAAGCCCGGATCTCACGGGAAGGAATAATATCCTTGATGACATTGCGCAGGCAAGCTGACACTCTGAGAGGTGTGGATTGCGTAATCATGGAAAATTGTCTTTGCAATCCATATCTCTAAAATCTATTTTTTACTTGCTTCTTAATTGCTTCCTTTATATGCTTTATGAATTGTTATTTATTGCTTCCTTAAACTAGCTTTGATTGCTTTACGAAATTTAGTTCTCATTTAATTCAATTGCATTAATTTTCGTGCTTTATTCAATTTCCTTACTTTTGCATTAATTGCATTATTCTTAATTTTCAATAAGAAGAAAATGAATGCCGCAAAGTCTAGCGATTTGCGTTGATAAAAAAAAATAATAATAGAAATAATATAACAACATCAACATCCGGTATGCATTGCGATGATATGTGCATCTTGTGCTAACAAGATACATTTTGCATCCATCCTACTCAAATGCATTGCCTGAGGGGTGTGTTGCGCTCGTATGTATTTTTCGCCCATCCTTAGCGAAAACGCACTATGTCGATGTAGTGTTGCGCCAGTAGAAAATACAGTGCGCCCGTCCTCCAGAAATGCGTTGAGTTGGGGGGGGGGGGGTGTTGCGCTGATACATGCATTGTTGCCCGTCCTCTGCAAATATGTTTGATTAATGGAGGCATTTGCGTTAATCTTAACCTTGCGCATATCCGAATAAAACACAAAAGATAAATTCTTTTTGTAAATAGAGTAGTCTAATCATTAGGCTTCAAGGAAAATGATGATTTAGCAGATGAAATGACGTACTTCTCTGCTAATTCATAAATGTGAGGAGCGCAACGGCAGCCTTGTTGAGTACCTCAAGGCCTGCCACCGCAGAATTTGCATTGGCCCTCAAGGCCCAATATAAATTCCGTCCTCCCCTTCTTAGGTCATCTATTTAAGTCCTTTACAAACGAAACCCTAGCAGATCTTTGCATACCAGACTTCAAACTTTCTTCTCTAAAACCTAAGAACCTTCCCAGTTCTTTCACCCAGTACAACCATGCCGATCAATCTTCCATTCATCCTTTTTACCCTCATCATCCACACCACCTAAATCACTGCAAGAGAGGCGGCATTTCCTCGTAGCAAAGCCACCGCCTCGCTGCCCAGTCAAAACCCATCACACGAATCGTCGAAAAACCTGGCAAAAGCCTTTAGTAGCCAGACCACTCCAAATTAGAGAGGGGCAGAGCAGGAGAGTGCCCCACTCCCAACACTGTCATCTGAAAGCGAGAAGAAGAGAAAAGACGACAGAGAAGTGTTCGGGAGCATTCTGAGTAATATGGAGAAGGAGGGAGGGGTACCTGAAGTGGAAGTTGTTAATCAATCATTTCCTTCAAAGAGAAGAGTGTAAGAAGCTTCGGGGAGAAGCGCCCTGGCCGTTTCGGATCCTAAGGAAACTGTTCAAAAGAATCCTATGAAGAACCCAGGTTGCTTTGGAGGAGGTGGAAGCGAAGAAGCTGCCTGAAACGACTGAGGAGAAGAAGAAAAAAAATAAGGAGAAGAGGGCAGAAGAAGATGAAGAAGCCCAACCAAGGAAGAGAGAAGAAAGTAATAAATCGAGTGAGAAGAGGGAACGTAGGCGAGAAGGGAAGCACCTGAAGAAGAAGGAAGAAAAGAGAAAAGAGGCTGAGAGTCAGAAGTCGATGGAGAATCAACCACCACAAAAGGTGGATGAAGGAATGTCAATGTAAAAAGAGAATTAGCAAACCTGAAGAGGAAACAACACAAATAAGAAACGGTTGCGACTGACGATGAGAGGATCAGACATCACCCCTCTTTCGGCGTCGCAAGGGCAACAATCGACCCACCAATTTTGCAAAGTGCAGTAGAAGAGAAGAAGAGGAAGAAGAAGAGAGGAAGAAGAAAAACAAGAGAAAGATGTGTAGGCATAACAAATCATCACAGAAGGCGATTTAAAAAGAAAATTACACGATGAAAAAAGTGCACACCAACAATCAATCTCGCAGAAGAAAGAGAAGAAGAAGGCTCAGAAGAAACAACGCATATTGCTGGCCTCACAGCAGTTTGAAAGAAAATAAGAGAAGAAGAAGAGGAAGAAAAGAAGAAGAAAGGAAGAGAAGGAGAAGAGGCGCAGAGTAAATGTTCAGCACATAAGAGAAAAGAAGAGTAAAGAAATTGCGGAATGGGAAAAGGAGGAACAACGAAAGGAGGAAAAGAGACAAAACAAAGACTCGCCTTGTGTTGACAAAAGAAGGGCAAAGCAAAAGCGGAAAGCAGTGGCCTGCTTGGCCAAATGACGCCATCCAAGAAGAAAGAGAATGACGACATGATGATGGAGATGGGGTTCTTCCCTGTGCCATGCCACTACCGGGACTTAATCACAAGTGTTGTATTGGAAACATGGATGGGAAACATTCTGCCAGTGCCAATGGTAGTGCGAGCTGTCTATAATGGACGACTCTCATGGCATCAAAGATGCGGTGATCATGAATGGAGAGGTAGTGCCTTCAACGCAAAGGACATCAATGAGTTATATCAGATGAAGGAAATCTCGGAGGCCCAAGGTAATAAAAATCATTGATGATCCACAAAAGAACAAATGGAAGATAGCTGAAGATATTAAACGCAACTAGGCACGAGTGGTCGTATCTATGAAAGGCATCAGAACCCTTGCGTCCAATAAACTGCTGCGAGGCGCGGCTTTGGAAGTATTTGTGAAACGGTGACTTATCCCACTTCTCATGACAAAACAGTTTCGAGGAATAAAGTCATTGGCCACATACTGCATAGACGAGGCATTCCAATAAGAGTGGCCAATTGATCGCAAGGAAACTTGTGACACGCACTACTCCATCGCATACTACGAGCATATCGTTAATAACGCATATATTACGACGTAGTATCGCATAAAAAAAATGTCTCATCGCAAAAACACTTGAGCGCATATACAACACATCATTCATTTCATTCACAAACCATGCGTTAGAGTTAGATAAAGAGAAAGTGATTAAATTTATGTCATCAAGTTTATGGCACCGTTGTCCGGGGATTGGTAACGGTTATGTGTGAATACTTTTGTGGTCTTTTGCAGGACAGATCTCTTTGTACTTGTTCTTTAACGCGAGAAACAGGCTGACGGTATATGAGTACTAAAACCGATCCATAATTAACGCTGAACCCAGAGATCGAGCGTACTTTTTGCGTAAAGGCACGCCAAATAGAGCAACGGCGAAATAAGGGTCAATATGGCAGACAATAATAACGAGGCACCCGAAGGAAATCAAGGGCAAACCGGCTAGTGCAAGACCCTGTATTTCTTACTACTGACCGTAATATCCCATGAGAATTATGTTGTGCCCAATCTTACGACTTCTCATCTGGAATTTCACGACCTATGGTTGATGGAGAACGCACTTTCGAATAAAGTCGGTCATCTCCAAATGAACAAAACACGGGGCAATTTGGAGGTCTATAAGGTGAGGACCTGCATGCCCATCTTATAGCTTTGTGGAGATGTGCAATACTTTCTCCATCCCTGGCGTCACCCCAGAAGGTATTAGACTTTACCTCTTCCCATATACACTGAGGGATGAGGCAAAGAGGTGGGCTCATTATTGAGACAAATGAAATCCATTCATGGGACAGTTGGTGGAACGGTTCATGAAGAAATTCTTCCCTCCAGCAGTCAAACACAAGAAGATGAAAGGATTGTTTGAAGTTTGAGCAATGGAGAATGAGACCCTAAGCACCCTTGATGCAGTTCAGAAGGTTGGTGAAAATTGTTTCGCATATCGGGATTCCAATTGGGTTTTTGATGGAAACATTTTAAATGGCCTGAATAGATCAACGCAACAAGCTGTTGCTGATGCCTCCACAGCGAGAGGATCATGGATAAGACTACACACGAAGCCAAGGTCATCCTTAAGTCGATTTCCACGGAACACGATGGGCCATTGTCGGGGGATTGGTAACGGTAGTGTTGAATACTTTTGTGGTATTTTGTAGGACTGATCTCTTTGTACTTTTTGTTTAACGTGAAGAACAGGCTGACGGTTTATGAGTATTGGAACCGATCCAGAATTCAAAGCTGACCCAGAGATCGAGTGTACTTTTCGTGCAAGGACACGCTAGAATAGAGCAAGGCGAAGAAGAGTCAATATGGTAGACAATAATAATGAGGCACCCGAAGGAAATCAAGGGGCAAACCGGCCAACGCAAGACCCTGTATTTCTTGCTGCTTACCGCAATGTCCCCATGAGGAATTATGCGACGCCCAATCTCTACAACTTCTCACCCGTAATTTCATGACCTATGGTTGTGGAGAATGCATGTTTCGAAATAAAGTCGGTCATGCTCCAAATGATACAAAACATGGAGCAATTTGGAGGTCTACAAGGTGAGGACCCGCATGCCCATCTTACCAGCTTTGGGAGATGTGCAACACTTGCTCCATCTCTGGCGTCACCCCAGAAAGTATTAAACTTTACCTCTTCCCATATACACTGAGGGATGAGGCAAAGAGGTGGGCTCATTCATTGGAGCTAAATGAAATCACATCATGGGACCAGTTGGTGGAACGGTTCATGAAGAAATTCTTCCCTCCATCAGTCAACCCAAGAAGACGAAAGGATGTGTTGAATTTTGATGACATTGTGTAGGCAAGCTTGACCGCCTGCAGAGGTGTGGATTGCGGTAATCATGGAAAAATTGTCTTTCAATCCATATCTCTAAAATCTATGTTTAATTGCTTTCCTTTATTGCTTTATGCATTACGTTATTTATTATTTTCTTAAACTAGCTTTTATTCCTTTATGAATTTACTTTTCATTTAATTCAATTATGTTAATTTCCATGCTTTGTTCAATTTCCTTACTTCTAGGCATTAATTGTGTTGTTTTAAATTCTCTGTGAATGATTGTTTAAAAGAAAATGAATGCCACAAAGTCCTAGCGACTTTCATTAATAAAATACATCCGGTATGCATTGCGATGATTGGTGCATCTTGCGCTGACAAGATACACTTTGCGTCCATCCTACCCAAATGCATTACGCTGAGGGGTGTGTTGCACGCATATGTATTTTGTGCCCATCATTGGTGAAAACGCACTATGTCGAGGTAGTGTTGCGCCAGTAGAAATATAGTGCGCCCGTCCTCCAAAAATGCATTGAGTTAAGGGGTGTGTTGCGCTGATACATGCGTTGTTGCCAGTCCTCTGCAAATATGCATTTGCGTTAATGGACGCCTGTCTCTTATACACATCTAGATGTGTATAAGAGACAGGCTTTACCTTTTATCCTTTAAGACTCTTTACTCTTTCTCTTTCTGCTTCATTCATAAGACTTGCCATCGCAAACATCGATTCTTTGTACAACTTCACAGTTCGTTCTCGACCTCAGTATCATGTATCATACTAGTTTAGGACTTTACTTTATTAGTACAATTTTATTTCATCGCAATTTATATTTCTGTATAAACCACCATTCTTTATTCATTGTTAAAAACCGATCACATGCATCATAAAGGTATCGCATTAACGAAAACAATTCCTGTGTTCGACCTCGGATGATTCTGAGAAACTTGCATTGGAATTATACTTGATTGCCAATCACGTCAGTTATTTGAGATTTGAAATCAAATTTCATTTTATCTCAAATTTTCCATAAAACTAATAACTAACCATTAAGGGTGGTTATTGAGAAAAAGAATTTAATTATCAAATAATTAATGAATATAAATAAATATGATAACTAACTTATCATATTATATTTATTATCTATAGTTTTTATATTGCATCATATACAATATATAAACCATAGTTCTTTTTCTTTATTTTATGGCATTTAATATAAATCATATTTATATTGAATTTAATAACTATGAATCTTATTCATAGAAAAGATATTTGAATCATATTGAAATATTAGTTCCTCCAATCAAACAATAATGTATCAAAAACATTATATCAATTATATCATATATAATTAAATTAACTTAATTATATCATATATAATTAAGTTCCCTCTTATTAATTTCAACATTTCAAATTAACCCGAAAACTTATCCTCGACTTAAATCCATTAAGCTACCAAGGGGACCTTATGAACCTGTAGTATAAAGCTCCAACGGTACGATAATAACTGATTAAACTCTTTAATCACAATATCCACCATCCGTTAACTGCCAGGCACTCCACTAAAAAATGACAGTTGCACTCGTCACATTACAGATATATTTTTGTGTCCATTGGATATAACCAATCAACAGTACGATGACCCTTCACAAATCGCTCGTAAGTACAGCGAGGTCAAATTATCGTTTTTCCCATGTAGTTATATCTAACTTCTTAAGTACCACTGATCCCTCTATTGAACAATAGAGCATAGTCCCACTATGACTAAACCCCTCTTGAGCCAAAAGAGGGTGTGGCATCACACTGTTCAAGATCTGGAGTCAACCTTTAAGGGAGCAATTTATCTATTTACCCCTACATCGGGGAAGGAGTGAATTCCATCTTGTGTAGTTGAGTTCCTAACTCTCCAATCAGACAAATCCCCAAAATAGTAGGCTTCTTTAGTTGGCGATCTGGCCACTCTCACCTACACAAATCAAAGGACCGCCCTCATAGGCAAGAGTTCACAACTCACTCAGGATTAAGG
>NC_052354.1:50910040-50912583 GCF_009727055.1 Benincasa hispida
ACCAGGATAAGGTACCCAGCCTTATCCATATACTACAGACCATTTAGGTTATCACTTAAAGCAACGATCCACTTGTAATGCTCCACATAACATGAATATAAGTATACAACGATACCACCATGGATCTTAGTTTATTGGTTTCGCTTGGCTTAATGCAACTAAATATTCAAATATTTCATAGACAATGTGAATAAAATATCATATATTACAAGAATTGTTTTGTTCATACAAGTGTTTACAAAACTACAAGACCCTACGAGATTTAGGGCATCAACCCTAACACATATACCCATTATAGATCTCCTACTTGCCCTAGATTATACAATGTACATTTCTCATAAACCTAAATTCTCTAAATGACCCTCGAACACTTTAGTCGAGAGAGCCTTCGTAAATGGTCAGCAATGTTGTGCTCCGAGATAATCTTTGTAATGATCACATCTCCTCTTTGCATAATCTCCCATATCAGGTTATACTTCCTCTTAATATGCTTTCCTCGTTTGTAATTGTGAGGTTCTTTGGAGTTGGCTACTGCCCCACTATTGTCACAATATAAGGTGATGGGAAAGCCCATATTTGGAACCACTTCCAAATTACTTAGGAACTTTCTTAGTCAAACTACTTCCTTTGATGCTTCACAAGCAGCTACATACTCAGCTTCCATCGTGGAATCTGAAATGCATCCATGCTTGATACTATGCCATACTACAGCTCCCCCGTTCAGGTTAAACGCTGATCCTGACATGGATTTCCTATAATCCTTATCAGTTTGGAAATTATGTATCCTATAAGGATCGAATCCTTAGCTCCATACACTAGCTTGTAGTCCCTCCTTCTCCTAAAATACTTGAGGATGTTCTTAACCGTTGTCCAATAGTCTAACCCTAAATTGGACTGGTACCTACTTGTTAGGAATATCCTAGCAGTTTGTAAAGATTTTCTATTCATAATAAAGATATTATCGAGATTTCTTTCAATAAAGATATTATTGAAGATGTTGTTGAATTTTAATCATTACTAAATCCAATAAACTAACTCATGGCAATAACATGAATACTTATACTTTATATAGAGACATAAAAGAAGATCAAGTTTTAGTATATAGCCAAAAAAGTCTATAAGTATATGGATAATGTTGGGTACCTTATCCTGGGGACACTATGGATGTGGCCTACTTTGTATATATTGATACAAACAATGTGATCTCAAAGTTGTTCGTGAAGAGACATGCGAGTGGGAGCATCCTATGCAATTAAAGAATAATCCCAGATAGATAGCTAGGTACATAGTTCTGCAAGACAAAATCTGCTCCTACCCATTTTAGGGTTAGCAGATAGGCTGTTCCCTTAAGTATTGACTCTTGGCCTTGAACAAAGGGGCCCCGCCCTTTCGTGGCTGAGAGGGATTTAGTTTATTGGTATGACCATAAACCAATTGTTCATTAGAGGATCAATGGAGACTTAAGGAGAAAAACTATGAAGCACAGATACTGAGGCAAAGAATCAGTATCAGACACGTATCGGATACTGATACTTCCAAATACTTTCCAGATACATATCTGACACGTGATTTGATGTATCTATACTTTCAGATTTACTTTCCAAGATACGTATCTGCACACTATTTGACGTATCTATTTTATGCATACTTTTTTTTATGAAAAAGAAAGTAAATTCATTCTATTTTTCCCATCTAAATTAAAGGAAACTTATTAAAAAGGCTCACTACTCGGTCCAAAACTAAAAGAAAAAAATAACGGACCAAAACCTAGACTAGAATCATCTCATTTCTATCTTCACGTTTGAGTCCCCACAAAAGTCCACCAAAAATAAAAATCATTCGGGATATCTTCAACAATAAGTTCTTCGTTTTATCCTCTTACTTCTCTTCTAATATTCTTTCTTTTTCTTCTTTGCATATGAGTTCACTTTTCTAGTTCTTAACTGTCATATACTCTTCTAAACATTTATCTTAGATGTTACTTTTTTGTATTTGTATTATCAGTATTTGTATTCTATTTTTATGCTATTGCTTTATTAACTTGTATGCTACTATATTATCTATATGGATTTTTTTAATAGAAAAGAAAATGTATTTTTCAATCGTATCAGTATCCTCTCGACTTTTAGAAACTATATATATTATTCAAAAAAATATAAAAAAAATGACGCATCCTTTGATGTATCCGTATCTTAGTTTTTTTAGAAATTGACGAATTACGTTGTATCCGTATCAGTTAAGCCAATCTGTATTTCTATGATTCATAGAGACTAAAAATGTATATTAGGTTATAAAACGGTTCTTAACTTCTTCATAGTACTTAGTCATGAATTGCAAAACGACCATGTGAAAAATGACGACCTTTACTGATTATGTGTGTAAATCAGTGGATCAAAAATATATCTTACAAGTGAGTAGAGTGTCAACTACTGAGCTATAATGTGATATGTCTCGATAGTATAACGAATAATTGATTAACTTTTTGTTAAAGAGTTTAGGCCAATTAATCTCAAATCGTTGGAGCTCATGATCTATAGGTTATT
>NC_052354.1:50912608-50922991 GCF_009727055.1 Benincasa hispida
GAAAGCCCTAGAGTGTCTGGTTCAACACAATGATTTCCAGGTTCCAGTTGGGGTCAACTCAAGCGGTTCAGAAGTTTTTGTCGATTTTGTTTTCAACTCTTTTTACTATATAATTAGTTTGTTTGCATGTCTTATAAATGTCAAAACTAGTCCATTTCAATTTGTGTTTAATTATTATTATGCATTGTGAATGTATATTAATTAATTTTAATCTTGTATGTGCGCATTAAGATATACCACTTGTACGATTTTTAAAGTCCATTCATTATGAAGAATTATCATGCATTTGAAAGTATTGTTATAGAATAGTTTATAATTGAAGGACACTCTAAACATAGAAACTCAATGAGCAGAAGCAAATCGTTCCAAATTCTCATTGTGAAAGAACAAGACATTCTTACATATCAAACACATAACAGTTATGGCATAACAAGTAAATACAGCATGCTACAAAGGTAAAAAACAAACAAGGGATCGAGTAAACATACCTTTGAAGAACTTTTCTTCTAGTATTTCCTCGATCCAAACAACAAAGCATCCAACAGCACGAATGCAACGCGAGCAATTCCAGCAAATAGTACGAACTGGTAGAACCTCGATCACAATCGAGTAAAACTTGATCCTCAACCCTCAAATAGAAACTTGACACAACCACGAGGCTACCTTGGTATTTTCGGTGCGAAAATCCAGGAGGTGTGGGCTCTGTATGGATTTGGAAGAGAGAATGAGGAACTGGACGATCGAGTAAGTGGAGAATGAAGAAGTCTTGTCATTTAGACTTGGGTACTCAATCGTTTAGTAACGAATATCTATCGTATAGAATCCTCGATTGATCGTTTATTCTTTCAAAGCTATCGTATAACTTCCTTTTTTTTTTTTTTTGTTTTTTGCGCGTGGATCTTCAAAATAAAAACGATTTTTCACTTTTATCCATTCGGTTGCCATAAACTTACTAAAACCACCCACTGAGGTGGTTTATTAGAGAAAAATTGAAATCAATTATCTTATAATTAATTTTATTATAAATAAATGTAATAACAATTTATCACATTATATTTATAACATATAGTTTTAATATCACATCATATGCAACATATAAACCAAAGTTCTTTTTCTCCTTTATGGCATTTAATATAAGTCATATTTATATTAGTTCTCCAATCAAATAATGTATCAAATACATTAAATCAATTATATCACATATAATTAAATTTAATTATATCATATATAATCGAATTCCCTCTTATTAATTTGAACACTTCAAACTAACTCAAAAACTGATTCTCAATATGAATCCATTGAGCTACCAAGGGGACCTTATGAACCTATAGTTTCAAGCTCCAACGGTACATGAATAACTGATTAAACTCTTTAATCACGATACCACCATCCCCTAACTGCCGGACACTCCAATAAAAATCGACAGCTGCACTCTTCGCGTTACAGATATATTTCTGTGTCATCGGATATAACCAATCATTCGTAAATACAGCTGGGCCAATTTACCGTTTTGCCCATGTAGTTACATCTAACTCCTTTAGTACCACTGATTCCTTTAATGAAAAATACATCATAGTCCCACTATGAGTAATTATTTCTTGGGCCAAGAGAAGGTGTGGTGCCACATTGTTCAAGCCCTGGAATCAGCCCTTAAGGGAGTAATTTATCTACTTACCCCTGCTTGGGGAAGGAATGAATTCCGTCTTGTGTAGCTGAGTTCCCAGTTCCCCAATCAGACGAATCCCCAAAGTGGTAGGTTTGAGTCGGCGATCTAACCATTTGCACCCATACAAATCAAAGAACCGTCCTCATAGGTAGGAGTTCACAACTCACTCAGGATTAAAGTCATGTTACCTATGGTCATCCTAGTGAAATGAAAGTTTTTGTCATGAATGGCGTTATATAATGAGACTAAACATTTCGTGATCCGGTCTAATACAAACTCCTTTGTATAGAGCATCCTCGCTCGCATGTCTAATACATGAATGGTCAAAATCAGACCATTTGTAGCACTTTACAACACTTGTAACATCTACAAAGCGGGTCACACTCGTAGTGTCACTAGGATAAGGTTTCCCTCTTTTATCCATATACTACAAACCATTTAGGTTATCACTTAAAGCACGATCCACTTGTTTGTCTCCACATACATGTTTAAGTTACAACGATAACCAGGGATCTTAGTTTATTGGTTTATGGTTAATGCAACTAAAATATCTCATATTTGATAGACTAAAGTGAATAAAATATCTCATTTTATAAATCGTCAAACTATTTGTTCATACAGATGTTTACAAACTACAGAACCCTACAAGATTTAGGGCATCAACCTCAACAATAATATATAGTATGCATGATTTAGGGTTTCATATATTTAATATAATCATTATATTAAAATGTGGAATGCTTCATGTATGTTATAGCATATCTATAATTTTATAAATTGTTATAAAATGAGTTAGACATTTAAAATATATAACAAAGATAAGAAGCATGCTCACTTAGGTTAACAAATAACTGAAGGAACTCTTTTGACAAAGAACCTTTGAGCGGAAGTGGATCGTCCAAATTTCATTTCTATTGAAAGCATACATTTACAGCAAAACAGATAGATTATGCATAAGACATAAATTACAACATGTTTTTGAATTAAAAAAAATGTTTAGAGATTATACCTTTGAAGAACTGTTCTTCAAGTTAATCCCTCGATCTAACTCGTTCACGAATGTGTCGAACAAGTCACGAACACTCCAAACGAACAACAGCAGACAACAACGCAAACTCGAACCAAAATGGGACACTACCACTTATTGATCTTGGTATTCTCGGTGTGAGAATCGAGGAGTGGTGGGCTCTGGCTAATTTTGGTTAGAGGGGAGTTTGGAGTTGGAGGAGGAAGATGATCGAGGAGGCAAACTCTCTATCACATAGCAAAGTCTCTTGATTGTTTACAGAAGCGAGTATATCGCATAGGCTCTTCAAGCAATCTTGTAGTCTCTCAATCGTTAAACACCTTAGATTATGGAAAAAATAAAATCATATTTTATTTATCCCAAATTCCCACAAAATTGATTAACTTCTCACTAACATAGGTTAGAGAGAAAAAGCATTTAATTATCAAATAATTAATAAATTATAAATAAATATGATAACCAACTTATCATATTATATTTATAACCTATAGTTTTAATATTACATAATATACAATATATAAACCATAGTTCTTTTTCACCATTTTATGGCATTTAATATAAATAACAACTATGAATCTCATTTATAGAAAATATATTTTAATCATATTCAAATATTTATTCCTCCAATTAAACAATAATATATCAAACACATTATGTCAATTATATCATATATAATTTAATTAATTTAATTATATCATATATAATTAAATAACTATGTCAATTATATCATATATAAGCGAGTATATCAAAGGACCGCCCTCATAGGCAGGAGTTCACAACTCACTCAGGATTAAGGTCATGTTACCTATGGTCATCCTAGTGAAATCAAAGTCTTTATTATGAACGGCGTTGTATAATGAGACTAAACATTTCGTGGTCCAGTCTTATTGTAACCATACGAATGGAGTGTTATGTTGTGTTATGTTTTGTATTGCTTATACACACTACTGATGGATGAATGTAAATATGAATATAAATCATACAAGCTCATGTTACCATAAACTTGATGGCTAAGTTTTATAATATTTATCTTTATCTAACTCTAATGCATGGCTTGTGAATGAAATGAATGATGTGTTAAATGCGCTCAAGTGTTCTGTGATAAAGATAATTTTATGCGATACTACATTCTAATATATGCGTTGATAGTGATGTGCTCATAGTATGCGATGAAGTAGTGCGTGTCACAAGTTTCCTTGTGCTGAAACCAAGTATAATTTCAATGCAAGTTTCTCAGAATGATCCGAGGTCAAACATGGGGATTGTTGTCGTTAAATGCGATACTCATGTGATACATGCGACTGGTTTTAATAATGAATAAAGAATTTGGGTTTTACAGAAATACAAATTGCGATTAAAGTAAAAATGTGTTGATAAAGTAAAGTCCTAAACTACTATGATACGTGATACAAGATACGTGATACGTGATACGTGATGCTGAGGTCGAGGACTGACTGTGAAGTTGTACAAAAGAATCGATGTATGCGATGGCAAGTCATATGAATGAAGCAGAAAGAGAAAGAGTAAAGAGTAAAAACATCGCAAGTTTGTCAATCGCGTTAGGATGCAACTAAGGTTCCGCTTTCCCTTGGTGTACACCTCTTAGTGATTGATCGTGTTCCCATATGTCTATGTTGAAATAGAAATGAACGTGACGAACGCAAGGTTGTTTCCATCTCTGGAAATACTTCTCATTTTAGTTTACGCATTCTTCCAACCTTTTCTCGATAGGTGGAATAACATCTTCACTTATGCTCTCACAAGTGAAGATGCCGTCAAGCATGCTTTAGCTAAACTTAATTAATTCCTTAACACAAATTAATTCACTCGCTTAATTCTCGCTTTTTACCCCGGAGATTAAGAACACATCATGGAGAAAATGGATGATAAACATATGGAACGAGGCAGAGAGATGATAATGGTGACCATGATAACATTTAGTTCTAAAATTAAGCGTTTGATACATGTTGTGAATGAAGGATTAAAGAAGATGAATACAGGGGATGAAATAGAGAATAGAAATAAATACGAAAAGAGTGTCGACATCTTGACACAGATCCCAATCGGAGATTTGTGTTTGCCGACGTGTGGAAGTGGTGGAGAGGAAAGCTTCCCTCTCAGGCTTGCTTTCCCAATAGAATTGAACTTTGCACAGAGTTTCAGCTTCNGGCAACGGCGCCATAAACTTGTAAGGATACGAATGGAGTGTTATGTTGTGTTATGTTTTGTATCGCTTATACACACTACTGATGGATGAATGTAAATATGAATATGAATCATACAAGCTCATTTTCCATAAACTTGATGACTAAATTTTATAATATTTATCTTTATCTAACTCTAATGCATGGCTTGTGAATGAAATGAATGATGTTTGCTAAATGCACTCAAGTGTTTTGCGATAAAGATAATTTTATGCAATACTACATTCTAATATATGCGTCTATAGTGATATGCTCATAGTATGCGATGAAGTAGTGCGTGTCACAAGTTTCCTTGCGCTGAAACCAAGAATAATTTCAATGCAAGTTTCTCATAATGATCCGACATCGAACATGGTGATTGTTGTCATTAAATGCGATACTCATGTGATACATACGACCGGTTTTATTAATGAATAAAGAATTTGGGTTTGTACAGAAATATAAATTGCGATGAAAGTAAAAATGCGTTGATAAGGTAAAGTCCTAAACTACTATGATACATGATACATGATACGTGATACTGAGGTCGAGGACTGACTATGAAGTTGTAAAAAAGAATCGATGTATGTGATGGCAAGTCTTATGAATGAAGTAGAAAGAGAAAGAGTAAAGAGTAAAAACATCACAAGTTTGTCAATCGCGTTAGGATGCAACTAAGGTTCCGCTTTCCCTTGGCGTACACCTCTTACTGATTGGCCGCGTTCTTCTATTTCTATGGTGAAATAGAGATGAACGTGACGAACGCAAGTTTGTTTCCATCTCTGTAAATACTTCTTACTTTAGTTAATGCATTCTTCCAACCTTCTCTCGTTAGGCGGAATAACATCTTCACTTCTACTCTCACAGGTGAAGATACCATCAAGCATGCTTTAGCTAAACTTAATTAATTCCTTAATACGGATTAACTCACTCGTTTAATTCTCGCTTTTTACCCTGGAGATTAAGAACACATCACGGAGAAAATGGATGATAAACGTATGGAAAGAGACAGAGAGATGATAATGGTGACGATGAGAACATTTAGTTCTAAAATTAAGTGTTTGATACATTTTGTGAATGAAGGATTAAAGAAGATGAATACGGAGGATGAAATAGATAATAGAAACAAATACGAAAAGAGTGTCAACGTCTTGACACAGATCCCGATTGGAGATTTGTACTTTTCGGCGTGTGGAAGTGGTAGAGAGGAAAGCTTCCCTCTCAAGCTTGCTTTCCCGGTAGAATTGACCTTTGCACAGAGCTTCAGCTTCAGGAATTGGAAGAATTCTCTGCTCGGAGTTCTCCCGGATTTACTCTATAGTCGCTTCAGACCAGCCTCTCTCTCAGTATCAGTATGTACCAGTATATCAATATATCTGCCTCTCTCCACCTTTCAGCGAATTCGAGGAAGCTATTTATACGCAAGACCTTGGCTCTTAGATTTTGTGGTCCCCACTGTCTAATTATGGTAGTTCCTGAAATGGTGGAATGGAAAATTCCTTCTAGTACGCAATCAACCCGTTAGAAATACACAACTAAATGTTGTACACTTGTCAGAATCATCCACGAATGCTTTGCTCTTCACATCTTCGATCTATCACCGCATGTGGTGTTGTTTTTTATTACCGCATGCAGTTGAAATGCGTTGATCACTTAAGCTCTTGATCGATTGTTGCATGCGCCGTCATTGCATTGATCATCTCTTCGTTCTTGATTGATG
Source organism: Benincasa hispida (assembly GCF_009727055.1). Lineage (NCBI taxonomy): Eukaryota > Viridiplantae > Streptophyta > Magnoliopsida > Cucurbitales > Cucurbitaceae > Benincasa > Benincasa hispida. The sequence continues at coordinate 50,919,205 of NC_052354.1, forward strand.
GGCGCAATGCGATGTAGATGCGTTGTTTATTTTGTCTTCGAGCCATGAACGCATGCGGTGACTTATTTTCTGCAAAACAGAGACTGAAACATTCTATCTCGCCATCGCAATGGTGTTAGTGGGTGTGTCCATGACATTTCATAATTTTCCTATTTCTTAACCAATTTGTATACTATCAACGCAACTTTCCTCTCTCTTTGCCGCCATATCTAAATAAAACAGTATAAAAACCAATATTTCTAAAGTTATCACTTATACAAACTCCTTTGTATAGAATATTCCCGCTCACATATCTAATACATGAATGACCAGGATCATATCATTTGTAGCATTTTACAACATTTATAACACCTATAAAGCGAGTCATACTTGTAGTGTCACCAGGATATGGTAACAAGCCTTATCCACAAACCATTTAGGTTATTGATAACGGGCAGAAATATACGTTATCATAGTGCTAAGTTCTTAAACAATGCTGGCTTGCATTGATAAAGCATGTTAAATTGCGTCCAAAAAGCATCAAATTCATAATATTGCGGTCGCATAAGTTCATTGCATTAGAACAGTTGATTTTTGTATTTTGGTGATGCGATGACGCAAGGTGGAAATTGCGATCATAGGAAATCATTGGTCGAGCGTAGCATTACCGCAAGACTTTGCGGTGATCGTGTTCGCAAATATTCGCTCGAGAAGGATTATCGCAACTTGGTCAGTGCAACATGGTGGGCGCATCTAGGTGAAAGGCTACTTAATCACGATGGGACAGAAAGCTAATGACAGTCGAATCCAAATTAAATTGACAGCCGATAACGATCACAAGTACATTCAGCTTTTCGGTGATAAATATTTGGCACATCAGTCAGGAATTAAAGTCGTCTCATCTGTACAATCATGAGAGAGAAGCTACCTTTCACCCTGGATGTTTTATAAATACCAAGGGCATCCTTCAGAAAAGGGGTTGATCAGTTAAGCAGTTCACCAGTTTACGAATTTAAGNTTCAGCTTCAAGAATTGGAAGAATTCTCTGCTCGGAGTTCTCTCGGATTTACTCTGTAGTCGCTTCAAACCAGCCTCTCTCTCAGTATCAGCATGTACCAGTATATCAATATATCTGCCTCTCTTCACCTTTCAGCGAATTTGAGGAAGCTATTTATAGGAGAGACCTTGGCTCTTTGAATTTGTGGTCCCCACTGTCTAATTATGATAGTTCCTGAAATGGCAGAATGGAAAATTCCTTCTGTTACACAATCAACCCGTCAGAAATGCACAACTAAAAGTTGTACACTTGTCAGAATCATCTGCGAATGCGTTGCTCTTCACATCTTCGATCTATTACCGCATGCGGTGTTGTTTTTTATTACCGCATGTGGTTGAAATGCATTGATCGCTTAAGCTCTTGATCGATTTTTGCATGCGCCATCATTGCGTTGATCATCTCTTCGTTCTTGATTGATGGGTGCAATGCGATGTAGATGCGTTGTTTATTTTGTCTTCGAGCCACGAACGCATGCGGTGACTTATTTCCTACAAAACAGAGACTGAAACATTCTATCTCGCCATCGCAATGGTGTTAGTGGGTGTGTCTACGACATTTCATAATTTTCGTATTTCTTAGCCAATTTGTATACTATCAACACAACTTTCCTCTCTCTTTGCCGCAATATCTAAATAAAACAGTATAAATAACTTGTATTTCTACAAGTTATCACACATCGAAATTTAGATATATTCTTGTTCTCAAGCATATCTTCAACTAAGGCAATTTTCGCCTAATTCCTATCCTAACTTTGCGTCGATTGGTTGCTCCGAATGCTCCCCCTATACAACATTGCTTAACAATGCAATTTTCTTCTATTCTTTAATAATTCATCAACATGCTCTACTTTATTCTTTTATACAACAAACCTCTACTCAAAAATTCCCTTCTTGTTTTGAGAAGGATGTTTACCTTTTCTTGCAAAAACAACTAGTTGCATCTTTATACGGTGGTCTGGTTTGCATCATTTTATTAGAGACTGTTGATTATGGTTACACCTTTCGTTTTGGCTTGCTCCTACAGGTGTCATGCAAGCATCCAACTACGGTTGTGTGCCAATCTCAACTTCAACTCATGATTTTCAGCTAAGCTTTACTTTTGCTGGTCAGAGGAGTTGTCTCTTATATTCTTATTTTTTCTCTCTCTTCTTTTTTCATATGGTGTCGATCTTGGAAACCCACCTTCGTTTTGGTTTGCTCCCACGGGTATCATCCGAACATCTAACTACGAGCAGGTTTCTTTCACGACTTAACTCTTATCAGGTGGGATGAGTTTGTATGAATTTTTTTTAATGATAATGAACGCATTTTCCTGATAATGATCGCATTCGCTTGATCACATCTGCTCAGACCTTCCCCACCCCCAAATTTAGAGATGCGTAAGGTCCTCATTGCATTGTTTTGGACAGAATAGACAAAACACTTAGTCAAAATTTTGAAAAGAAGGTTTGAGCAGAGTTTTGAAATATAAAAGGTAAAGTAGTGCTATTGCTATGAATTATCTAAGTGTTAGCCAGAAATTGTAAAGTATAAGAAATATTGCTAAGGGTATGCATATTACTCATCATGGAAGTGCAATTAATAACACAAAATAAAAGATAAAGAACATCGCAATAATTGACAAAGGATGATAAGTACAGAGGCTAACACATACGAAAAGAATAGTTACTCAGTTGTATTAAAATTAACCAAGTATACAAAGGATTACAATTATTGCAACACAAAATTTAAGCATGTACAAAAAAATCAAGGTATAGCTTCTATAAAAATAATGAAATGAATTAAAATAAAAGATTGACCGCAACGAAAAATTGCAGATTTATTGAGAAGGTGGCACACCCCCAAATTTAGAGTTGCGGCGGGGGCGCTGGTGGAGGATTTTGTGGAGGTACTCGAGGAGCTTCTTCAAAGTGCAGAGGTTGCTTTAAATGCGGAGGCACCATGGGACCATGTAAATAGGCTGTCAAAAAGTTAAAGTACTCATGGTTGCGCTCTGCCATTTGCCTTTTGTTCAGGTGGATCATGAAGATATTACGTTGAATGTTGATCAGCACCTGTCATGTCATCGCAATACTGCATTGAACCTCTATGTGGCTCTCTTGTAACTCCGTTATTCGCTAGTAGAAGAATTCTTGTTGATGAGAAAGAAGAGAACGCATCTCTGCTAGTTCAACAGCAAGGGTTGCCATGGAGGGGTATGCTTGTGATGTTTCACCATCAACGATTTGGGGTTGGGCAGAGGTGCCTTCACCCAAATCGTGTGGGTCGTTAACATGCGGCGATGGAGGAGAAAAATGTGGTGGAGATGGGAGGGATGAAGATGCTTCTGGAAATGCGTTGGGTGAATCGGGAGCGAGGAAGAGATTTGTGAAGTGTTCAGTGAGTGGGGAGAGGGGTTCAACTGGTGGGCTTGGAGGGCGAATAACTAAAGGTAAGGGGTCCAAGGGTACTTGATCTTGCGGTGATTGCTCTTGGACTTTTTCCTTGCGTTTTGTCACTTGCGTATCTGTTTTGGCTTTGATGTGCGGGCATTATTAAATCGTATGAGGTCATTTATAGAGTAGAAGCTTCGGGCTTCAAATGGGGGGAGGGGAGGTGCGGGTGGGGAGGGGGTGGGTGGGGAGGCTGAGGGTGTGGCGGGGCTGAGGAGTCTTTGGAAGATTCTTCAGATTTTAGTGTTGATTGAAGACATTAGATTCTGACTAGCCTCTTATTTACTACCTTAACACCCAATTAGCGATAGGCATAAACT
>NC_052354.1:50923105-50945814 GCF_009727055.1 Benincasa hispida
CTCCCGCTGCGGAGGCATCAGCAACTGGCTTGCGTTGATCGATTCAGGCCCGTTATAAAAAGTTTCCCATCAGGACGCAATCGAGAATCCGATATGCGGACAATTTTTTTACCAACCTCTGAAATGCACACCAAGCGGCTGCTTTAGAGTTCTCATTAGTCATTTGCTGTGAAAAATTCAGCACATATATCCTTTTCGTCGCCCTTGCGTTGACTGCTGAGGGAAGAATTTCTTCATGAACCGTTCCACAACTGAGTCCATGATGTGATTTTCATTTTTGGCTCCAACGAATGAGCCCACCTCTTTTGCCTCATCCCCTCAGTGGTGTGTGGAAAACGGTAAAGTCTTAATTCTTCAGGGGTGGATGCCAGGGATGGAGAAAGTGTTGCACATCTCCACAAAGTTGGTCAGATGGCCATGCGGGTTCTTTTCCTTGCTAGAACCCTCCAAATTGCCCCGCATTTTGTATCATTTGGGAGCATGACCGGCTTTATCAAATGTACGGTTTCTTCTCAACATTGGTCATCAAAAATCTGGCCGAGAAGTCGTAAAGATTGGGCGCCGCCATATTCCCTCTTGATTTCCTTCGGTGCAGAATAATACAGGATTCTTGTGCTGGTCCAATTTTCCCCTTTGATTTCCTTCGGGCCTCTCGTTGTTGTTTGCCATGTTTGCTCCTTAACTCTGTTCTAGCGTTGCCCTCGCGCAAAAAAGTACCCCGCTCGCATCTCTAGGTCAGCTTCGGAATTCTGGATTCGGTTCCAATACTCATAAACCGTCAGCCTGCTCTTCGCGATAAACAGACAGTACAATAGAGACCTGTCCTTGCAAAATACCAATAAAAAGTATTCACATAACGTTACCAATCCCGGCAACGCCGCCATAAAACTTAAGGATACGAATGGAGTGTTATTGTTGTGTTATGTTTTGTATCGCTTATTACACACTACTGATGGATGAATGTTAAATAGAATAGAATCATACAAGCTCATTTTCCATAAAACTTGATGACTAAATTTTATAATATTTTATCTTTATCTAACTCAATGCATGGCTTGTGAATTGAAAGAAATGATGTTTGCTAAATGCACTCAAGTGTTTTTGCGATAAATGATTAATTTTATGCAATACTACATTTCTAATATATGCGTCTATAGTGATATGGCTCAAGTTATTGCGATGAAAGTAGTGCGTGTCACCAAGTTTCCTTGCGCTTGAAACCAAGAATAATTTCATATGGCAAGTTTCTTCATAATGATCCGACATCGGGAACTATGGTATTGTGTCATTAAATGCGATTACTCATGTATACATACGACCGGTTTTATTAATGAATAAAAGAATTTGGGGTTGTACAGAAATATAAATTGCGATGGAAAGTAAAAATTGGCGTTGATAAGGTAAAGTCCTAAACTTACTATGATACATGATACATAGATTACGTTGATACTGAGGTCGAGGACTGACTATGAAGTTTGTAAAAAAAGAATCGATGTATGTGATGGCATAGTCTTGATGAATGAAGTAGAAAGAGAAAGAGTAAAGAGTAAACATCACAAGTTTGTCAATCGCGTTAGGATGAAACTAAGGTTCCGCTTTCCCTTGGCGTTACACCTCTTACTGATTGGCCGCGTCTTCTTATTTCTATTGGGGGGCGAAATAGAGATGAACGGTTGACGAACGCAAGTTTGTTTCCATCTCTTTTGTAAATAACTCTTGACTTTAGTTAATATGCATTTCTTCCAACCTTCTTCTCGTTAGGGCGGAATAACATCTTCACTTTCATATGCTCTCACAGGTGAAGGATGCATCAAAGGCATGCTTTAGCTAAACTTAATTTAATTCCTTAATACGCGATTAACTCACTCGTTTAATTCTCGCTTTTACCCTGGAGATTTAAGAACACATCACGGAGAAATGGATGATAAACGTTTATGGAAAAGAGGACAGAGAGTATGATAATGGGTGACGATGATGAACATTTAGTTCTACAATTAAGTTGTTTGATTACATTTTGTGAATGAAGGATTAAAGAAGATGATATAGGAGGACGAAATAATAATAAGAAACAAATACGAAAAGAAGTGTCAACGTCTTGACACAGATCCCGATTTGGTAGATTTTGTTACTTTTCGGCGTTCGTGTGGAAGTGGTAGATGAGGAAAGCTTCCCTCTTCAAGCTTGCTTTCCCGGTAGAATTGACCTTTGCACAGAGCTTCAGCTTCAGGAATTTGGAAGAATTCTTCATGCTCGGAGTTCTTCCCGGATTACTTTATAGTCGCTTCAGACCAGCCTCTCTCTCAGTATCAGTATTACCGTATATCAATATATCTGCCTCTCTTCACCTTTCAGCGGAATTCGAGGAAAGCTATTTATACGCAAGACCTTGCTCTTAGATTTTGTGGTCCCCACTGTCTAATTATCGGTATCCTGAAAATGGTGGAATTGGAAAATTCCTTCTAAGTACGCAATCAACCCTTAGAAATACACAACTAAAGTTGTACACTTGTCAGAATCATCCACGAATGCTTTGCTCTTCACATCTTCGATCTATTCAACCGCAATGTGTGTTGGTTTTTTATTACCGCATGCAGTTGTGAAATGCGTTGATCACCTTAAAGCTCTTGATCGATTAGTTGCATTGCGCGTCATTGCGATTTGATCAATTCTTCGTTCTTGATTGATGGGCGCAATGCGATGTAGATGCTGTTTATTTGGTCTTCGAGCCAATGAACGCATGCCGGTTACTTATTTTCTGGCAAAACAGGGACTGAAACATTCTATTCGCCATCACCAATTGGTTGTTAGTGGGTGTGTCCATGACATTTATAATTATTCTATTTTCTTACCAATTGTATACTATCACGCAACTTTTCCTCTCTCTTTGCCGCCATATCTAAATAAAAACAGTATAAAAAAACCAATATTTTAAACGTATCACAATTATACAAACTCCTTTGTATAGAATATTCCCGCTCACATGATCTAATACATGAATGGACCCAGGATCATATTCATTTGTAGCCATTTATACAACATTTATAACACCTATAAAGCGAGTCATACTTGTAAGTGTCAACCAGTGATATGGTAACAAGCCTTATCCAAACCATTAGGTTATTGATAACGGCAGGAAATATTACTATCATAGTGCTAAGTTCTTAAACAATGCTGGCTTGCATTGATAAAGGCATATGCTTAAATGCGTCCAAAAAGCATCAAATTCATTAATATTTGCGATCGCATAAGTCATTGCATTAGAACAGTTTGATTTTTGTATTTTAGGTGATGCGATACGCAAGGTGGAAATTCGAATCATTTAGGAATCATTGGTCTGAGCGTAGCATTACCGCCAAGGACTTTGCGGTGATCGTGTTCGCAAATATTCGCTCAGAAGGATTTTATCGCAACTTGGTCAGGCAACATGGTGGGCGGCATCTAGGTGAAAGACTACTTAATCACACGATGGGACAGAAAGCTATGAAGTCGAATCCAAATTAAATTGACAGCCGGATAACGATCACAAAAGTACATTTCAGCTTTTCGGTGATAAATATATTTGGCACATCAGTCAGGAATTAAAGTCGTCTCATCTGTACAATCAATGAGAGAGAAGCTACCTCTTTCACCCTGGATGTTTCTATAAATACCATAAGGGGCATCCTTCAGAAAAAGGCGATTGATCCAGTTAAGCAGTTCCACCAGTTACGAATTTAAAGAGCTACAGCTCGTCTTTGTCCATAGTTTCCTTTTATTTTAAGATGAGAGCAAGAGAAGAGTAAAGACGCTGAAGATCGCTTAGGGAAACTTAAGAGAGAGACCTTCTAGGCGTAGAACAGGAGAGTGGGCCGACTCTCCGCCGAGAGCGAGATTATGTTGAACAACGAGTAGAAAGAACATGTGTAAAAGTCTCTGGGCAGCAAGAGATTGCTACTAGGCCCTTTATTCTATAACTTGCCATTGTTATTTTTGTACTTTCCATCTTTACATTTATACAATGGAAGTTCTATATTCTACATCCGTTCACTCTCTTTAGCACGCATATGAGTAGCCTAAACTGTCGAATGGGTTTGAGAAGACACTAACTAAAACATGACCTAGGAAGTTCATTGCTTGCCGATTGTCTTGTTTTATGCGTGCCCAAATTACCCTTTAGAGCTACTCGACGAGAGAGTCTCTAAAAGAAAAGAAAGCCTTAATGGACTCGGAGGAGAAGCTATGTTAGAATCTGGGACTTGAGAGGAGCAAGATTAAAACTGTCATAAACAAGAGGGGGATTAGAGGGAACTTAAGAGAGATAACCCGCTCTGTTTGTCAAACCTGCATCGCATGCATCCTAGAGATTGGGAATGATATTATGTGCCGTTACTTATTTTGTTGTGTATGTTCATTTCTCATTGCATAATAAGAATAGAGGCTTATGTGTAGGTCCTATAGACTTAGCACATATATCGCATGCGTTCTAGCCTTAAAAGCTGTGGCATTTGCACCGAGAGGTGGTTTACTGTTGTATGCATGTTGCATGATTGCATAGCATGAATGCATCCTAGGAAGTGTTAGCCGAAACTTTTCTCAACCCGTTCACCACATACTCATCGCATTTCCCGTTTATCAACTCTTTTCAAAGTTCGCCGTATTTGTTTATTTTTCATTAACGCATACAACAATCCCAACAATTTATTTATTTATCCGGTTACCGCAAAGTTTCCGCAAAAATTACAAACGCAACCTATTTTCACAAGTCCCTTAGTTTGACCCTCGACTTACCAGGAAACTCAGTGGAATTTACACTTGGATTCCACTGAGGAAACTTGAGTGCACAATGCAATTTCACCATTGCATATCACCCATAATTCACTTCATAAAATTAAGCATCAAGTTTTTGGCGCCATTGCCAGGGACTTCGGCAAAATAGTATGCTAAAGGTAATTTTTTTATTTCTTTGCCAACTTTCAATCTCTGGCAAATTACGACCCGGAGATTAAGAGAACGTTTAGACAGAGACTAAGAAACCGCCAACAGCAACCACAATCAGATAAAGAAGAGATGGCGGAGTAGCCTGGAAATCGAGTACCAAATGATAACAATGTCATGTTGAATCCAATTTTGCTGGCAAACGATCGCAATAGACCCATTAGAGACTATACATCGCCAAACCTCTATGATTTCTCTCCAGGAGTATGAGGCCTGCCCTCGACGGAAGCCGATTCGAAATGAAACTGGTGATGCTGCAGATGATTCAGACTGTAGGACAAAATCTGCAATACTTTTGTGTTCCCGAACATCTTTGCTGAAGAAGTTCGACTAACTTTGTTCCCATTTTCTCTGTGTGATCAGGCTAGGAAATGGGCATATTCTCTCGAACCGGGATAGATCACTTCATGGGAACAGGTCATGGAGAAGTTTATAAAGAAATACTTTCCACTTACTGAGAATGCCAGACGAAGGAAACTCATTACGAATTTTGAACAAGACATGGACGAATTGCTCAGCGATGCCTGGGCGAGGTTTAAAAGATTGGTCAGGGATTATCCACACAATAGTTTGCTAGACTGCCTTCAAATGGAAATTTTTTTTATCATGGTTTGAATCTTGTTTCGTAGACCACTACCAATGTGGCAGCCGCTAGTGGTCTGCTTGATAAAACGTATGACGAGGCGAAGAATATCTTTGATCGTATCTCTAAGAACCATGAAAATCGGAAAAAGAATGACCAAAGATTGAGACTCAAAGACAATGACGAAAGTAATGGTGCTATTGCTTCACTACAAAATCAGATGACCGCAATGATGAACTTAATCCAAGGAATTGCGATCAGCAGCCCAACACAGCAAAATGGGCAAATCAATGCAATCAGTCAAAACGCCGCAAGGTGTGCGACTTGCAGTGATGGGAACGCAATGGAAGATTGCCCGCAAAATCCACAATCCCTTTACTTTGTGAGAAATAACCCCTTTTTGAATACCTATAACCCCTGGTGGAGAAACCACCCCAATTTTGCTTGGTAGAATCAGCAACAGAATTTCCAACCAGTGACGCAGAAAGAAGGGCCACCAGGATTCTTCCCACGCAACAACGGTTAGACAAACAATCAAGCAAGTAGCTCACAACCACCGCAATCCTTTTCTTTAGAAAGCCTATTGAAGCAATACATAGAGAAAAACAAAACTGTGCTTCAAAGTCAGGCTACATTCATCCGCAATCTAGAATTACAGATGGGCCAGATTGCGAGTGAGCTGAAGATAGACCGCAAGGGGCTCTACCGAGTTCAACAGAACTCCCACACAACCCAAGGGGATCGGGTAAAGAGCAATGTCAGGTTGTGACATTGCAAAGTGGGAAGACTGTGGAAGGAGAAAAGAAGAAGCTTAGTCAGATAGNCGTTGATTGGAATGTCGTGTGCTATGCAGTATATACGGCCATTACTCGATCCCTCGAAACTATTTTGTCATGAAATGTAGGGATGAGTCGCCTTTTTACCAAGTACCCAAAGGCGCGCTTCCAGAAGCAGTTTGTTGGATGCAAGGGTTTTGATGCCTTTTAAAGATACCGACCACTAAGTGTCCAGTTGCGTTAATATTCTCAGCGCATCTTCCATTTGTTCTTCTGTGGGATCACCAATAATTTTGTTTCCCGGCGAATCCAGGATGTCCTTCATCTGATATAACTCATTGATGTCCCTTACACTGAAAGGCACTGTCTCCCCTTTCATGATCACTGCATCTTTGGTGCCATGAAGTCGTCCATTGTAGAAAGCTCTCACTATCGTTGGGATTATAATGGATGGGCATTGGCAGAATGTTTCCCACCCGTGCTCCAGCACAACATTGTAATTAAATCCGGAAGAGGCGTTGACGCAGGAAAGAACCCTATTTCCATCATCATATCATCATTCTCCTTCTTCTTTGATAGGCGTCCTTTGGTCAACGCAGGCTCACTGCTTTTAACTTTCTATTTGCCCTTGTCTTTTGCCAACGCAAGGTGGGACCTTTGTCTTTGTTTCCGTTCCTGTTCCTTGTGTTGATCGTCTTCTTCCCTTTTCCACTCCGCAACTTCTTTTCTTTAGTCTCTCTAATGCACTGCACATTTGCTTTGTGTTGTTTCTCCTTCTCTTCTTTCTTCTTCTTTTCTTCCTTTTCTTCTTCTCTTATTTCTCTTTCAAATTTCTCAGAGGCTAGTAATATGCACTGTTCTTCCTCGAGCCTTATTCTCTCCTCTTCTACCAAAATTACGTTGTTATGGTGCACTTCCTCATCGTGTAGTTTTCTTCTCAGATTGCCTTCTGCGATGATTTGTTGCGCTCATAACATCTTTTCTTGCTTTTCTTCTTCCTCTCTTTTTCTCCTTTCCTTCTCTTCTACTGCACTTTGCAAAAATTATGGGTTGCTTGTTGACCCTTGTGGCGCATTCTCCTTGCGACGCCGCATTAGAGGGGTGATGTCTGGATCTTCTCGATCGTCAGTCACAACCGTTCTTGTTTGTGTTGATGCCTCTTGAGGTTGCGCTGATTCTCTTTGTTGCGTTGACACCCCCCCCCCCATCCATCCTTGCGGTGGTTGATTCTCGTCGACCTCAGGGCTTGCAGTCCATCTTCTCCTGCTCGCTTCTCCTTGTTCTTTCTTTTCTTCTTCCCTTCAGCTGTTTCTGGCACCTTCTTCGCTTCCACCTCCTCCAAAGCAACCCTGATGGGTCCCTCATAAGATTCTGTTTGAACAGTTTCCTTAGGATCCGACACGGCCAGGGCGCTTCTCCGCAAAGCTTCCGCCATCTCCTCCTCTGAAGGCAAGGGCTGATTGATAACATTAGCTTCGGGTAGCCCTCCCTCCTTCTCCATATTACTCAGGATACTCCCATACACCTGTCTCTTATACACATCTAGATGTGTATAAGAGACAGTAGTCAGATAGCTCCCATTGCGGCTGAACCTGAAATTGCGGTGATGCAAGAAGAAGAAAGAGAAAAAGAAGCAGTAAAACCAAAGGTTGCATCGACCTCAAAGTCAACTGAGACGGGAACCGTGAAAGTACAGTTACCCCTTTTCCCGCAGAGACTAAGGAATAAAAAGAACAAAGAGCTACAGTATCAACGCTTTTTGTCTATGTTAAAGCAATTATATATTAATATTCCTTTCAGTGAAGTGATTGAGGAAATGCCTGCCTACGCAAAGTTTCTGAAGGATATGGTAACTAAGAAGAGGAGAGCTGGTAAGTTTTCCATGGTGGCGCTAATTCAAAGTTTAAAATCAATCATTCCACCGAAGATGAGCGATCCTGGGAGCTTTACTATTCCTTGCTCCATAGGAGGATTGTACATAAGCATTGTGTGACCTGGGAGCCAGCATAAATTTGATGCCTCTGTCAATCTTTAGGTAGCTGAATGTGAGGCAATTTGTGCCCATAACGGTGACTCTTCAACTGGCCGACGGATCTCTGGTGCATCCAGAGGGAAAGGTGAAGGACGTGCTGATCACCATTGACACATTCCTCCTACCAGCCAACTTCATCATTTTGGACTATGAGGCCGACAAAGATGTGCCCATCATTCTGGGGTGATCATTTTTATCAACAGGTCGTGCTCAGATTGAAGTGCATAAAAGGGAAATCATTTGAGTATTAATGGACAAAAGCTAAAGTTTAACATAATTCTTGCCATGAAGTTTCCGGATGAAGAAGACCTACATGACTCAGATGATGACTAGAATTTGATTGAAGAAGAAAAGTTTGATGAAGAAAATGAAGAAGAGGATGCCAGCCATCTGTTGCTGCTTGTAATGCGATCATAAAAAAAACAAACAAGGAAGAAGAAATGATCACAAATCAAGAAGAAGAGCCAACAAAAAAGAAGAAAGAAAAACATTGCAACCATCCCTAGTAGAACCACTAACACTAGAATTAAAGACCCTGCCGAATCATTTAAAGTACGCGTTTTTGGGGTAGAATGAGAAGCTGCCTGTTATTATTTCCTCTGAGCTGAACGAAGACCAAGAGAATGCATTGATGAGCATTCTAAGGAAACATGTGTGAGCAATGGGCTGGACGCTCATCGACATTAGAGGAATTAGCCCATCGTACTGTATGCACCATATTCGTCTTGAAGAGGACCATAAGGAAACGATCGAACATCAACGCAGACTCAACCCCTGCGATGAAAAAGGTCGTCAAGAAGGAGATCATTAAATGGCTAGATGCGGGCATTATCTATCCTATAGCAGATGGCACGTGGGTCAGGCCCGTGTAGTGTGTGCCAAAAATGGGTGGCATGAGGGTAGTCCCGAATGAAAACAATGAATTAATAACGCTAAGGACCGTCACTAGGTGGTGTATTTGCATGGATTACCGCAAGCTAAATGCGGCCACAAAGAAATTTCATTTCCCCCTGTCGTTCATTGATCAAATGCTAGACCGTCTAGCTGGAAATGACTTTTATTGCTTTCTGGATGGTTATGCTACAACCAAATTATGATAGCTCCAGAAGACCAAGACAAGACCACATTCACCTGCCCATATGGGACATTTGCTTTTCGCCGCATGCTATTTGGTCTCTGCAATGCGCCAAGCACGTTCCAAAGGTGCATGATGGCCATCTTTTCAAACTATCTCGGCTTCGTGTCACTTTTACCATGACTGCTCCAGCATAGATCAATAACAAGGTGAATAGGGGAAGTTTTACATAGTAAGTGGGGGAAGGAAATGTATCAACATATCCTATGGTCTCTTCCATTAGTTTGAACCGTGAGATTCTTATGTTGCGTCTGCTATTGTTTTTAGGCGGTATTAACTAGTCAGTTTTCTATGGCTATGTAAACTCTGTACTCCATATTTCCTACTTAAGTGCATAATGGGCATGCTAAGTAAAGACTAAGGATATGAAAGTAAAATTGTGAAGGGAAGTAAAGAAAGTGGGAAGATGGAGAAACAAAATTCTAAGAGTTAGAAATACCTAGTCTTGGGTGAGTTTTAGATAGTTTAACAAGTGGAAAATTGGTTAAGTATGGAAGCCAAAAGTAGGCATGCGTTGGTATTGAGAAGTATGGACACATGAGGTTGTGTGTATAGCAACCAACGCTTGTAGAGATTGTGTAAGGCTAAGTGTTGAAGCCAAGGACAAACTATGCGTTGGAACTAATGAAGAACACATGAGTTGAAGGATCTTGCATGATGCATTCACAAGGATTGTGGCAGCCAAAGGGACTTGCGAGGTTAGTGAGCATGCGGGCAAGGTAGATGGGCATTGGCACAAGGCCAGGCACTAAGCATAGCGCATGCGTACAAGGGATGCGCTGAAGCATGCGTGATTATGCAGTGAGAAAGAGCCATCGCATAACAAGTAAGGCCAAGGCGAGCGAGGAAGCGTTCGGTTGTGCATGAGCAAGGTGCTGGGCATTGAGGCATTGCACAAGGATGATCGCATAGGGCATGCGAGGCTGCAGGATAGTGATAAACGATAAGCGTAAGCGCTAGATGATGAGCTATGCGATGGGCGCAAAGCTACACGATTGAGGCTGGGCATAGACGATAGGTGTTAGACGATAGGCATTGAGCGCTAAACAATGAGCTATGTGATGTGCGCAGGGCTAGACGATGAGCGCAAGGCGCTGAGCATTGAGGTTGGGCATGCGCACTGACTAGTATGCGATGATGAGCGCAAGGCGCTAGACACTTGATGCACATTATAGCTATGTGATGGAGCGAGTAAGGCTTAACGCATAAGATTATTATAAGAATAAGCTATGTGTCTGTCTCTTATACACATCTAGATGTGTATAAGAGACAGTATTATAGCTATGTGATGGAGCGAGTAAGGCTTAACGCATAAGATTATTATAAGAATAAGCTATGTGTGGGCTAGGACAAGTGTTGGCTTAGTATGCAACCAAGGGGGATGTGATAGCCTCAAGGTGAGCTATGCGTTGGCCAAGGATGGGCTATGCATTGTGTGACGGAGGCATGTGGCCATATGGTTGTAAGCATTGGCTTGAGAGTTGATCCTCACGTTAATGACCAAGAAGAAAGGATCAACCTATTGATTAGTTCGCTAAGCCAACTGTCATGCTTAGGTTTATTGTTATCCCTTTAAGGAGGAGGTGGCAGCTTGATGTTAAAGGATGATCATGCAGCTTCTAGTATAAAAGGGAAGATTGACTTCAAAGAGAGAGTTTGAGCAATTCACTCGTCCAAATGAAATGATTTTAGAGTCATTCAAACTCTAAGTGTGTCTAGTTGCTGAGGTTGTGTTGCCAAAAGGAAATTCTGGAAGAATCAAGTTGAAGAGTGAAGAATCCGGCCAAAGGTCAAGCTCTCATGTAAGCTTGAGCTAGTCTTGATATTCTGAGGATTCCGGCCAAACCACAGGAAATTATGAGCTGAAATTTAAGGTAAGCTTGTTAAGACATCGTAGAGCAATTTTGTAGAAGAAAAGTTGTTGAGAAAAGGCCTGAAAAATTAGTTATTAAAATTGTAAGCTGGATCTAGAATTTTGAACAAGCAGACAACTGCTTAGGTTGAACAAGCAAGTAGCTTGAAGGGCCAAACAGTGATGTTGAGCACATGCACTAAGAGCTAAGTTGCATGCAAGGGGTGTGTTAGCCTAGGCGCAAGGACGCACTGAGGTGCATTGGACCATGCAACACATGCTAAGGCCATAAGTGCAAGAAAATGATGAGGGCACTGGTCCGTGCGGCAGAGTGAGTGTTGAACCGTGTAGGCAAGCGCATAAGGTGTTGGTGCAAGGTTGCGCTGGAGCATGTGGGCGCGACTAGGAAAGGCAATATGATGCAAAGGATTAGCCATGTGAAGGGCCATGCGATGGGCTGTAGGCTGGGCTGGAAGCTTGAACGCCTAAGGCAAGGCATGGACCCAAGCAATGGATGCATGGTGAAGAAGTTGCTGCCTAGTCGAGTTAAGGCCTAAGATTTTGGGTAAATGTTCAATGCACAGTGAGCTTAGCATTAAAAGGTAAGGCTGCTCACTAAGACAAAGTAAACTAGTTGTGGAATATTAATCCCAAAAGGGGGGCCAATGCTAATGAATAGAATACATTGTGATGTCCACAGATTTGAAATCAAAAGGAGAAGTGCATTAAGAGGATTTCCAAAGAATGTGAGTGACTTAAATACTTTAAATGCATTAAGTAAATTGCTAATGCTTTATGAATGATTTAGCAAAACATGTTTACTAAAAGCTATTTATGACAACTATTCTCAAATAGTTTCCAAGTAACACATCACTCTCTAATTTTATGTTTATGCTATGCATTTCAATGATCATGAGGATGCATTGGTACATAATGCTTTAGGGCAACTAAGTCATAAAGAGATAAGAATGTGCTTTAGAACATTCGAATAGCCTAGTACTAAGGGACTAAATGAGAAGGTACTAGAGCTTAGTCTTAGATGTGCGAGTTCAGTATGAATAACTCAATATTGAAGGACTAGATAAGAATGTACTGAAGCTCAGTCTTAGATTTAAATAGCTCGATACTGAAGGACATAGAGAAGGTATCTAAGTAGCTCGATACTGAAAGACACAAAGAAGGTATCTGAGCGGTAGTACCTAAGGTATGATGGTACTTAGTTATAACTACGTGCATGTAAGTAGAGTTGTTATTGGTAGTGTTGAGTTTACTCCACACCAACTAAGGATTTTCGTTGAGGGATTGAGAAAAGTGTTCTCTCTCAACTAAGGATGCGAATTATATTTTTAGGAAGTTGAACAAAAGGGTTCCTTCTCAGTTAAGTAGTAATGCAGTTAAGCATGGTAAAGAGTGAGCAAGAGGGCCACTTTCAACTAAGGCATAGTTTAGGAAAGCATAAATTGTGCTTTGTTATGTTAATGATTACGTGAATAATGGTTGCCGAAGTTTATGATTTCAGTTAAAGCTTTCAGTTTTAATAACATATTTATGTATGATAGTTATGTTTTAAAATTAGTCACTCACTAGACTTCTAGCTCATGTTTTTAAATATTTTCCCCCTCTAGGTACCGATCAGTTCCCAGAAGACATCTCTGCTGTTGCTCTGCCACTCAAAGACTCAAGTTGAAGGAAACCTAGTTAAGGACTCTATATTTTTTAGTACACATGTTTCTGTCATATAGGGACTAGTGTTGTATGTTGGGCTCACTAAGTTGTAATATACATAAGTGTATGTATGAACAATGCTTGAAACCCTATAATGTAATGTGTTAAGTAATGAGTAACCTGTTCAGTATGTTGAATAAATATATGTATTCAGCGTTTGAGACAAGTTAAACAAGTTAGTTAGGCAGTAAGTGCCAGCAAAAGGGTTGGTAACTGTTGTAGTCACATCTCCATCTAGGTTAAGAGGCTAATCTAGAGTGGGGTGTGACAGGCTATCCCCTCGATGGGTTGTAACATAAGATTCGAAACAACTCGAACTTCAGAAATGAATAAAGTTTTCTTAGTTCCATCTTCAACATTGTCTTCCACTTTTAGGGCTTGTTGATACCATTCTATGAAAACTAAAAATGGAGGGTCACACTTACAAGAGTTACTAAGTGTTAGTAAGTTCTTAACCGAAAACGGTATCTAAATAACTATAGGAATAAGAGTTATTCTAGAATTAGTATTTAGTCACATCTATTCTGACTCACTAAAGTATCGTTGCAAATAAATAATGAAATTTGGGTACATTATTACTTTTACTAAAATTTGGATTTAGACACAATTTTCTGATAGAATTTGTTTATGTTAAAGCATGTCGAACTCGATTATCCAACTATTAGCTTCCAATAAATTCAATGGCGAGGGTATCTGAATTGGAAATCAAATATTAATATAATACTAGTTATAGATGATCTGAGGTTCGTTTTAACGGAGGAACATCCTTCTCCTCCCAGTTTAAATCCAAATTGAAGTGTTTGGGATGCCTATGATAGATGGGTTAGGGCTAATGAAAAGGCCCGAGCCTACATCTTAGCAAGCATATATAATGTGCTTACTAAAAAGCATACAACCATGATCACTGCTAGGAGATCATGGAGTCATTGCAGGCGATGTTTGGATAGCCGTCTTCATCAGTACGACACGATGCTATTAAATATGTTTACAATTCTCATGTGAAGGAAGGGACCTCTATTAGAGAACATGTCCTAGATATGATGGTCCACTTCAATATAGTGGAGGCGAATGGTGATGTTATAGATGAAAATATTCAAGTCAGTATGATCTTGGAATCTCTTCCGAAGAGTTTCCTAACTTCCCGCACAAACATTGTGATTAATAAGATCGAATACAATCTAACCACTCTTTTAAATGAACTCCAGACTTACCAATCATTGATGAAAAATAAAAATCAAGAAGAGGAAGCAAATGTTGTTACCCAAAAGAAATTTCAAAAGGGATTGACATCTGGTACGAAACCCTCTGAAAAGAAGTCTGGTCCTTCAAAGGATAAAAGTATCCAAATGAAAAAAAAGTGGGAGGGGGGAGAAGAAGAAAGCTCCTACTAAGAAAATCAAGACGAAAGTATCGCTAAGTAAAAGTGTTTTCATTGCAATAAGGATGGGCATTAGAAATGGAATTTCCCTATATGTCTTGCCGAAAAGAAGGCTGGAAATGGCAAACCAAGGTAAATCTGATTTATTTTGTAATTGAACATGTTTAGTAAAAATTTCTCATTTGACCTAAATAATGGATTCAGGCGCCACTTATCATATTTACACTTTAATTCAAGAAACTAGTTCTGGAGGCAGCTAACGGAGAATGAGATGAATTTTAAAGTGGGAACAGGTGAAGTAATTTTGGCTCAAGTAATGGGAGATCTCAAGTTATTTTTTAGAGATACTTACATATTATAGAAAATGTATATTATGTACCTAATATGAAAAGGAACTTAATTTCTATCTCCTGTTTATTAGAACATATGTACAAAGTTTCTTTTGATATAAATGAAGTATTCATTAGTTCAAAAGGTGTTCAAATATGTTCTGCTAAACTTGAAAATAACTTATACATGTTAAAACCAACTGATGCAAAAGCTATTTTAAATATAGAGATGTTTAAAACAGCTGAAACTCAAAATAAAAAACAAAAAATTTCTCTTAACGCCTTTCTTTGGAACTTAAGACTTTGACACATAAATCTCAATAGGATTGAAAGATTAGTAAAGAATGGACTTCTAAAATAGTTAAAAGATAATTCTTTACCTCTCTGTGAGTCATGTCTTGAGGGAAAAATGACCAAAAGATCTTTTTCACGAAAAGATCATAAAGCCAAAGAACCTTTAGAGCTTGTACATTCATATATTTGTGGTCAAATGAATGTTAGAGCTCGAAGAAGGTATGAGTATTTCATCAGTTTTATTGATGACTATTTAAGATATAGCTATGTTTACCTGATGCATCGTAAGTCCGAAACTCTTGAAAACTTCAAAGATTATAATGTAGAAGTTGAGAACTTATTAGGTAAAAATATTGAAACACTTTGATCAGATCGACGTGGTAAGTATATGGATTTACAATTTCAGGACTATCTAGTAGAATATGGAATTTATTCCCAACTTACTGCACATGGTACATCACAAAACAATGGTGTAGTGGAAAGGAAAAATAGAACATTGTTAGACATGGTTCGTTCAATGATGAGTTATGCCCAGTTACCTCAGTCCTTTTGGGGATATTCAATACAGACTACAGTATATATTTTAAACATGGTTCCCTCGAAAAGTGTTTTAGAAACACATACAAGTTATGGAGAAGACGTAAAGGTAGTTTACGTCACTTCAGAGTTTAGGGATGCTCGACATATGTGTTGGTGCAAAATCCTAAGAAATTGAAACGACGTTCTAAAGTATGCCTATTTGTAGGATACCCAAAGAAACAAAAGGTGGCCTATTTTATGATCCTCAAGAAGACTAAGTGTTTATATCAACAAGCGCAACATTCTTAGAGGAAGACCACATAAGAAATCATCAACCTCGCAGTAAACTAGTATTAAATGAAATGTCTAGAGAATCTACAGATAAATCAACAAAAGTTGTTAATCAGACTAGTCCTTCTACAAGAGTTGTTGATGAAATTGGTCCATCACATCCTTCTCATGAAATGAGAATACCTCGACATAGTGGGAGGGTTGTTCAATAGCCTGACCAATACATGGGTTAAATTGAAACTCAGGTTGTCATACCTGATGATGACTTAGAGGATTCATTGACCTTTAAACAGGCAATGGAAATTGTAGATAGAGACCAATGGATAAACCAGAAGGGTTCTTTGAACAGAGTCAAGAGTAATTGGTTTATGGTCCTACCATTTAAAAAGCCTGATCCACCAATGAACAATTGGTTTATGATCCTACCAATATTGAAATAATCACTTTTTCTTTATAACTACCATTTACTATTAAAATTGACTATTTCAATATGATAACCTAAGGTCACTCAATCCTGAGCTAACTATGAACTCCTGTTTATTCGAGATTATCCTTTAATCTGCATGGGTGAGAGTGGCTCAACAATGTCACTCAAAGCCTTTCATTTTAAAGATAAGACCTGGTAGAAAGCTTGAGACATAGTCCTACAAGATGGAAATATCTCCTGATCGCTTTAGGGATAGTAGATATGTTGTTCCCTTAATTACTGAATCTTAGTCTTGAACAAAATGGCCCCACCCTCTCTATGATTGAGAGGGACTCGGTTTATTGGTAGGACCATAAACCAATTGTTCATTGATGGATCAGTGGAGACTTAAAAAGCAAGAAGTATTACAGAGGTAAAACGATAATTTTGACCCAACTGTTAATACAAACAACCTGTGAAAGATCGAATTACTGATCATGGTTAAATCAAGTGGACAAAATATATCTACATTGAGGAGATTCAACTACTGGGCTTTAGTGGAGTGACCCAATAGTTACCGAATGTTGATTAATTCAGTTTAAAGAGTTTGACCAATTAATCTCGGATCGTTGGAGCTCATGATTTGTAGGTCCATTAGATCCCCCTACTAGCTCACAAACAAATTAAACCTTAGAAAGTGTGATGAAATTTGAAACGTTCAAATTGAAATAAAGGAAATTATTAATCATATATGATATAATTAAATGTTTAATTATCAAATTAAACGAAATTGGAGAATTTGATATATTTAAATATAATTTGAATATTAATTACATGAATAGGGATTCATGTTCGTGAATTGGTGGTTTAATAATTTGATATTAGATATTAAATTATTTTAATTAAATAATTTAATTAAATTTTAGTTAATTAATTTTATCTAAAATTGGAATTTTTTAATTTTATGAAAATTCAATTTTTTTTAAATCAATTTTGTTTTAATTTGATTTTTTGAAAATTAAATTAAAATATTAAAAATTGATAAAAATTTGATTAAGTGGGATTTTTCCACTTAATCTTAGATGCTTGGTGTCATTCATACATTCAGTCTGATTTGCATGTTAATTTTTGCAAAAGCAAAGAGAGTTTGCTGAGAATTTTGATTCATACAATCTGTTTTGAGAAGAAAGAAGAGTTTTTCTTTTGTTATTAAAAAAAACACCAAAAATCTTCTCCAATCTTCCTTAATTCATTCTCATTTTAGATTTCATCACCCAATCTAAGGTCCTAGAGGATAGAAGGGAAGATCAACAGGTGGTCTACAAGGTATTGAAGAGGAGATTGGAGCTAAAGTTGAAGTAATTGAAGAATTCTTCAAAGGTAAGATACGGAAACCCTATTTCTTTAATGACCATGCTTGCTAGATTGTTAAAATTGATGGAATTAGAGTGCTTAAGTTCCAAATTGCTTCTGCTTGTTGATTATCAACACTAATAGTCTACATCATTCATTGTTTATTTATAGGATAATGGCTGTCTCTTATACACATCTAGATGTGTATAAGAGACAGATGTCAGTGCAAGGGAAAATCCCAACCTAATATGAGTTAAGTTGTGAAAGGAGCCTGCTCCTAGTTGGATGTTCGCATGACACCCATGGGAGCAAGCCAAAACGAAGGTGGGTTTCCAAGAACAATGCAATATGAAAAGAGAAAAATGAGAAAGAAAAATAAAAGAAACAAGAGAAAACTCCTCTGAAATTCATGAGTTAAAGTTGAGATTGGCACACAACCGTAGTTGAATGTTCGCATGACACCCATGGGAACAAGCCAAAATGAAGGGTGTAACCATGATCAACAGACTTTAATAAATGATGCAAAGTTTGACCACCGCATCCAAACACATCAAGTTATTTTGACAAGAAGAGTTCAACATTCTTTTTAAATTAGAAAAGCATTTTTTAGCAGAAATTTGTGGTATAGAAGAATAAAGTAGGGCTTTGTTAGGAATTTTCAAGGATAGAAAGAAAATTGCGATGTTAAGTAATGTGCCTAGGTGAAGCATTCGGAGCAACCAATCGATGCAAACATTTAGGATAGGAATTGAGCAATATTTCCTTAGTAGAGGATATGCTTGAGGACAAGCATATATCTAAATTTGGGGGTGTGATAACTTGTAGAAATACAAGTTATTTATGCTGCTTAATTTAGATATTGCGGTCAAAAGAAAGAAAAGTTGTGTCAATTGCATAGAAATTAGCTAAAAAATGCAAGAATTATAAATTGTAGTCAATACACCCACTGGCACCATTGCGATGGTAGAAAAGAATATTTCAAGTCTATTTTGCAGGAAATCAAGTCACCGCATGCGTTCATGGCTTAAGATAAAAAGAACAATGCATCTATGTCACATTGTGCCCATCATTCAGGAATGAATAGACGATCAACGCAATGATAGCGCATGCGACAATCGATCAAGAGCTAAGAGATTAACGCAATCTCAACCGCATGCGGTAATAAAAAACAACACCGCATACGGGCAAACGATCGAAGATGTAAAGAGCAACCCAATTGCGAAGGATTCTGACGCGTGTACAGCTGACCGTTGTGCATTTCTGAAAGGATTGATTGCGTAACAGAAGGAATATTCACATGAGCTTGCATGATTCACATTCATCATTATCCATATTTGCCCACATGCTTATTTTCAAGAACATCAAATTCCGCGTAACAGCAGCATCACCGATTTCATTTCGAACCTCGATCCGTCAAGAGCTGGCCTCATGATAACTGGTGAGAAATCATAGAGGTTAGGCGATGCATAGTCTCGAATGGGCCTTTTGCAGTCATTTGCCAATAGGATGGGATTCGTCGTGATATTATTTGCATTTGGTGCTCCATTTTTTTGTTGTTCCGCCATGTTTGGATCTTTCTCTTATTGTTGTTGTTGTTGGCGGTTGTCTCTTCTTCTTCTTTGGAACGTTCTCTCGATCTCTGGGTCATAATCGGGCTCAGGATTTTATCCTTCGCTCATACGACGCCCGCTTCTTCCCTTACCTAAGAAAGCAATGCACAGAAAGTTTATACGGCGGATTTGAGAAAAGAGCTAATAATACGAAAGATGCAATGAATATGCAAAGGAACGAGTTGAGAAGGTCTTTAGCTAGCGCTTCTTGAGAGTGCATTCAAGCTATGCGATCATGCTACACTCATGNGTGTGTGTGTCAAAAATACGCAAGGATAAAAATCATTTGAAAATACCTCTGTGAAAAAGTTTTTTGTGAAATAAATCATGCGGTGCCCTGGAATCTAGTAAAATCCTTTTGAAGGTTAAAAATTAAGGAGATTTTAGTGCATAGGATTTGAATAAGGCATCCTTGAGAAATCTAGGAAAGATAAGGCAGTCGACTTTCTAAAGAAAATCTTTAGCTTATGCTTGAAGACAAGCATTGTTTTAAATTTGGGGGTGTGATAACGGGCAGAAATACACGTTATTACAGCGCAAATTTATAAAACAATGTAGGATTGCGATGGTAAAAATATATAATATTGCGTCCAAAAGCATTAAGTTCACAACATTGCGATCGCATGCGTCCATCGCATTAAAACAACTAACTTATGTATTTTTGTGCAGAAAATGTGTTGGCACAAGGTGAAAATGTGATCCGAAGAAATTAACGTCCGAGCGCATTAAGAGATTGCGATCGCAAGGCTATGCGATCGTTTGCGCTCGCGAAAATCTGCTCAAGAAGTTGGCCACATAGAGCCGGCGCATCAAGGTGGGCGCATCTGGGTGAAAGCTTAATAAATCGCAATGGGATAGGAAGCTGATGATGGTGATTTTGAATTAAGTTGACAAGCTGTTAACGACATACTGTAGCAAGTACACTCAACTTTTCGGTGACAATTATTCGGCGCAACAGACAGAGAATTAATGTCATTCCATCAGTGCAATCATAAGAGAGAAGAAGCTTTTCACCCTGAAGCTCTATAAATACCAAGGGCCACCTTCATTGAAGGAGTTCGCCCAGTTTACAGAGTTCGTTCAGTTCGTCAAGTTTTTAGTTTTCTTGTACTTAGAAGGCAGAAACGAGAGAAGGGAAAAGACGTCGAAAGATCGTCCTGATCAGCTCGAGAGAGTGCTAGGGAGCGTGGAAAGCAGAGAGATGGCCAACTCTCGCGAGAGCAAGAATATATTTTGAGCGGAGTAAAAAGGAACAGTGTAAAAGCCTTGGGAAGCAAGAAATTGCTACCAGGCTCTCTATTCTTAATTCGCATTATCATTCTGTACTTCGATTATTTATATAGAATGGAACTTGCATTTCTACATTTGTTCACTCTCTGTAAAATACGCATGAGTAGCTAAAACTGTTGAATGGGTTGAGAAGTACTGAACTAACATGACCTAGGATTTTCATTGCATGTGATCATCTTGTCTTATGTTGCGTTCATCACCCTTTAGAGCTACTCGAAAGAGAGTCCAAAGAAAGAACCTAAGACTAGAGAGAGTTAGGTTAGAATCTAGACTCGAAAGAGCAAGATTAGATCTGCACAAGCAAGAGATAGAGACTTAGAGATAAGCTCTGTTTGCCAAAATACATCGCATGTACCCTAAAGAAAGGTTAGGACAGTATGGGGTCACCTTGTGTATGTGTGTGTCATTCGTCATCGCATAGACAAGAATAAAGGCTTAAACGTAGGTCCTATAGACATGATTACACACATCACATGCGTTCTAAAACTAGAAGCCATAGCATTTACATTGAGAGATGACTGTTGTGTATGTGTGTAGCATGATTGCATAACATGAACGTATTCCTAGGAAGTGTTAGCTAAATCCCTTCTCAACCCGTTCCCCACATACTCATCGCATCTTTCATATTATTAACTCTTTTCTTAACTTTGTCGCATAGATTTTATACTTTAAACAACCAACCAACCAACGCATTATTTTATTTGTTACCGCAAAGTGATCTAAAAATTACCATCGCATATTGTTTTTCTTGGTCCCTATGTTCGATCCTGGGCTTACCAGGTAACTCAGTAGGATTTATACTTGGGTTTTATTGAGAAAACTTGCATGCACAATGCATTTTCATCGCATCCTTTACAATTATTTCATCACATAATAACACGCATCACCCATCCTTAGACACTTTGTGCCCAAGCATAATACCTTCCTTTACCATAAATGGCATTTCTCCCAATTCAGCTCCAGGTTCGTCTCTTCACATCTCTTCAGTATCTTCTCTAGATTGTTGAGACAGACTTCATATGTGTACCCATACACCGAGAAGTCGTCCATGAAAATTTCCAAAGAATCTTCAACATACTCGGAAAAGATAGCCATCATACACCTCTGGAAAGTGCTCGGTGCATTGCATAGGTCGAACGGCATGCGTTGAAACGCAAATGTCCCATACGGGCAGGTAAATGTGGTTTTCTCTTGATCTTTAGGAGCAATCATGATCTGGTTATAGACGGTATATCATCTAAGAAGCAGTAGAAATCATTTCCAGCTAGGCGGTCTAGCTTCTAGTCGATAAAAGGCAAAGGGAAATTATCCTTCTTTGTCGCCGCATTTAGTTTACGATAGTCCATGCAAATCCGCCATCCAGTGACGGTCCTCATTGGTATCAGTTCATTATTTACATTGGGACTACCATCATCCTTCCTTTCTTCGGCACGCATTGCACAGGGCTGACCCACGTGTTATCCGCTATTGGATAGATAATTCCCGCATCTAACCACTTGATTATCTCCTTCTTTACGACCTCCTTCATCGCAGAGTTGAGGAACCGAGTTGAGAAGGTCTTTAGCTAGCGCTTCTTGAGAGTGCATTCAAAGCTATGCGATCATGCTACACTCATCGACACAATTCATTTTCCAATGCAAATGCGATAGCTCCTAGTTTTAGGGCGCATGTGATGTATGCGATGATGTCTATAGAGCTTATCCTAAGTCTCTCTACTTCTTGCCTATGCGATTATGAAAAGATGCATACAGGTCATGGTGACCGCATACAATCATATCCTACTCTTTAGGGTGCATGCGATTGTTAATAGTAAACAGAACTTATTCCTAAGCTTCTATCTCTTGATTATGCGGTTCTAATCTGACCTCTCCCGAGCCTAGATTCTATCTAGCATTTCCAAGCCTAGATTCTATCCTTAGACTACCTCCCGAGTATCTCTTAAGGACGAATGCGCATACATAATACAAGATGATCGCATAAAGTGAAGATCCCAAGTTATGGCTATAAGTGCTTCTCAATCCATTCGACAGTTTTAGCTACTCATGGTAATGTAAAGAGAGTGGACAAGATATAAAGATGCAATTTCCATTTTATAAATAAGTTCAGAATAACAAAATGACAATGGAAAAATAAGGGTAGAGAGCCTGATAGCAATATTTTGC
>NC_052354.1:50945839-50954493 GCF_009727055.1 Benincasa hispida
TGCTTCCCAAGGCTTTTACACTAAGTTATCTCTATTTTGTCCAAAAGATGTTCTTGCTTCCGCAAGAGTTGGCCCTCTCTCTATTTTTGACACTTCCCAACACTCTTCCAAGTTAACCAGAACGTTCTCTCGGCGAAATCTCCCTTCACTCGCTTCCGCCTTCTAACTATGTAAACTCTAAGTATATGGTGAAGAAGAACTCTAAATTCTGAAGGGCAGAACCGAACTATCTGAACTCCTTAAACGAAGGTGGCCTTTGGTATTTATAGAGCTTCATGGTGAAAAGATTTTTCTCTCGAATGATTGCACTGATAGGATGTCATTAATTCTCTATCTGATTCGCCGAATACTTGTCACCGAAAAGTTGATTGTACTTGCTACAGTATGTCGTTAATGGTTTGTCATCTTAATTCGGACCGTCATCAGTTTTCTGTCCCATCGTGATTTATTAAGCTTTCACCTTGATGCATCGGCTCTATGCGGCCACCTTCTTGAGCAGATTTTCACGAACGCAAACAATCGCATAGCCTTGCGGTCGCAATCTCTTATGTGCTCGAACACTAATTTCCTTGGATCGCAATTTCGCCTTGCGTCAACACATTTTCCTACATAAAATACATAAGTTAGTTGTTTTAATGCGATGGACGCATGCGATCGCAATGTTGTAAACTTAATGCGTTTGGACGCAATATTATATATTTTTACCGTCGCAATCCTGCATTGTTTTATATCTTTGCGCTTTAATAACGTACATTTCTGCCCATTATCAGTGGCCTAATCTTAAATACAAAACGTATGCGTCATTGTTACTTGGAGAAATACTTCACCTTTTAGTTTGAGTATCAGTTTTAAACATCTCATGATTTTAAAGTGCTTTTGATTTAGTTGGTCTTAACACATATAAGTTGTCTTCTAGTTTAGCTGAACAAATAATCCCACCATTTTTTATAATGAACGCTTCATTTGAATTAAAAGAACTGGCTACGATTGTTCAATTAAACAAGAAATAGAAACAAGATCCATCGTCATCTTGGGAACAATGTATAAGTTTTCTAAAAACAAAAATCTATTTCCAAAAGACAACTTAGCAGCTCGCATTGTATGAGCTGAAATGGCATCTCCCGTTCCAACCTTAAACGTCATTTCACCCTCTTCCAGCTGCTGGAAGGGACTAATTCTCTATAGAAAAGAACAAACGTGATTAGTGGCTTCTGAATCTAATATCCAGGCATCATGGTCATTTTCCACTACACAAGTTTCCAGAACAAGGTATTTGGGACAATTTCTTTTCTCGTGACCATCCATATTACAGTAGAAGCATTTGTCCTTGTTAGCCTTAGTTTTGCCCCTTGCTTTCCCAACAGCAGGAGCCTTCCTCTTCCATTCTTTCTTTTTCTGAATATTCTTAAAACCAGAGCTTGAAGGAACAGACTTAGTTTCAGAGAATGAACCTTTATGGAACTTTTCAAAATGGGCAACATTTGTCTCTCCTTCTATTGGTCCCTTTTCTTTCATAAGGTACTGAAAAGTCTGTAACTCGTTTAGAAAGATAGTCAGATTATACTGTCTTTTGTTCATAACCGCGTTTGTGCAAAATTGAAAAAACTCTTTGGAAGAGATTCTAAAATAAAGAACACCTGACTTCGTTCGTCGATGACCGAACAATTCATTTCGGCGACATTGAACTGGACCATCAGGTCGAGAACATATTATCTCACTTATTGTCTTTCTTTCATGCCCACATTGTAAATGTACTTGAGGACCTCGTGCCGGATCTGAATGGACGATTATCAAAACATCTTCTAGAGGGACTCCATGATCTAACATGTAGACATCATTGTTGGGGTTGATACCCTAAATCTCGTAGGTCGTCTAGTTTGTAATTGTAGTGTACAAACAATTTATTTATTTAATAAAATATGAGGTATTTTATTCGGTATTTAGTAGCATTAACCCACAAAACCAATAAACTAACATCCGAGGTATTTAGTAGCATTAACCCATAATAGTCTCATTATATAACACCGTTAATAATAGAGACTTATATTTCACCAAGATGACCATAGGTGATATGACCTAAATCCTGAGTGAGTTNCCTTGTCTGCTTCATAGTCCAGGATGATGAAGTCTGCCGGTAATATAAATTTGTTGATTGTAACTAGAACATCCTTCACCTTTCCTTCTAGATGCACCAGGGATCTATCAGCTAACTGGAGAGTCACCGTCGTGGGTGCCAGCTACCTCACATTCAGCTACTTGAAAATTGACAGGGGCATCAAGTTGATGCTGGCCCCGAGATCGCAAAGTGCTTGACCGATGTATAACCCACCAATCGAGTAGGGTATAGTGAAACTTCCAGGGTTGCGCATTTTCAGTGGAATTATGGATTTTGAACATTGCGTCAATGCCACCGTTGCGAACTTACCAGTGCTTCTCTTCTTTGTCACCATGACCTTTAGAAACTTCACATATATGGGCATCTGTTCAATCGCTTCAGTGAAAAGAATGTTAATATGCAACTGTTTTAGTCCATGAAGCGATGATACTATACCTAATCATTTTTCTTCTTTTTGAGTCTCTGGGGAATGATGGCAGCTATATTCTCATGGTTCTCTGTTCTTTCGGCTCCAACATGGATGGAATATCTGGTTTCATCGCCTTCTTTTCTTCTGTTTCTCCTCGAGTCAATGCAATCTCTAGTTCCATCGCAATTTGAGCAGTCCGACTAGGCTCCTTCTTCTCCCTCGCCACAGTCTTTCCGCTCCGCAACGTCACAACTTGACATTGCTCTTTTCCTGTACCACCTGGGTTGTGCAGGAGTTTCGTTAAACTCGGCA
This sequence comes from Benincasa hispida, assembly GCF_009727055.1. NCBI lineage: Eukaryota > Viridiplantae > Streptophyta > Magnoliopsida > Cucurbitales > Cucurbitaceae > Benincasa > Benincasa hispida. The sequence continues at coordinate 50,948,677 of NC_052354.1, forward strand.
GGGCCCCTTGTGGTCTATTCTTGAGCTCCTCCGCAATCTGTCCCATCTGAATTTCTAGATTGCGGATAGACGTCGCTTGATTTTGAAGCATTGTTTCATTCTTTTCAATATATTGCTTCAACAAACTCTCCAAAGATGAAGATTGCAGTGCTTGCAAACTGCTGGCTTGGTTTTGTGTTTGACCGTTTGTTTAGGAGAAAAATCCTAGTGGCCCTTCTTTTTGCGCCACTGATTGAAAATTTTGTTGTTGATTTTTCCACGCGAAGATAGGGTGGTTTCTTCACCTAGGGTTGTACGTGTTGGAAAATGGATTATTCTTCACAAAATAGACTGACTGTGGGTTTCTCGGGCATTCTCCATTGGATGGCCTTCACCGCAAGTAGCATAACTTGCGGTCGTCTGGTTGATTGCATTGACTTGCCCACTATACGTTCCTCGGCTACTGATTGTGATTCCGTGTATCAAATTCATAATCACATTCATTTGGTTCTGAAAGGATGCGATGGCCCCGTTATTTGCGTCACTGTCCTTGATCCTCAATCTTTGATCGCTTTCTCTCCGGTCTTCATGATTTTTAGAAATTTGATCAAGGATATTCTTGGCCTTATCATAAGTTTTATCAAGCAGACCTCCAGTTGTTGTTGCGTTGGCAGCCGTCTGCGATGCACGATTTAATTCGTGTTAGAAAATTTCCATCTGTAAACAATCTGGTAAGCCGTCATGCAGGAAATCTCTTACCAACCTCTCAAACCTCGCCCATGCGTCACTGAGCGATTCGTCAATATCCTGTTCAAAATTAGTGATCAACTCTATCCTTCTAGTGTTCTTCGTCGAAGGGAAGTACTTCTTCATGAACTTCTCAACTATTTGTTCCCATGATGTAATCTCCCCTGGTACGAGAGAATAAGCCCATTTTCGTGCCTGGTCACACAACGAAAATGGAAACAACGTTAATTGAACCTCCTCAGGGGAGATGTTTGGGAACACGAACGTGTTGTAGATCTCAATGAAACTACGGAGGTGGGCATGCGGATCCTCGCCACACCTACTGCCAAACTGTTTGGCAGTTTGGATCATCTGCAACTGATAACTTGTAGAAATACAAGTTATTTATGCTGCTTTATTTAGATATTGCGGCCAAAAGAAAGAAAATTTGTGTCAATTACATAGAAATTAGCTAAGAAATGCAAGAATTATAAATTGTCGTTAATACACCCACTGACACCATTCCGATGGTAGAAAAGAATATTTCAAGTCTGTTTTGCAGGAAATCAAGTCACCGCATACGTTCATGGCTCAAGATAAAAAGAACAACGCATCTACGTCGCATTGCGCCCATCATTCAGGAATGAATAGACGATCAACGCAATGACGGCGCATGCAACAATCGATCAAGAACTAAGCGATTAAGACAATCTCAACCACATGCGGTAATCAAAAACAACACCGCATGCGGGGAAACGATCGAAGATGTAAAGAGCAACACAATTATGGAGGATTCCCAGCCGTGTACATCTGTACCAAGGTCACTTCTACCGGACGAGCAAGCCTGAGAGGGAAGCTCTTCTCTTCATCCATTCCATACACCGGTAAGCAAATCCACCATCTAGATCTGTGTCAAGACGTTGGCACTCTTCTGTATTTGTTTCTATCTCTTTATCATCAATTCATCTTCTTAGTCTATCATTCACACCATGTATCAAACGCTAAATATTAGTATTGAATGTCATGATCATTTCCATCTCCATCTTTCTGTCTATTTTCATTCATCCGTAATTCGCTTTCTCCACGATGTTTTCTTAATCCCTTAGTAATTAGCATGAATCTAACAAGTAAATTAATCTGTGTTAAGGAAATAAATATGTTTAACTAAAGCATGCTAGACATCTTCACCTATGAGAGCAGAAGTGAAGATGCCATTCCTCCTGTCGAGAGAAGGTTGGAAGAATGCATTAACTAAAGCGTGAAGTACTTCTAGAGATGGAACCAACCTTGCGTTCATTACGTTCATCCCTGTTTCACCACATAGATGTGGGAACACGGCCGATCGCCGAGAGGTGTACGCCAAGGGAAAGCAGAACCGTAGTTATGTCTTTAACGCAAATAATAACTTACGATATTTATACTAGTTATCTTTTCTATTTCTGTTTCATACATAAAGACTTGCCACCGCATAACATGACCCTTTGTATAATCTTCACAGTCAGTCTCAAACTCANTCCCCCTCTTTTCTCTCAATCAGACGTGTGCGAGGGTGTAGGTTGTTGAGTTTTCACGATTACTTCATCTTCTTCACATAAGATTACAGGAACACTCTCCTAACGAAATTTTCTTTTCTACAAAAAAAATTTCTCCTCTCTCTCAATAACTCTCTCCCGATCTCTTAAAATCATTTATAGCCCACAACTTTTGAATTCTCTAAAGAGAATGCAGGAGGTTCACTTGTGGTGGTGGCCACTTGGTTTTTGTTCTATTTTGGATTCCAGTACGAGGAAAGTTCGTGATCAGTGCAAGGGATTTCGTGAAGATATTGTTCTTCAAGGGTAAGTTGTTTTCTCTTCCCTAATTCCCTCTTTAAAGCATGTTGTAACTTTTATTAAAATGCATAATTTCTGTTCTGTAACTTTTAATTCTGTGAAATATTGAAAATTGGGAATGATCTCGCTTCCGTAGTGGACCTTACGGTTCTTACAATCATGGCTTATACTTGGTAAAAATGTCAGACAGATTTGCCAAGATGTAGACTCGGGCCTTATCATTGTCCTTCGTCCAACGATCATAAGCATCCTTCAACACTTGGGATGCATTTCAAGTGGGGATTGGAGGACATTCCTCCATGAAGACAAACTGTAGATCATCAATAACCAGAAAAGTATTCAGGTTAGATTTTCATGTCGCATAGTTTTCACCGGTTAATTTTTCGTTTTTAAGCAAATATATGATTGTGGAAGACATGTTGAAACATATAACAATTAATTGACCGTTTTAGTTATATTTGTCATAACCTATTACTTAATAGTTCAATCAATTTAGCAAAAACATATGTAATCATAGAACCCTAATTAAACTATTGATTTTCGTTTTTGCAACAATACTTCAGAGGTTTAGAGCAACAGCCACCGAAGGGTGATCAACTACTGTTCCCCCCCTGAATTGAGACAATCTCAACCAATCACTAATACCAAAATAACTCTTATTCTTATAGTTTTTAGCTACTGTTGTTTCAGTCAGTTATTTATTAACTAACTTAATTCATCCCATAAGTGTGACCCTCCCATTTTTGGATCCCAGAGGTATGCGTCAGCAGGCTACCGAAGGGAAAACAACTGTTGAAGATTGACCTAAGAAACCCTACCAATTGCTAAAGTTTGCATTATTTTGACCTCTATGATTAAGCCCTCTGAAGGGATGGTCGCTCCAGGACGACACACAGGCAGACCATAGGAATCACACGGTGTAACCTAATGGAAGAGACCATAGGATACATTGGCAGGTGTCCCTCTCTCATTTACTATGAACACTTTCCCGCATTCACCTTGTTATTGACCCATGCAAACACTTTTCGAAGAGAGGCTGCACCTAGGGCGACACAAAGTCGAGCATGAAACTCACGATGTAAACTTTTAGGGACTTGAGAGCTGAAATTTGATATATCACACATACCAACATCCTCCCACTAAAGTATTATAATATTTTTAGGATTTTATTATACTTAGTTAAAACTCGACTAATGAATTTATCTAAGTCCTTTTAAATTTTCTTGATATAACATTTATATTGAATAATTTAACAATACTTGATTTTATTTATTAAACTATTTAGTAAAATCAATCATTTATTGCATGCTTATAAAATATTTGCCTAATTTACCTTCTAAGTCGGTTTCCAGGTAGAGGTGTTCCATTTCCGTCAGCTTAAATACCCCCTCCTAGACATAACCTTCCTTAGACAAAGTCAATGGCCAATTATTTTATAAATTTAATTTTTTAATTAAATTCATTTTAATTCTATTAAAAAAAATTTAAAAATGAACCTATTCCTAATCCCATTAGAAAAAACTATTTAAAATTAATTTGAAACTATGTTTGCATACAAATATTGATTATAGATTTTAAACTATATCATTAAAACTATAACACTTATATAAATCATTCAATTTTACACTTATATAAATCATTCAATTTTCAATTTTCAATTTTCAATTTTCATTTGATAAATATAACAATTATATAAATCATTCATGAAAAACAAGCATTCACATACATCATTCCACTATTTATTATAAAAAATTTAATATATAGCATGAGGAACGGACATGCTTACATGAGCAGTGGAATGATCATTCCAAATTTCATTCGTATATGAAAATACACAATTATAATCAAGAAATGGAAACATACAGGCTATGCACAATACGAAATTACAACATGCTTTTAATAAGATCAAGGGAAAAAAATTAACATACCTTTGAAGACTCATCTTCAACACTCTTGATCACAAATGCTCAAACAATCAGCAAGACTGCAACCACGAACGCTTGAACACTTCGACCGCTATACTACACGATCAACGCGACCATGAACACAACGATTTCTAAGATCACGAACACATCAAATGGCATCCAAAAACCTCGACTATGTTGAGTTGAATACGACACCACCACAATGGCTACCTTGGTATTCTCGGTGTGAGAATCCAAAAGTGTGAGTTATGTGTGGACTTGGTTAGACGACGAGACCAAAGGAAGAACAATAATGTGAAACGATTGAGCAAGTGGGAGATGACAAGGTTATCGTATAGACGATGCCAATCGTTCAGAAGAAGCCTCATAATCATTTAGCAAAAGCTCTGCGATCGTTTAGCTAAAGGCCAGCTGAGTGAACTATCGTATAGTATCACTCACGATCGTCTAGTCTCTTTTAGTGTCATTTAGTAAATCTTATTCACTTGATAGCCAACGGTGAGTAACTTGCCGAGAGTAGCAAAATTTCTAAATCTTACTACTAAATTTAGGAAAACATTTTTTCTTTTATTCTCACAGTTACCATGAAACCACCAATAACCTCCCACTCAATTGGTTTATTAGAGAAAAAGAGATAATTATCCAATAATTAATATTATAATAATATATATATGATAACCAACTTACTATACTATATTATAACCGATAGTTTTAATATTTCATCTCATGAAACATATAAACCATAGTTCTTTTTCTTATTTTATGGTACTTAATGTAAATCTCATTTTACATTAATCCCTCACTTGACATATCTTATACATCACATTGATCTTATCATATATAATTGAATTACCTTTTGTCAATTTGAACATTTCAAATGAAAACCAAGAACTGATTCTCAACTTGAATCCATTGAGCTACCAAGGGGACCTTATAGACTTGTAGCTCAAAGCTCCAACGATACGTGAATAACTAACTAAACTCTTTAGTACTGGGATCCACCATCCGTTAACTGTCAGGCACTCCATTAAAGACCGACCAGCTGAAATCTCCTTACTACAAATATATTTATGTTCCATATCAACATCCAAACAGTGCAATAACCCTTCACAAGATCCTCGTAAGTACAGCTGGACCAATAATTGTTTATGCCCCTGTAGTCACATCTAACTCCTTAAGTACACTAATCCTCTAATGAACATAAGTCATAGTCTATATGACTAAGTCCTCTCTTCAAAGAGAAGTTGTGGCCACTTATGTTCAAACTGGAAATCAGCCCTTAAAGGAAGCAATCTATCTACTCACCCCTGCTTGAAGAAGAAGTGAATTTCATCTTGTGTAAACTGAGTTCGTCC
>NC_052354.1:50954518-50965319 GCF_009727055.1 Benincasa hispida
AGGGACTTGAGAGCTGAAATTTGATATATCACACATACCAACATCCTCCACTAAAGTATTATAATATTTTTAGGATTTTATTATACTTAGTTAAAACTCGACTAATGATTTATCAAGTCCTTTTAAATTTTCTTGATATAACATTTATATTGAATAATTTAACAATACTTGATTTTATTTATTAAACTATTTAGTAAAATCAATCATTTATTGCATGCTTATAAAATATTTGCCTAATTTTACCTTCCAAGTCGGTTTCCAGGTAGAGGTGTTCCATTTCCGTCAGCTTAAATACCCCCTCCTAGACATAACCTTCCTTAGACAAAATCCTTTTTGGCCAATTATTTTGTAAATTTAATTTTTTAATTAAATTCATTTTAATTCTATTAAAAAAAAATTTAAAAATGAACCTATTCCTAATCCCATTAGAAAAAAACTATTTAAAATTAATTTGGAACTATGTTTGCATACAAATATTGATTATAGATTTTAAACTATATCATTAAAACTATAACACTTATATAAATCATTCAATTTTACACTTATATAAATCATTCAATTTTCAATTTTCAATTTTCATTTTCATTTGATAAATATAACAATTATATAAATCATTCATGAAAAACAAGCATTCACATACATCATTCCACTATTTATTATAAAAATTATTAATATATAGCAATGAGGAACGGACATGCTTACATGAGCAGTGGAATGATCATTCCAAATTTCATTCGTATATGAATATACACAATTACAATCAAGAAATGGAAACATACAGGCTATGCACAATACGAAATTACAACATGCTTTTAATAAGATCAAGGGGAAAAAAATTAACATACCTTTGAAAGACTCATCTTCAACACTCTTGATCACAAATGCTCAAACAATCAGCAAGACTGTAACCACGAACGCTTGAACACTTTGACCGCTATACTACACGATCAATGCGACCATGAACACAACGATCTCTAAGATCACGAACACATCGAATGGCCTCCAAAAACCTCGACTATGTTGAGGTTGAGTACGACACCACCAACAATGGCTACCTTGGTATTCTCGGATTGAGAATCCAAAGTGTGAGTTATGTGTGGACTTTGGTTAGACGACGAGACCAAAGAAAAAACAATAATGTAAATGATTGAGCAAGTGGGAGATGACAAGGTTTATCGTATAGACGATGCCAATCGTTCAGAAGAAGCCTCATAATCATTTAGCAAAAGCTCTGCGATCGTTTAGCTAAAGGCCAGCTGAGTGAACTATCGTATAGTATCACTCCACGATCGTCTAGTCTCTCTTTAGCTGTCATTTAGTAAATCTTATTCACTTGATAGCCAACTGTGAGTAATTGCCGAGAGTAGCAAATTTCTAAAATCTACTACTAAATTTAGGAAAACATTTTTTCTTTTATCTCACGTTACCATGAAACCACCAATAACCTCCCACTCAATTGGTTTATTAGAGAAAAAAGAGATAATTATCCAATAATTAATATTATAATAAATATATATGATAACCAACTTACTATAACTATATTTATAACCGATAGTTTTAATATTTCATCTCATGAAACATATAAACCATAGTTCTTTTTTTTTTATTGTACTTAATGTAAATCTCATTTACATTAATCCTCCACTTGACAATATCTTATACATCACATTGATCTTATCATATATAATTGAATTACCTTTTGTCAATTTGAACATTTCAAATGAAAACACAAGAACTGATTCTCAACTTGAATCCATTGAGCTACCAAGGGACCTTATAGACTTGTAGCTCGAAGCTCCAACGATACGTGAATAACTAACTAAACTCTTTAGTCATGGGATCCACCATCCGTTAACTGTCAGGCACTCCATTAAAGACCGACAGCTGAAATCTCCTTACTACAAATATATTTATGTGTCCATATCAACCAATCAACAGTGCAATAACCCTTCACAGATCGCTCGTAAGTACAGCGGGAACCAATAATTGTTTTATGCCCCTGTAGTCACATCTAACTCCTTAAGTACCACTAATCCCTCTAATGAACATAATCATAGTCCTACTATGACTAAGTCCTCCTTTCAAAGTGAAGTTGTGGCCACTATGTTCAAACCTCGAAATCAGCCCTTAAAGGAGCAATCTATCTACTCACCCCTGCTTGAAGAAGGAGTGAATTTCATCTTGTGTAACTGAGTTCCCAACTCCCAAAATCAAACGAGTTCCCAAAAAGGTAGGCATGTTGAGTTGGCAATCTAGCTACTCTCACCCATACTAATGAAATGACCGCCCTCAAAGGCAAGAGTTCCAAACACTCAAGATTGAGGCATGTCACCTATGGTCTTTTAGGTGAGATGAACTCTCCAATATCAACAGTGTTATATACAGAGACTAGTCATTTCCATGGTCCGGTCTTATGCAAACTTTTTGTATAGGACACCCCGCTCACATGTCTCCACATGAATGGTCATGATCTACCATCTGTAGTAGTTCACAATACTTGCAAATCTCTACAAAGCGGGTCGTATCCATAGTGTCACCAGGATCAGGTATCCTCCTCCTTAATCCTTATATTATAGACCTTTTTAGGTTATCACTTAAGGCATGATCCACTTGTATATCTCATATACATGCTTAAGTTTACATACGATAACCGTGGAGTTTTGTTTATTGGATATGAGTAAATGCCAGATAAAATAACTCTTATTTTATTCATAACAATGTGTATAAATTACAAACTACGAGACTCCGGAGAATTAGGACACCAATCCCAACAAATCACACATCACTAACATAACACTTATATCGTGATTCATGAGCATGCATTTATAAAATATAACCCTTTATATTTTATTTATGATGATGCATGTACATGTTTATCCTAAGGTGGGTATTTTTTAATCTATATGACATACAATATGTAATATGAATTCGAATATTAATTTAAACATCCATCCATGCATAATTTAATTAATTTAAATAGAAAAAAATTGGAACGAACTTTGTGAGGTCTAGGTCTAACATACCCCTTATCCACTAACTTCTGTAACAAAACTTTTTAACTCCTTCAACTTTGTTGGCACCATTCTGTATGGTGGTTGTGAAATAAGTGTTGTACCTGGAATCAAAAACAATAGTAAACTCTACTTCCCTGTCAGGCGGCAAACCTGATAAAATCTTCAGGGAATATATCCAAGAACTCCTGAACAATGGTACATCTTCAGGTTTCAGCTTCTTATCCTGTGACACGACTACATTAGCCAGATAGGCTTCACATCCCTTACTCAGTAACTTTCTAGCTTTCACTGCTGATATTAAGCTACCTGGGAATAATCTTTATTTCCACAAATAGTATCTCCTATTCACCTGGTCTCTCTGAATACTATCTCTTTCTTAAAATAGTCAAAAGATGCATAATATTTAATCAGGAAATTTATGCCTAAAATAAACATCAAAACTCCAGTAACTCTAATGGAATCAGATTAACCCATAAACCTTGATTTCCAATGACTACCTCGCAATTCCTATAATACTTTATGCACTACTAACACATTTCCAATACGCGTAGTAATAAAAAAGTCCTCAGGTATATTCTCAATCACTCTATCTATATGCAATGCAAACATGCTAGATATGAATGAGTGCGTAGCATCAGGATCAAATAATACATAAGCAAATTGGTTACATAAAGTTACTATGCCAGTCACGACGTCTGGAGACTCCTTCACTTCTTGGTGGGTCACTGCATATACTCTACCCTATTGTTGGGGTCATTCTACTACCCCTTTCTACTTTCCTCCACTGGAACCTTAATCTCTGGCTCCAGTTGCCTTCTGCTGATCTACTGTTTAAGAAGCAACTTTTTGTTCTGCTTGAGCCTCATGAGCTAATTGAGAACAATCTCTCTTAAAGTTTCTTGTCTATCCACATTGAAAATAGACATTCCTACCACTGTAACACGTCCCTGGGTTCTGCTTACCACAATTCGCACAAGAGGGTTTCCTACTAGTACTAGCTATAGACTCGCCAGTACGTCCAGTTACTGATATACTAATTGACCCAATTGTAGGTCCCGATCTCTTCCTACTCGATCCTTGCTGGCTCACAACTCCCTGTCCTCTCATAGCTGACTATCTAGAGAATAGCGGCCTAAAACTCTTACCTCTCAATTCTGCTGGAATTTTCTGTTGCTCTTCTTTTCCTTTGTGTACCCGATCTACATCAGCTAGGCTCCTCTCAACTCTGATAGTTGTCTCAACTAACTGAGTGAAATCCACCCAATTAGCTGTAGAAGTGACTAGAGTATGGCTCTCCTTCCTCAGACCATTCTCAAATCTCCTGCATCATTCTCTTTCGCTATAATCGGAAAAGCATATTGACAACTCTTGTGAATTTCTACTCGTATAGCGACCATCATCGATTCCTGACTAACCTGAGGAACTCGTCTCTCTTAGCTTCTTTGAAAGAATTAGAATAATACTTTTCTTCAAATTCTAAACGTTGGCCAAGACATGGCCTCTGAACTGCTTCTTCTGGCCTTTACAACTTTCCACCATCTTTCAACTCCTTTCTATAACAAGAACACCGTTAACCCGACCTTTCGATCGTTTGGACATCTCATCACACTAAAACACTTCTCAATCAAATCTAACCAGACCTCAGCATCTGTCGGATCTGTGGCACCCTCAAACATCGTTGCACATAAGGCTTTAAGCCTCTCGATGTCGTACTTCTTCTCTGGGTCTGCCTAAACTGATCCCACACTCGTCGCCAACCTCTGGGCGATCCTGTCAAATACTCTATTCACTAGCTGAAGATTTTCTCCCACCTTCAGGTACTCGACTCACTCTCTGAAGTCGTTTCTAGATTACTAGATATTTACCTCTCTTTCTACTAGAATATGGTTTCCTTCTAACTTCAGGATCTCTAGCAGTAGGGTCAAGGTCCCCATCTGCTGTCTGCTTGCTCATCCTACCATTTCTTCTCGGCATCTTTACCTATTTATAAAGTACACATGTTAGGGACTCACAATAGGGACCTAAACTAATGCATGAACTCTTTCTCTTTTCCCAAAATATTATGCTCTGATACCAACTTGTTACACTCACTCCCATATTACCTTTTTAACTGGAAGGGAATGTGACAACAGTAGTTATCAATCTTCTTGTTGGCACTTACTACCTACTAACCTGCTTAACCTATCTTAGAAACCCTAAATTATACAAACATACATTTAATGAGTAACCAACATTCAACAAACTTACATCAATAGGGTTTCATAGCAACCATTTATATGACATATGTACATACAAGATCATGTGGGCCCTAACTTGTTAAACTAGTCTATGTATGAACAAAACATGTGTACAAATATTTACATACCAGACACCTAATTTTTTTTCCAAGTTGGAGTCTTTGAGTGGCAGAGCAGCAGCAGAGTTATCTTTTGGGGAGATGAACGCTATCTAGGGAGAAAGAAAACATTTAAAACAGGGTGAGCTACTAGCTCAGTGAGTGACTTAATAAAAACATAGTTCTCATGCTTAAAACTGAAATATAGAAAGCTGGAGATTGAAATCTGAAAACTTCCTAAGAAAACATGTATATAAAATTCTTAACCATGTTATATCTGAAAACATAGCTAAACTGATCCTTAGTTGAAAGAGAACCCTTTTGCTCAATCCTTCAACGTCAAGCCTTAGTAGGTGTGGAGTGATCTCAACACAACCAATGTCGAATCTACCTACGTGCACATGGTAATAGCTAAATATCGTCATACCTTAGGTACTACTGCTCAGCTACCTTCTCAAATCCTTCAGTGTCGAGCTTAACTTAATCAACATTAAACTTATTTACTGAAACATGTATGTTTGAAAACATAATAACATGAACAAGGCTAAAATAATCATAATCATTTAAACATAATTGTTGACGCATGGTTTATGTAACTAAGTACCTCAATACTTTAATCGTATGTTAACAACTTCCTTTTAAAAGAACTAGCATGCGTTATCATTCTTCTAAACTTGATTTGCTTGGAAAACTTACTTTGAAATGAGCTAGCATGACAATAACTTTCATGTAAAATATGAATTTACTAAAACATTTAGAAAACCTTCATGTTCACTCACGGCTTTGGGCAAACCTCCTATGGTTGATAAAATTCTCCTATTGATGTTAATCCCTGTGGACATAACAACTTATTTTAGCTATTAGCAATGGTCTCCCTTTAGAGACTAACTTAATACTTAAGCTCATATTTTCCTTAACACATTGGTCTTGCCTATCTTACTATGCGTTGAACACTTAGAAATTTCTTTAGGTTTTAAACCTTGGCTATGCGGCAATCACACACCAACAACGCACACCATACATGCGCTTATCGCATGACTAGGCACTCCAATGGTCACACATCATCGCATAGCCCTGCCCTTATACGTCCAAAGCTCCACACTTGTATACACAGCCCCACGCTCAGCTCAACACAGGCTGGCACTCACTTCTGCCCTTGCACGCGCGTCAACCAATGAGCTGTCTGCTTGCTCATCTCAAGCAACTACCTGTTTGTTCAAGATTTTCATATTCAAATTATGTTTCAAATAACTCATTTTTCAGACTTTTTCACAGAAAAATTTCTTCTACAAACTTGTTCAAAATTGTCTCAACATACTTACGTTAAAATTTGAGCTCAGAATTTCTCGTGGTTTGGCCAAAAAATAAAAAATTTTATCACTGACCTCAAATTCACACAAGAACTAGACCTTCTTGCAAATTATTCAGCTTCTAGCTCAATTCCTTTGGATTTTCCTTCCGACAGCCCTATCTCATCAATTAGACTCACCAAGCTTTTAGATGGCTTTAGAATCACCTCAATAGCACAAGTAGATTGCTCAAATGTGCTTTTGAAGTCAGCCTTCCTTATTATACTAAAGTCTACATGCTAACCTTTAACTATTAAGTTGCCACCTCATCCCTTAAGTGGTATTAATTTATCTGATCACGACAGCTGGCCACTTAAAACGGTGGTTAAGTTGATTATCTTCCTATAATTACCAATGCATGGCTCCTTACCATCAGCACTGTCAATGCAAGTCTTATAACTCATGCTATTGCATAGCTCTTTTGGCCGCATGCCCTCTTAACCAACACATGCCTTGTGCCCAACACCTGACTTCCTTTGTCATGGCCTTTGCTTTGAATATAGACTTCAACCAATGCATGACTTAGCCTTAATGCATACCTTTCTAGCCAGTGTCATCGCATAGCCACCACCAACACTATCGCCTCGTCTAAATGTCTTGCCTTGCTGCTCGCACAACCTACTACTCAACACATGTTTTGGTGCATCTCGCAACTTCACCTCGCATAGGCTCATGGACAATGCATAGTCTTTACAGCCCACACACTGGCCAGTGCACATGCCCAACTTCAATGCCTAGGCAGCCTCACTCATGTTGCGCACTCATCACTGCTGAAACTAACCTCAAAATAGTTCGACTTGTGCATGCCTACGCTCAACGCCTACATTCCTTGTGGTCAACGCCTAGCCTACCATCAACGCCTTCCCTCATGCTCACCATGCGCCCAAATAACCTCAAGAAGACTTGGTTGCCGCATGTCGTGCCTCAAGCTTTAGTGCATCAAAGCCTCCAACGCATGGTACGCTCAGCTCTCACACTTAACCAAAATTTCACCCACCAAGTGCCTTCTTGTCATGGCACCCGAGAGACCTATTTCAACACTTAAAATGTTTCTTCTTCCTTCACTAGTCTTCAAGTTTTTCCCTACTGATAAATTACTTATCTTAGTCTTACTTAACTTATTAATTAACTTACTTAAGTAGGAAAAAGAAGGGTTTGGGGTTTACAAAAGAGTTTTAGAGAGTAAAGAGGATTCTCTTTAGGGCTTAGGAAAAACTTTGCACAATAATACTTGTGTGTTGTGTATTGTCAATGTCAGTATCAGTGTCTCCCAAAGAGGCCATAGGGAGGTCTTTATATAGGGATGCTAAATTCTACTCTTATGCAAGCTCATTGCATAGGATAACTCCACTCGCATGTCAACTACGATAACGAGCAGAAATGCACGTTATTACAGCGAAAAGATATAAAACAATGAAGGATTGCGACGGTAAAAATATATAAAATTGCGTCCAAAAGCAATAAGAAACATTGCGATCGCATGCATCCATCACATTAAAAACAGCTTACTTATGTATTTTGTGCAAAAAATGCATTGGCGCAAGGCGGAATTGCGATCCAAAGAATTTAGCGTCCGAGCGCATTAAAAGATTGTGACCGCAAGGCTACGCAATCATATGAGCTTGCAAAAATCTTCTCAAGAAGGGGGTCGCATAAAGCCAGCGCATCAAGGTGAAAGCTTAATAAATCACGATAGGATAGAAAGCTGATGACGGTCGATTCTGAATTAAGTTGACAAGCCATTAACAAGACACTGTAGCAAGTACACTCAACTTTTCGGTGACAATTATTCGGTGCATCAAATAGAGAATTAATGACATCCCATCAATGCAATCATTCAAGAGAAAAATATTTTCATCCTGAAGCTCTATAAATACCGAAGGCCACCTTCGTTAAAGGAGTTCGCTCAATTCGGAGAGTTCACCATATAGAAGATAATTAGCCTTGTTCATAGTTTTCTTATATTGAGAAGGCGGAGGCGAGTGAAGGGAGAATACGCCGAGAGATCGTCCCGGTTAACTTGGAAGAGTGCCGAGAAGCGTAACAGAGGAGGCCAACTCTTGTGGAAGCAAGAACATCTTTGGGCAGAATAGAGATAACTCAGTGTAAAAGCCTTGGGAAGCAAGATATTGCTACCAGGCTCTCTACCCTTATTTTTCATTGTCATTTTGTATTCTGAACTTATTTATAAAATGAAAATTGCATCTTTATATCTGTCCACTCTCTTTACATTATGCATGAGTAGCTAAAACTGTCGAATGGGCTAAGAAGCATTTAGCTAGCATAACTTGAGATCTTCATTCTATGCGATCATCTTGTATTATGTATGCATCATTCGTCCATTAGAGATACTCGAGAGGGTAGTCTAAGGATAGAATCTAGGCTTGGAAAATTCATATTAGAATCTAGGCTCAGGAGAGTCAGATTAGAACTGCATAATCAAGAGATATAAGCTTAGGAATAAGTTTTGTTTGCTATTAGCGCATCGCATGCATCCTAGAGATAGGATATGATTGTATGTGGTCACCTTGTACCTGTGTGCATCATTCATCATCGCATAGGCAAGAAATAGAGACTTAGGAATAAACTCTATAGACATCATCGCATGCGTCCTAAAACTAGGAGCTATCGCATTTGCATTGGAAAATGAATTGTTGTCGCATGTGTATAGCATGATCGCATAGCTTGAACGCAATATCAAGAAGCGCTAGCTAAAGACCTTCTCAACCCGCTCCTCCGCATACTCATTGTATCTTTTGCATTATTAGCTCTTTTCTCAATTCTACCGCATAAACTGTATATTTTAAACAACAAACTAACCAACGTATTGATTTATTTGTTACCGCAAAGTAATCAAAAATTACCATCGCATACTGTTTCCTTAGTCCCTATGTTCGACCCTGGGCTTACCAGGAAACTAAGTAGGGTTTATACTTGCATCTTGCTAAGAAAACTTGCATGCACAACGCATATTCCACCATCGCATTCTACACCATTACTTCATCACATTAACAATGCATCAAGTTTTTGGTGTCGTTGTCGGGGACTACGGCAATACATTGTGCTAACGGTAACTTTTTTATTTTCTTTGCAAGCTCTCTGTCACTGTGCACTGCTTCTCTTTAGGTAAGGGAAGAAGCGGGCATCGTATGAGTGAAAGACAAAATCCTGAGCCCGATTACGACCTAGAGATCAAGAGAACTTTTCAAAGAAGAAGAAGAAACAACCGCCAACGTCAACAAGAGAAAGATCTAAACATGGCAGAACAACCAGAAAATGGAGCACCAAATGCAAATAATATCATGGCGAACCCCATCCTATTAGCGAACGACTGCAATAGGCCCATTCGGGACTATGGGTTGCCCAACCTCTATGATTTCTCACCAGGAATCATGAGGCCAACTCGACCAACTGAAGTTTCCTTGCTTCCTCTACCGCATTCAAGTCAAAATTAAGCTTTTTCACCGCCCACATTGCTTTATGCTCCAGCTCAAACGGTAATTGACATGCCTTTCCGAACACCAGCGCATACGAGGACATCTCTATTGGTGTCTTATAAGCGGTCCTGTATGCCCATAGGGCATCGTCCATCTTCATTGCCCAATCTTTTCGTGAAGGTTTTACCACCTTCTCTAATATCAACTTGATTTCTCGGTTGGACACTTCAGCTTGACCATTTTTCTGTGGGTGGTATGCGGTGGCCACTTTATGGAGGATATTAGCAACAACTTGTTGACGATGTGATTAACAAAGTGGGAGCCTTCGTCACTTATTATGGCACGTGGAGTGCCTAAATGAGTGAAGATATTTTTCTTCAAGAACTTGGAGACTACCGCCGCATCACTTGAGGCGCATGATACCGTTTCTACCCATTTGGAAACGTAGTCAACGGATAAACGAATGTATTTGTGACCATTCAACGGTGGAAATGGTCCCATGAAGTCTATGCCCCAGACGACGAAAAATTCCAATTCTAAGATGATATTCATGGGCATCGCATGTTTACATGAAATGTTTCCCGTGCGTTGGCACCGGTCACATTTCATGGCATAGTCTCTTGCGTCCTTAAATAATGTTGACCAATAATATCCACTTTGTAACAT
>NC_052354.1:50967414-50976864 GCF_009727055.1 Benincasa hispida
AGGAATGCATACTTCAGGTGGTTTGGAAGGGTCTTCAGCTCTATTGTTAGTGGTTGTTCCAAGGATGATTTTGTTGTTTTTCTTTCTTCACTCATTGTCAGCTTGTCTTCTTTTGATACGATCATCTCATCTTCTTTGGTTGTTTTTTCTGTGATCGCATTGCAGGCTATTATGGATGTGGTCGCATCCTCATCTTGATTTTCATCTTCATACTTTTCTTCTTCATTCAAACTTGGTTCATCGTCGGATTCATTGAGGTCTTCTTCATCAGGATATTTCATGGCTCGAATAATGTCAAACCTGAGCTTCTGTCCATTCACGCTCAGTGTGATCTCTCCTTTGTACACATCAATCTAAGCACGACCAGTGGATAAAAATGGTCGTCCCAGGATGATGGGTACATCCTTGTTTGCTTCATAGTCCAGGATGATGAAGTATGCTGGTAATATAAATTTATAGATGGTAACTAGAACATCCTTCACCTTCCTCTCTAGATGCACAAGAGATTTATCCGCTAATTGGAGAGTCACCATTGTAAGTGCCAACTGCCCCACATTCAGCTGCTTGAAAATTGACAAGGGCATTAAGTTGATGTTGGCCCCGAGATTGCAAAGCGTTTGACCAATGTATAACCCTCTAATAGAGCAGGGTATAGTAAAACTTCCAGGGTCGTGCATTTTCGGTGGAATTATGGATTTTGAACTTTGTGTCAATGCCACCGTTGCGAACTTACCACTACTTCTCTTCTTCGTCACTATATCCTTCAGAAACTTCGCATATATGGGCATCTGTTCAATCGCCTCAGTGAAAGGAATGTTAATATGTAACTGTTTTAGCATATCCATGAAGCGTTGATACTGTACCTCATCATTTTTATTTTTTTTTTGAGTTTCTACGGGAATGGTGGAAGTTGTATTCTCACGGTCCCCTGTTCTTTTGGCTCCTAGGTGGACGCAATATTTGGTTCCTTCACCTTCTTTTCTTCTATTTCTCCTCGAGTCAACACAATCTCCGGTTCCATTGCAATTGGAGCAGTTCGGCTAGGCTCCTTCTTCTCCTCCACCACAGTCTTTCCGCTCTGTAACGTCACAACTTGAGATTGCTCTTTTCCCGTATCCCTTGGGTTGTACGGGAGTTTTGTTGAACTCGGTAGGGCCTCTTACGGTCTATTCTTGAGTTCTCCCGCAATCTGTCCCATTTAAATTTCCAGATTACGGATAGACGTCGCTTGATTCTGAAGCACTGTTTCATTCTTTTCAATATATTGCTTCAGCAAACTCTCCAAAGATGAAGATTGTGGTGCCTGCGAACTGCTGGCTTGGTTTTGCGTCTGACCGTTTATTTGCGAGAAAAATCCTTGTGGTTCTTCTTTTTGCGCCACTGATTAAAATTTTGTTGTTGATTTTTCCACGCGAAGTTGGGGTGGTTTCTCCATCCAGGGTTATACGTGTTAGAAAATGGATTATTCTTCACAAAATAGACTGACTGTAGGTTCCTCGGGCATTCCTCCATTGGATGGCCTTCACTGCAAGTAGCACAACTTGCGGTCGTTTGGTTGATTGCGTTGACTTTCCCACTATGCGTTCTTGGGCTACTGATTGCGATTCCTTGTATCAAATTCATCATCGCAATCATTTGGTTCTGAATGGATGCGATGGCCCCGTTATTCGCGTCACTGTCCTTGATCCTCAATCTTTGATTGATTTCTCTCCAGTCTTCATGATTTTTAGAAATGCGATCAAGTATATTCTTGGCCTCATCGTAAGTTTTATCAAGTAGACCTCCAGCTACTGCCGCGTTGGCAGCCGTCTGCGAAGCAGGGTTCAATCTGTGGTAGAAAATTTTCATCTGTAAGTAGTCTGGTAAGCCATTATGCGAGCAATCTCTTACCAGCCTCTTAAACCTCACCCAGGCATCACTGAGCGATTCGTCAATATCCTATTCAAAATTGGTGATCAACTTCCTCCTTCTGGCGTTCTCCATCGGATGGAAGTACTTCTTCATGAACTTCTCAACTACTTGTTCCATGATGTAACCTCCTCTGGTTCGAGAGAATAAGTTTTTGTGCATGGTCACACAACGAAAAATGGAAACAATGTTAATCGAACCTCCTCAGCGGAGATGTTTGGGAACACGAATGTGTTGCAGATCTCAATGAAACTCTGGAGGTGGGCGTGCGGATCCTCGCCACACCTACCGCCAAACTATCCGACAATTTGGATCATCTGCAGCATCACCGATTTCATTTTGAACCTCGATCTGTCAAGAGCTAGCCTCATGATTCCTGGGGAGAAATCATAGAGGTTGGGCGACGCCTAGTCCCGAATGGGCCTATTATGGTCGTTCGCCAATAGGATGGGATTCGCCATGATATTATTTTCATTTGGTGCTCCATTTTTCGGTTGTTTCGCTATGTTTGGATCTTTCTCTTGTTGTTGTTGTTGTTGGCGGTTGTCTCTTCTTCTTCTTCTTCGAAACGTTCTCTCAATCTCTGGGTCGTAATCGGGCTCAAGATTTTGTCCTTCGCTCATATGACGCCCACTTCTTCCCTTACCTAAGGAGAAGCAGTGCACAAAGACGGAGATTCTATAAAGAAAATCAAAAAGTTATGCCCGTTATCACGCATCAGACAGAGAATTAATGACATCCCATCAGTGCAATCATTCAAGAGAAAAAGTTTTTCATCCTGAAGCTCTATAAATACCGAAGGCCACCTTCGTTAAAGGAGTTTGCTCAGTTCGGAGAGTTCACCATATAGAAGATAGTTAGTCTTGTTCATAGTTTTCTTATATTGAGAAGGCGGAGACGATTGAAGGGAGAATACGTCGAGAGATCGTCCCAGTTAACTCAGAAGAGTGTCAGAGGCCAACTCTTGTGGAAGCAAGAACATCTTTGGGCAGAATAGAGATAACTCAGTGTAAAAGCCTTGGGAAGCAAGATATTGCTACCAGGCTCTCTACCTTTATTTTGCATTGTCATTTTGTATTCTGAACTTATTTATAAAATGAAAATTGCATCTTTATATCTGTCCACTCTCTTTACATTATGCATGAGTAGCTAAAACTGTCGAATGGGCTAAGAAGCATTTAGCTAGCATAACTTGAGATCTTCATTCTATGCGATCATCTTGTATTATGTATGCATCATTCGTCCATTAGAGATACTCGAGAGGGTAGTCTAAGGATAGAATCTAGGCTTGGAAAATTCATATTAGAATCTAGGCTCAGGAGAGTCAGATTAGAACTGCATAATCAAGAGATATAAGCTTAGGAATAAGTTTTGTTTGCTATTAGCGCATCGCATGCATCCTAGAGATAGGATATGATTGTATGTGGTCACCTTGTACCTGTGTGCATCATTCATCATCGCATAGGCAAGAAATAGAGACTTAGGAATAAACTCTATAGACATCATCGCATGCGTCCTAAAACTAGGAGCTATCGCATTTGCATTGGAAAATGAATTGTTGTCGCATGTGTATAGCATGATCGCATAGCTTGAACGCAATATCAAGAAGCGCTAGCTAAAGACCTTCTCAACCCGCTCCTCCGCATACTCATTGTATCTTTTGCATTATTAGCTCTTTTCTCAATTCTACCGCATAAACTGTATATTTTAAACAACAAACTAACCAACGTATTGATTTATTTGTTACCGCAAAGTAATCAAAAATTACCATCGCATACTGTTTCCTTAGTCCCTATGTTCGACCCTGGGCTTACCAGGAAACTAAGTAGGGTTTATACTTGCATCTTGCTAAGAAAACTTGCATGCACAACGCATATTCCACCATCGCATTCTACACCATTACTTCATCACATTAACAATGCATCAAGTTTTTGGTGTCGTTGTCGGGGACTACGGCAATACATTGTGCTAACGGTAACTTTTTTATTTTCTTTGCAAGCTCTCTGTCACTGTGCACTGCTTCTCTTTAGGTAAGGGAAGAAGCGGGCATCGTATGAGTGAAAGACAAAATCCTGAGCCCGATTACGACCTAGAGATCAAGAGAACTTTTCAAAGAAGAAGAAGAAACAACCGCCAACGTCAACAAGAGAAAGATCTAAACATGGCAGAACAACCAGAAAATGGAGCACCAAATGCAAATAATATCATGGCGAACCCCATCCTATTAGCGAACGACTGCAATAGGCCCATTCGGGACTATGGGTTGCCCAACCTCTATGATTTCTCACCAGGAATCATGAGGCCAACTCGACCAACTGAAGTTTCCTTGCTTCCTCTACCGCATTCAAGTCAAAATTAAGCTTTTTCACCGCCCACATTGCTTTATGCTCCAGCTCAAACGGTAATTGACATGCCTTTCCGAACACCAGCGCATACGAGGACATCTCTATTGGTGTCTTATAAGCGGTCCTGTATGCCCATAGGGCATCGTCCATCTTCATTGCCCAATCTTTTCGTGAAGGTTTTACCACCTTCTCTAATATCAACTTGATTTCTCGGTTGGACACTTCAGCTTGACCATTTTTCTGTGGGTGGTATGCGGTGGCCACTTTATGGAGGATATTAGCAACAACTTGTTGACGATGTGATTAACAAAGTGGGAGCCTTCGTCACTTATTATGGCACGTGGAGTGCCTAAATGAGTGAAGATATTTTTCTTCAAGAACTTGGAGACTACCGCCGCATCACTTGAGGCGCATGATACCGTTTCTACCCATTTGGAAACGTAGTCAACGGATAAACGAATGTATTTGTGACCATTCAACGGTGGAAATGGTCCCATGAAGTCTATGCCCCAGACGACGAAAAATTCCAATTCTAAGCATTTAGTAAACTTTGTAAATGTGACCCACCATTTTTTCAGATCTAAGAACGTATGAAACATATCCCTAAGTTGGAAGACAATTGTTTCAAGACGGAACTATAAAACCCTATTCATTTCCTAAAGCTTGGGTTGTTCTGAATCTATGTTACAACCCTTCGAAAGGATCACCACGGTTTACAACTAGCTAGTGCCGCTAAAACGACAGCAAGTGCCAGAATAGGAATCTCACGGTTAAACTAATTAGAGGACGACCAGAGGATATGTTGACACCATTTCCTTGCACCCACTTACTATGAACTACTTTCCCCCATTCACTTTGTTATCGACCCAGCAAACACTTTCTGAATGGAACAGTCCGGTTAAAAAATCGAGACATGAGCTGAGCATGTGGATCTCACGGTGTATCGCTGAACTCATTGGGGATTTGGGTAAGAGCAAAAAACAAATTATATATCGTTATATTGTTCTATAAATGTTTGGGATGGAGAAACCAACCCTAACTTCGCGTGGGAAAAATCAACAGCAAAAAATTTAATCACGGTTGCGCGGCGCAAAATAAATGATCAGATACCACTATAAGGATTTTTCTCGCAATTAGATACAACAGGTGCAGGACGTTACATAAACCCTAAGCCAGCAGTTTCATACGCTAGGATACTCACAAATCTTTTCCATCTTATAGAGGAGAGCAGATTTGCATGACCAGCTCTAAATATATTGAAAAGGATTTGCACAACAGCTGCCTCATAGAATCAAGCGTATTGGTTATACGTAATCTCGGAAAATTTATTAAATGCGGACTCAGATTTTGGTGATATTGACCACTCAAGCAAATAGACCGTAAGAAGGGCCCGATACCGAGTTCAACGAAACTTCCGTTGTCAACCACTAAGGGATAACGGGAACAAAGAGCATATATCCTACAGTTGTGACGTTTATTATCTGAGCGAAGAAGACATGTGGTAGAAGAGAAAAAGTGGAAGCCTAAGCCGGACTGCTCCAATTGCCATCGGAACCAAAGAATTGTGTTTGACTCGAGGAGAAAATAGAAGCAAAAGAGAGGATTTTGAAGGAAACCCAATTTTTATTGCGTCCACCTAGGTAGCCAAAAGAACAGGGGACCGTAAGAACTATCAACGTTTCCACCATTTTCCCAACTAGAAACTCAAAAAAAAAAAATTAAACAAATAAAAATATGATGATGGTACAATGGTATCAACGGCTTCAATGTGATACATGCTACTAACGAGTCTCTGCATATTAAAATCTTCCCTTTCACTGAGGCGATTGATAAGATGCCCACGATTGCGGTAAGTTTCTGAAGGATATAGTGGGATTGAAGAAGAGATAGCACTGTAAAGTTCGCAACGATGAGCTTAATTGATCATCTAAAGTTCAAAATCCATAATTTCCTATCGAAAAATGCAACCGACCTCCCTGGGAAGTTTTTACGTAATAACCCTGCTCTATTAGAGGGTTATACACTCTGGCTTCACAACGATCTTTTGCAATTTCTCGGGCAACATGCAGCTTAATGCCCTGTCAATCCTCTCTCCAAGCAATTGAATGCCTGTGGCGCGCAATACATTAGGCACTTACGGACAGTAGACTCATCTCCAATCTAGCGGATAAACTCTTGGGTGCATCTTAGAGACAGGAAGTGATGTATGAGGGATGTTCTAGTTACTATCTATCATAATTCAATCATATTTTCCAGCGATCTACATTTCATACAATCCTGGATCTATGCACACGCCCAAAACGGAAAGGATAAGATCGTAACCCATCATCCTGGACGACCATTTTTATCCACTGGTCGTGGCTCAGGTAGTGTGTATGTGTATATAATGAAGATGAAATCAACACTGCAGCGTGGAGGATGGGAACAGAATATAGATCAGAGTTTTTGAACATTATACGAGCCATGAAATAATATCACTGCACTTGAAGACAGACCTCATATGAATACGACCTGTAATGAACACGAGTTTGAAATGAAGAAGAGAAGAGTATGATTAGATGTAAGGAAAATGAAGATGAGGATGCGACCACATCCCCTAATTAGCCATGCAAATGCTCGATCGGAAGAAAAAAACAGGACTCCAATTAGGAATATGAGATGATCGTATCAAAAGAAGATCAAGCTGACAAGAGTGAATGATATAAAAGAGCAAACAAAATCATCAACCGGTATTATTTATTAATCTTCTAAAATTGATTCTGACTAGCGACCTAATTTTAACTATTTTTAAACGCCTGAACCCTAACAAATAAGCTGGAAGACCCTTCCAAACCACTGAAGTATTGCATTCCTGGAGCCAAACCAATAAAAAAGCTACCTGTAATAATTTCCTCTACACTTAATTGGATTAGATTTTTTTAAGAAAGTGCCGCTTGCCAGCATCCTGAGAAAGTTGTAAGCAATTGGTCTGGACCTCACAGACTATTTAGAGGATAGTTAGCCTCTACACTATTGAATCGACTCAGGAATTCGGGATCTAGGTTTGAGAGTCACAAAGAGAAGTGGCGACTATCGAACGATTCTTGAAATCCTTACAGACTACAACTCCTGCCGATTGAATGTGTGTGAATTTGTTCGTAAAGTAGGGAGATAAAATCTAGTGAAATTTGGACGTGCAAACATTTATCTAATCATAGCCGACAAGTCACGTCGGTCAGCCCGTGTAATACATGCCAAAGTAAAGAAGGGAATGACTAGTCCACGCATTTGCAATATAATCGAACTGATACCAATGAGGACTTGTCAACGTGGATATAGACAGCGGAATTTTGCTAATTAGAAGTAACCGAAAAAACTGAAATGCGGCAAGAAAGAAGGATAATTTATCCCTTTTGACCCTTTGTTATCGAATCAAAAATGCTTAGTACCCGCCTTACGCTGGGAAAATTGATTCTCTCTCTGCTTCTTTAGGATTGGATATATACGACCGACTTTAAACCAGATCCTAGATATAGCTCGTAAGAATTCAAAGAGATAATCCACATTCTAACCTGCCCGTATGGGAACATTTTGTCATACTTCAAACACATGTATCGTTCAGGCCTCTGACAATGCGTCCGAGTTAACTTTTATCTAAAGGATTGTATTGATAGATCATTTTTTTATAGAGAAGTATACTTGAAAGACTGCTGAAGACCAATCTTTTCATGGCTACGAAACTTCTACAGGTGATGGTGCGGGACACTACGAAAGTCTGTTCTTCAAACAATCTGTGAGAAGATATGTGAAACGATGTGTAAGAACGATTCCTCTCTAATTATCTGAATTAGGGATGAAATGCCACTTCATTGGTGAAGGAAGGTATTGTGCTTGTGGGCACTAAAGATTCTCCAAGGATGAGCTCGATGTTGGAAACAAAAAGGCAAACAATTTGAGGCAATTAGATTAAAGCTTTTTTACCTCCATAGTACTGATATGTGATAACCCGGATGTCAGGAGCTTTCTTAGACTGCTTGGACTTTGGTTATCATAAGACGTTTTGTAAAAAGAATCTCTTCAATAGAGTGCTTTTACGCACATGAGTGCATTATCTAGAGGGTAGAAAGAAAGTTTTGAGTTTGATTTGATTTCAATGCCGCACACATTCATGATAACTATAGAGTACATTAGAGCGCAACCAGCCACCTTGTTGATCGCATCGCAGGACTTAGCACACAACCCTTTGAATTAATGTGCGATATGCAAGTGGTTATTGCTGATGGGAATTACACAGTGCTTTCGCAAGAAGAAGAAAACAATGCTACTTCCCCATCACTATATTTGTAGTTAAAAACCTTTGAATACCTACTCAAACAAATATTACACCATCACAGATAAAAGAATTTGCTTATAGTGGTATATTATGCATTGAAAAAATTCAGAGCTTATTTGCTGGGGAACTAAAGTAATCATTATCAGTATTGGACCACTGACGAATAAAAATATTTTTGAATGGACAAAGAAAAGATGGACGACAGTGCTGAGGTTGATTAGTATGGGTTTCTCCTTCTTTTCAAGGAATATTTTTAGAACTAAGGAAATCATATGATGCAAGGGGACGGAGAACCAGGTTGCGGGACCATTTATCCAGATATTAGTGAATAATCCAGCAAGATTGACCGACAAACAGTCAGAGGTGAACACAACTTCCCAAACGAGCAGCTTATTAGATTGAAAGTAACTACCATGTACCACGGACGTCGGTCAATTTTTCTTGGTTTAGCGAATCAATTTGTGCTTGAAGACTGTATAGCCCACCAAAAAGACGCGAGCTCAGACTATGAAATGCAGATCATATTTATTAGGGAATATAGCACTTCAAAAATCTAGTATAAAGAGTGGGTCAGACCAGATTTTCGCACCTGTATCCGTACACAGTATGCTGCTCACAATATGGACTTGTGATTATTCACTATTGTCATGCACTACGCCATATGAGAGGACACTTTGAGACGGCCCAATCACACAATATTTTTAAATATTGTGTAGCCAAAGTGGAATAATTATTGGTTCCAACATTATTTTAACGGATCGGCACAGAGACAAATACTGCCATAGAATGTGGACCACGGGTAGCACTAACGACACGGGAAACATACATTCATGTAAACAATTGCTCGATTTGACCACCATAGAAAATATTCAATCTTTAAAGAAA
>NC_052354.1:50976889-51041730 GCF_009727055.1 Benincasa hispida
AATCTAGGCTCGGGAGAGTCAGATTAGAACTGCACAATCAAGAGATAGAAGCTTAGGAATAAGTTTTGTTTGTTATTAACGTATCGGATGCACCCTAGAGATAGGATATGATTGTATGCGGTCACCTTGTACCTGTGTGCATCATTCATCATCGCATAGGCAAGAAATAGAGACTTAGGAATAAGCTCTATAGACATCATCGCATGCGTCCTAAAACTAGGAGCTATCGCATTTGCATTGGAAAATGAATTGTTGTCGCATGTGTGTAACATGATCGCATAGCTTGAACGTAATCTCAGGAAGCACTAGCTAAAGACCTTCTCAACCCACTCATCCGCATACTCATTGTATCTTTCGCATTATTAGCTCTTTTCTCAATTCCGCTGCATAAAGTGTATACTTTAAACAACATACCAACCAACGTATTGATTTATTTGTTATCGCAAAGTAATCGAAAATTACCATTGCATACTGTTTCCTTTGTCCTTGTGTTCGACCCTGGGCTTACCAGGCAACTTAGTAGGGTTTATACTTGGATTTTGCTTCCACCATCGCATTCTACACTATTACTTCATCACATTAACAATGCATCAACTACACGAACGCGTTGGATCATTGTGTTAAGTGGGTCATATCCATAGTACTACCAGTACAAGGTACTCATCCTTATCCCTTTACTATAGACCCTTCAGGCTGTATCTTGAACATTGATTCTTGTATATCTCCACATATAGTTTAAGACTCATAAGGCAGCCTTGGATGCTAGTTTATTGGATTTAGGGTTATTAAGACAAAATAAGCAAACAACACAAATAATAACATTTATTGAATTAACATCTATAACTATTTATTGATGACGATCGATTAATAACATTTACTATATACGAGTTTTAGAGCATAAAACTCAATAGTAAGGTGATTACAATTTTGGGTAAAGAGCTATTGAAACTCTTTTAAGATTAGCAAGACTAAAGCATCATTGGAGTTATTGTAAAGAAAGATTGAGATGTCTATAGATGTGGTTTCTCCCACCCAGGAAGTCTGATCTACGTCTTCTCCAGTTGGCAAGCATGTTGAGTTATGTTTCATGGAGTCCCTCTCGTCAAAATGAGTAAAAACTGAGCATTGATGCTTCTTAGAAGAAATTGAAGTGCTAGACTGGGTGGTGTGTGACTTTTCCAAATTGTCAATTGGTGTTGGCTCTAAGAATATTACCTATAATAGTCTATCAAGTTACTTAAGAGTTCAAGATATCATCGATGGTTTAACCTTCCTATAACCTTCCTATCTTCATTTGATATCCTCGTTTTTTTTTTTCTATTGTGGTTGAGTATGATGTTAGGGAGGTTGTAAATCTAGTTAAATTAAGAATCTAGAGTTTTTTTCTTTTTTTCTTTTATCTTTTTAGAAAAATATTTAAAGATATCAAGTTTCCTTATTATTTTGTAAAGAATTTGATTTCTAAATCAAAGGAACGTCTCAATTTTTTTATGTCTTTTATTCTTTTAGTGAAAAATTAATTAAGAATATCAAGTTTTTTTTCCTTTTTTTTTAATGTTGAATCATCATTATTGAAAAAATTTAAAAAAAATGTTAGTTCACGGTTATATTTGTAATATTTTATTATTTTAACTATATTTGGAAAGCTTGAATTCTTTATTATTTTTACTTACGAATTGATTTTGAAATTTAAGAATATCGAGGTTTTTTCTTTATTCAGGCCTTAAGAAAAATATTAAGAATATTCAATGTTTCTTATGATTTTGCCACAAGTGTGATTTTAAGATTAGGAAAATTTTCATAGATTAAGAAAAATCCAAAAATATTTTACGAATTTTCATAGCAAAAACTCCAAAAGTAAAACACTTTAAGAACTTTTTTATAAAGTTGTAAATTATTTTTTTAAATAATTTTTATATTTAAAAAGGGACCTTTTACATTAAGAGGTTGAGTTTTTTCTTTGTTCTTGTTTTGATGCTTAATCATCATCTTATAGGATTTGCTTTTATTAAAAAAAAATGTTCACGATGGTCTTATATTTTGTAATTTTTTATTGCACTTTTACTGTATATTTAACAAGCAATCCTTATTATTTTGCCTATGAATTTAATTTTGAATTAAAGAATATCGAGTTTTTTTAGAAATATTAAGAATATTCAAGTTCTTTTATTTCGCTACGAATTTGGATTTAAATTAGGAAAAATTTATAAATAAATAATCCACAAAATATTGTATAATTAATTAACAAAAAGCTTCCAAAAACTTACTATAAAATGGTAAATATTTTAAAATAATTTTTTATATTTAAAAAGGAACCTTTTAAATTAAAGTGTTGAGTTCTTTTCTCTCTCTTTTTAATGCTGAAATCATCATTGTAGGATTTTTTTTATTTAAATTTTTTTTTAAAAAATAATAATAAGTCTATAAACGTCTCACGATGGACATCATTGTAGGTATTTTTTTATTTTAAATTTTTTTTTAAAAAATAATTAATAATCTATAAACGTTCACGATGGGAATCGAACCCACAGATTGCTCCGCGCTGTCGAGGGCGAGCGCCTTATCCATTAGGCCACGTGGGAACTATGTACATTTGTTTGAGTATAAAACAACTATAAATCGATAAAATAACGCTATGGATGGATATTTTTATAAACAAAAATTAAAATTGTTGACCAAGTTTTTTTTAAAAAAAATACAAACTATGTTTTTATTTTTAATTTAGAAAAGCAAGCATTCAACAACTACAAAAATAAATTAGTCAAATCAATCGCAACTAGATAACACAACCAATCAAGAAAATGATCCTGCTAAACTTGAAATTGAGACCCATTCGCATTCTACAAGTCAACCCATTTGCAAGAAAATTCTGAAAACTTCGAATGTGATAAAACTGAAGCTCATGATGAGTCCCTAAAAAATTATCCCTACAGCTACTGGCCAACAAGTATACAACTACTATGCAGCTTGACTCCACCACTAAAGGCAATTGCACCCTCGAGGTCACTTCCCGAAGTCCTTCAACAATCACATTAATCTCAGCATATAACACATCACAATTTCCTTTCATAGTGTTTGCACCAGCAATAATGAGTACTCCTCCGTGGTCCCGAAGCACGTAGTTGATACCTTCTCCTGCAATAGGCAACACCCAAAGCAGCATCACACGATAGAGCTAACCAGCCATCTTAAGGGCTAGCCCACCTAACCCGCCTGTTGTCACCCTACTCCTCTTGTGTATGTAAACCACTACCATCAATTAAAGGTCCTGACCTCACCTCAAACCTTTCCCAAAAGGACGTTGTGGAACTCTGAATTGACTCGAACAAGGTCCCCATGAATCATTCTTTATTGCAGAAAAACCACTCAATCATGGTGTTCCTAAATGCACCATAACACCACCCTCGAAGACTCAAAGCATATATATGAGTTTGTTTGATTTGTTATATGTTATAAGTATTATCATTAATGTTAGACTTCTATAAATGTTGACCTAATAATTAAAAGCACTTTAATTGGTCAATTTTTAAAATATTTGTAACATATGATCGATCCAATTGGTCGTTAGAGTTAGTCATTATGAGCTTATCGATGTAGTTGGTCGTTAGAGCTAGCCGACATTAGTGATTGTTGCTGGAGTTGGTTGCCATAATGGATTGTTAGAGTTGATTGTTGAAGGTGGTTACTAAAGTTAGTCATCGGTGGGGGTCGTTAGAGGTAGTCCACAATGGAGTTGTAGTTGTGCACTAGAGTTGGTTGCTAGAGATAGGTGCTAGTGGGGACCATCGAAATTGGTTATCAGGAGCGAGTGCACGAAGTTGGTGGTAGTGGATATTGGAGTTGTCTGTCAGTAGTGGTTAATGGAGTTGGTTTGTCGGAGTGGTCGTTGGTGGAGGTCATCAGGGAGATGGTTGCTAGAAGTTTCGTTGAAATAGAAGGTAGTTGATAGTCGTCGACAATCATGGTGGAAGTGAGATAGTGGAGTTGTCTGTTAGTAGTGGTCAATGGAGTTGGTTTGTCGGAGTGGTCGTTGGTGGAGGTCATCAGGGAGATGGTTGCCAGAAGTTTCATCGAAATAGAAGGTAGTTGGTAGTCGTCGACAATCATGGTGGAAGTGAGATAGAAGAATAATAAAGGCATTTTGGTAATTTTAGATATTATACAAATAGGAAGATATTAACCATTTAAAACTAAAAGAACACATTCATCTGGAAGTTAATTTAAAGTTTTTGTAGTTTTTGAAAGTCATGCTTGCTTTTTCACAATTTTTTATTCATAATTTTCATAATTTCTATGTAAGCATTTGAAATCTCAGTCTAATTCTAAAAACAAAAATAAGTTTTTAAAATTTTTTATGAAAAAAATAATTTCACAACTTAATTTTGATTTTGAAAACACTTCTAAAATACATACAACATAACATAGAATTCAACAAATTGAAGTGGTGTTGAATTATTTTTTAAGAACAAAAAATAAAAACTAAATAATTTGTTTAGAAGTTAATTTCAAATGTTTGTAGTTTTTAAAAGTCGTGAGTGTTTTCTCACAATTTTTTATTCATATTTTTCTTAGTTTCTATGTAACTATTTGTAATCTCATTCAATTTCTAAAAACAAAAATAAATTTTTAAAAATTCATTTTTTTCTAATTTTCACAATTTAATTTTGATTTTGAAAACACTTCTAAATATATACAACATTTTTTTCAAAGTAATTGCCTCTGTTTTTCTTTGTTTTTTTTTTTCTGGCTAATCTATGTCATTAAAAAATTTAGGGATGAAATAAAATAGCGTTCACGGTGGGACTCGAACCCACAATCTCCCGCTCCGGAGGCGAGCGCCTTATCCATTAGGCCACGCGAACTCTTTNAATAAAATAGCGTTCACGGTGGGACTCGAACCCACAATCTCCCGCTCCGGAGGCGAGCGCCTTATCCATTAGGCCACGCGAACTCTTTGTTTAAAGTTTACTAAATTAGCTATTAAATAAACTTATTAAACTTCATACGATTCAATCAAAATTTACCGGGTGGAATTAATTAAAATATATATCAATATTATTGGGATTTTAATATTACGACTACATCGATAAAATATTCTTATTTTAAAAATTATTAAAAGCAATAACTTAAAAGTTATTTTTATTTTCAAACTAAGTTATAAAATTTGTAATTTGTTATTAGTATTCACATTCATTTTAAAGATAATAGGTGGGATTTTGTACATTTTAAATGTATTTATAAAGGATATTCGAGAACAAAAGTTTGATTCATGTTTAATATTGATGTTTATCAATGTCAGATTTTGGTCGGAAGAAAACGCACATGACTTCCAGGTGCCTTATATAGAGTTATACTGATGTATTTATAGAGATAATGAAATAGAGTTTACCTTTTTCTCATATGATAATGATGAGATAGATATTTCTTAATCCTAATAAACTAATATTAGATATAATTAGATAAATCTACTTTTTATATAGTATTTATCTTCCTATCTTTTTTGGAACTTTTGACTTATCTTGTGATTATATTGATTTATGGGTATGGATGGATATTTCAATAATTCAGTCAAATTTTATCAAATTGAATTTGAATAAGTGTTGAAAATGTAATTAATGATAAAACACTCGGTAATAAGGGAAATTGTATCGGGTAGCAAGAGAGATAAATAAAATTTCTTCCGTAGCTCCAAGCTTTTAACTTGCCAATTAAAAAAAAAATTATTTCAATTGTTCCCTTATTTAAATCTTAATATCACTCTCATTTATTTTTCTCCCGCATTATTCTATATTTTCTCATCTACTCACATGTTTTCCTTTTATCACTCAATTTCATATGCAACTGATGAGAGAGTTTTCGTTTTATTTTTTTATTATATCCTTTAGTTTAGAGTTTGTTACGATTGTGGTGTGCATCTATGTGATTAGTTTTGAACTGAAGGCTTTTAATTAATTTATTTTTTTATCTTATGATTTTTTTCTCTGGATAGGCTTGTTTTTGTTTGAGTTATAAGGGATGTGTGGGTGTTTCATTTAACTTGAAAGTTTTATTTGTTTGGATTTGGTAATTTTTTCTAAGATTTAACTTTTGACTAATAGTTCAGTTTTCTGGTTTTACATAATATTTTAATGGCATATCATACATATAAATGATATATCAATTTAGAGGAGATTAACAATATATCCATTATACGAATGATATAAATATTAAATATATCAACCGTAAAATTGATGTATTAAGATAATAACCACATTGATAAACCAAATAGATATAATTAAAAAAAATAAAACGTAAATAATCAGTTTCCAAAAGAAAAAGATAAAATAAATAATCACATTGATTTTCTAAATATCGATAGATTGCTTTTGAACACGTTCACTTAACTGCTTTGTAGATGTAATTTAATTATTATCGATGCTGTTTACTTAACTGTTACTATTGGTGTAAACGTAATGGATTCTTCTGTTTTGTTTTTTTTTTTTAATTTTTTTTATTGATAACTCTATTTATTGATATCATTACCAAACAAAAAAAACCTCCCATTATTTTTTTTTTTAGTTTTTTCAATGTATCGAATAAAATCCCGATTTTTTAAAAAATATTTTTATCAAGCAAATAACATCCTAATAGATTTTTTTCGGATTTTTTTATCTATATGTTATTAACAAGTAATATCCTAAAATTTTGCCCTTTTTTTAGTTTTTTTTTATAGATACCGACAAATAATATACCAAAACTTTGATTTTTATTTTATTTTATTTATTTATATTTTTATTGGGCAAATAACATTGAGCTAGGGTTTCTATTCTCTGCTCACAAAAATTTATCCTCCAATTTGACTCATATTCTCTCACTCGATAAATTAAAAAGAAAAAAAAAATCCATTTGTTTTGCCTTCCTTTTCTTTATCCAAAAAGGAAGAAGGAAAAAGCAATAGCAACATAATTCCGAAATTAATTGGTCTTATCAATATTGACCATGTCCCAAATTTTTGGATTTGTTTCGTAATTTTTTATGAATACTGTTATCGACCAAATACACCGATAACATGGTCTTACAGATAAAATTTAGCGAGAATCCAAAACACGATACTTAAGACCAAATCTGAAAACCGTTCAAAAATATTTCAAAAATATGGTGGATCCCATGTAATTTTTAAAGGTAATTTGATTGATCATCTTTTAGTTCTCAATACGATTACAATATTTGATTACAGATTTTATGATAGAACCCATATTTTATTATGGTTACAAAATACTGATAAACGCTGACAAACATAACCAAATGGAACCTACTTTTAAGTTACAATTGATTAATTACATTACCATTGTCGTATACATAGCCTAAGGGTATTCATTACTACAAAATTGGACTTTAAAGTCGATTTAAAACTGACATTATAGGGGGTACAATGTCAGTTGAAAACCAACATCGAAAATCGTGTTATAAAAGATCGTTAGTGTCGGTTGTCTTTGATGACCAAGATTTCAATGCAAGTCATCTTCAATGTCAGTTTCAACCGACATTGAATACTACTTTCAATGTCGGCTTTCAACGGGTAATCTTGGAATGGGTAATCTTACTCAAAAAAAACCTTAGACCTCATACACATCGATCTAAACTATAATAAAGGCATATCCATGAGTTAATGACTAATTTACCTAACCTAAATTTAATTTGAAAGAGTCTAAAAAGAGTTTTCAACTACTAAAACTCACCAAAAGAGGACCCACATCCATTGCTTTCTTCTGAATTGATTGCTGCCAAATTTTGTGAAAAGCAAGCCATCAAGATGCAACTGCAAAAGAAGAAAAACGCTGCAACAAACTAAATTGAGTTCAATATGAAATCAGAAGACAAAAGCACTAAAACTACTATAAAAGAAAATGATGCCCAATTTTTTTTTTTTTTTGTCAAATGTGTAATCTCAAGCAAGTAGAGCATTTAATCGTCCAAGTAAAGGTAACATCTCCAAAGCTTCTAAGCAATTATACACCAAAGCAACAAAATATTGAAGGAACTCGTGTGAGGGGAACCTTGAGCGAAAGCGGATCGACTAAATTCCATAAATTATCGAATGTAAAGTTTACAGTAAACATACAAACAGATATGCATTTAAATTAAATTACAACATGCTATTCAAGAAAAAAAAGTTTTAAGAATTTCATCTTTGAAAACCTTTTTCTTCACGGATCCTCCCTTGAACGGGCACGAACCTTTTTGAAGACCTTCTTCAAAATAACCTCGAACGGATTTTCGAACACAACCACAATGGAGTCCTTGGTTAAGAGAGAAAAATCTTAAGGTGGAAGAAGAAGAAGATTGAGAGTTTTTCATATACTAAACTCAAAAGACAGAACACTTCTGTAACTTTCTCTCAATCGTTCAATCAAGTTCAACGTAGAAGAAGAAAAAAATTGTTTTTCTTTTATTCTCCTTTTGCCAAATTGAATAACCACCCCACTAAAGTGGGTGGAGAGAAAAGATGGGGATTGTAACTCTCTTCCTTATTATTCAAATAATAATAACATAATATAAATAAATATGATAATTAACTTATCATATTATATTTATATTAAATTATATGTTATATCAAATATAATATATAACCTATAGTTTTAATTGTATCACATACAATATAAACTATAGTTTCTTTTCTCTATTTTATGACATTTAATATAAATATCATTTATATTAAATTTAACAACTATGAATCCAATTCATAGAAAATTATTTGAATCTCATTCAAAAATTTATTTTCTCCCATTAACCTATAATGTATTCATTTATATTAAATTTAACAACTATGAATCCAATTCATAGAAAAATATTTGAATCTCATTTGAATATTTATTTCCTCTTATTAAGCTATAATGTATCAAATACATTATGACGATTATATCACATATAAATGAAAAAATTTAATTATATCATATATAATTAAATCCCTCCATTAACTTGAACAATTCAAATTAATCTAAAAACTGATTCTCAACTAAATCCTTTTAAGCTACCAAGGGGATCTCATGGACTTGTAGCTTGAAGCTCCAACGGTACATGAATAATTAATTAAACTCTTTGATTACATTATTCACCATCCGTTAACTGTCGAACACTCCACTAAAGACCGACAGATGCACTATTCGCACTACAAATATATTTTTGTGTCCATTGGATATAACCAATCAACAATACGATGACCTTTCACAAATTGCTCGTAAATACAGTTGAGCCAAACTATCGTTTTGTCCATGTAGTTACATCTAACTTCTTAAGTACCACTGATCCCTCTAATGAACAATAGATCATAGTCCAACTATGACTAAACCCCTCTTAGGCTAAAAGATGGTGTGGCGCCACATTGTTCATGACCCGGAATCAGTCCTTAAAAGAGCAATTTATCTACTTACCCCTACTTCGAAGAAGGAGTGAATTCCATCTTGTGTAGTTGTGTTCCCAGCTCCCAAATCAAACGAATCCCCAAAATGGTAGGCTTGTTGAGTCAGCAATCTAGCCACTCTCACCCATACAAATCAAAAGACCGCCCTTATAGACAAGAGTTCGCAATTCATTCAAGATTCAAGTCATGTTACCTATGTTCATCCTAGTAAAATGTAAGTCTCTATTATGAACGGTGTTATATAATGAGACTAAACATTTCGTGGTCTGGTCTTATACAAACTCCTTTGTATAGAATATCTCCGCTCGCATGTCTAATACATGAATGATCAAGATCAGATCATTTATAGCACTTTAAAACAATTGTAACATCTAAAAAGCGGGCTATACTCATAGTGTCACCAGGATAAGGTACCCAGCCTTATCCATCTACTACAAACCATTTAGGTTATCACTTAAACATGATCCACCTGTATGTCTCCACATACATGTTTAAGTTACAAATATAACCTTGGATGTTAGTTTATTAGTTTGTAGTTAATGAAACTAAAATATCATATATTTTATAAACAATGAATAAAATATCATTTATTTTATTAAATACAAAATGAGTTTGTTCATACAATGTTAATAAACTACATGACCCTACGAGATTTAAGACATCAACTCCAACAAATATAACATCAATACAAAGTCTCATTAGTTTGAACTCCTTTTGTAGGCTAGGGTTCTTTTTGAAGAAGTAACTAATCAAATTTACTTCTTTCTATTTAAACAAGTATTCAGAACACTTCAACGCTATGTCCTTAACTTTCCCAGTAACAAAGCATATCAAACATACTCAACCAAAAGATTACCTACAGAAATAGCAAAAGCTTAGAACAAACAAAAAATCATATTTTCGACCGTTTTAATCTTTTGGTCCAGATCTACTACTTCAATTGCCTGACAAATTGAGTTGACATATATTTATGTGATAACTAAAGACTAAAATTCGAATAATTATCAAATAGACCTAGACCAAGTAAGTAGAAATAACCAAACCACCCCCAAAAGATATATAAGGCACATTTAATATTTGCTTAATTAAATTCTGACACTTAAGATGCAATATTTCATGACAAAATTATGTACCTATTACGAAGAAAATTTTGATCCTAAATGCCGCAAGGATGTCCTTCAAAGACAAAGACAAAATAACCAAGGATGAAACATAGAAACAAGAGAGTCAGTTCAAAGAAGTTCATACTGCCAATAGCAGCAGCATGAATAATGGAACCAATAACCAATAAGATAGAAAAAATACAAAACATCTCAAACAAGGCACTAGAAACCTTAACTATAGAAGCCACAGAAGCTCATTTCAAAAGCTTATCAGTTGTAAAAATAATTCCAAGAAAAACAACCAAATGAATTACCTCGACTACCTACAAAACATAAAATAAAAAATCTCAAAATACATCAAGAATCATAATCCAAACCTCCTGTACAAGTAGGTAAAGATTTGAAGAATCTATATGCAGAAGAAACCTTCGATAAAAGGGGATTCTAAAGAGGGTTTAGAGAATCAAACAAACATATCCTTTACTAAAAAAAACATATAACTTAATTTAAACTTATACATGTACTTCACCAAAAAAGAAAACCTTCTCAAGAAAGCGCAATGTGCAAAGCCCTTCCAATTGATTGAAGGAAATATCAATAACTATATTCTTTACAGAAGAAAATGTATCTGCATTTTAGTAACTAGAAAAATTATCAAATCTATCGTCCATTTAGCTATTAATACATTCTTCAAACAAATTACTAATGTAAAAATCTCAACAGAACCACAATAAACCCTAACTACATTGGCAATCTAAACTGTGACAGACGAAATAAGAGGGAAAAAGAAAAATGGTACCGACCTAATCTGAAATGGATTAAATGTGGTGGCGGTGAAAGAGCGGGTGACCTGATCTGAAATGACATCGGTTGGCCTTGTGCAGACAGACACGTGGAGGATAGAGGACCGAACGAGATCGACAAAGAACAGCTACCAGCGACATCGAGCNCCAGCGACATCGAGCTTAAGATGGTGACAAGCAGCGACTCCTTGCGTGGCAGTCGTTGATATTAGAGGTGGTCGGAGAGCAAAAGCTGAGCGACTTGGCGTGAGGCTATGGAAAACGAAGAAGAAGATTGTGTGGTGGGTATTTGTATGCGCGAGGGAGAAATAAATTTAATTTATTTTCCTCCTACCCGTAATCCTTCATTATATATATATATATAACGGGGATACCCTCCTGTCCCCGCCCCTTCTTTGGTCAGGGACCCGTTTTGTGTCCCTAATTTGATCCCGTCCTCGGTTCATCCCACCAAATTATCAAATTATAAATAGTTACATGATAAATTATTATTTTTATTTTTAAAATATTTTAATTTTTTTCACGATGAGAATGTGATTTATGTCTAAACACATTCTCTTAAAATTTCAAAAAGTTCACTCATATCGTCCTAATTTGAAGTTAATTTAAATTTAAAAAATAAGCTGTGAATTTTGTTTTCAAAATTTATGAAAAAACACATACGGACTTTTGTTAATAAAATAAAATAAAAGTATAAACTAAAGGTAAATACTAATTATAAGATTTATTGAAAATAAGAAAACCAAATTCAAATATTTAACGCTACTATGACTATGTCTTTAAAAAAAAACATTAGTATGACTAAAATCAAATAAATCACAAAATATAAAGACTAACGTCTACCGTCAACCATATCTAAAATCATATAAATCTCAAAATATAAAATCATTTTTGTCATCTTTGAATCGTTACAAAATATAATCTAAAAGTGAGAGTGTTCTCTTTTCTTCTTCATTTAAAGCTTGATAAGAGCGAAGCGTAGTTCAGATTTGACATCATTTTCATCGTCTCTTTGATCAACCCTGAAACTCCAAATTCGAACCCTATTTCCAACCCTGAGCCCATAAGTTCTGGAAAAACAGTTCCATTTGTTTATAAAAAAATCCACTAATCTTTGCCCAAGCAGCCACTTCTTTAATTGCATTGGATTCTCTCTCAAATCTGATCCCACAACGATCGTGTCAATGTAATTCAATTTATTATTCACCACTCTCCGATCCTCAAAATACCTTATCTCCTCCGCCGTCAAAAATTCCGCTCTCAACTGCTTCGCCGGCAATGACAACCGCCCCTGATCTCTCCTCATGTCCGTCGCCGTCAATGCCTTTTCGATGATCATTTGCACCCGATGACCCCTCATTCTTTCTGTTATATACTCTCTCATATCCGCCGGCATCTCCTCCCCTGGGTTGTCGCCATTCGCTATTACAGCATCTGGGTCGGCCTCGTTCGCTAGCGCCGGTAGGATTCCGTCAACTGGGTCGCCTCCGTTCGCTATTTCAGCATCTGGGTCGACTCTGTTTTCCGGCGCCGGTGAGATTCTACCAACTGGATTGTCGCCGTTTGCCATTGCAGCATCTGGGTCGGGCTCGTTTACTGGCGCCGGTTGGATTCCTATAATTGGGTCGCCTCCGTTGACCATTTCATCACCTGGTCGACTCTGTTTTCTGGCGCCGGTGAGATTCCGGCAACTGGGTCACCTTCGTTCGCCATTTCAGCATTTGGGTTGCCTCTCTTTTCCGACGCCGGCGAAATTCTGCCAGCTGGTTCGTCTCTGTTCACAATTTTAGCATCTGGGTCGATTCTGTTTTCCAGCGCCGCTGAGATTCTGCCAGCTGGATCGTCTCTGTTCACCATTATAGCATCTGGGTCGGCGCCGTTCACTGCCGCCGGGGATAAATTGGCATTTGGGTCAACTCCGTTTGGCGGCGGCGGCGGCGGTTCTCGGTTTAGGTGGCAAGTGCAGCCGATGTATTCGACCAAAGATCTCTTCTTCCTTTGAACTTGGTCACCTAGATATTGCTTAAATTGATCTGCAACAAACCTGATTTTGTTCCGTCTATCAAAGGGTTCTGGATTATCATCCATTTGTATTTCTTCTTAAAGTTTCTTATAATTGGAGTGGAAAACTGCAGATTGTTTCTGAGAGTAGCCACCATGAGGTGTATTCAAATATACCTGAGTTCTGTTTTTTTCCCCTTTTCCTAGTTCGTGTTAATTTTATGTTTCCTAATCATTTTATGTTTTTAATTATCTCGTTTTTGTTTGATTTTCTTTTTTTCTTTTTCATCATTGGGAAAAGATAAATAAGATAATTGAATTTATCTTTTCTTTTTCTTTTAATTATCTTTTTAAGATTTGTTTGTTTCATACATGGGATCGGCACCAGTGGGAGTAGCGGTGGCAGAGGCATCAACTTTGTTGAAGAGAGGGAATGGAGGATAAAGACGTGGGGAAGGAGTGTGAGAGAAGAGAGGAAAAAAAACAATAAATTATAAATTTGGTCAATATAAAAGATTTTAATTAAAATTTAGTTCTCATAATTTAATAAAATAGATACTATTTAAGAAGAATTTATCAAACTAAATAGACTATAAAAACTAAATTCCAACTTTTAAAATAAATTCTAAATTTCTTCAAACAATAGGAAAGTTTTGCAAATTAACCAAAAAAATATATATTTTTAGTCTTTAAGTTTTGGAATTAGTTTCTTTTTGGTCCGTAGATTATAAAAGTTTACATGTTTAGTTCTTAAATTTTGAGCTCATTTTGAATTTAGTCTTTATATTTCAAAATGTTGCGATTTTATCTTTGAGATTTGAATTTTGTTTCAATTTGGTTTCTATGTTTTGATATTTATACTTTTAATCTTGATTCTTTTGCCCGATATTCATTTTCTACATTTAGTGCTAACCTCTTCTGATTAATTAAGTTTTACTATTTTTCATCATTATTAAAATTAAATTTAAAATTTTACTTCATATTCATTTTAAATTAATTAATAGACATTAATGTCAATAACTGAACGTGGATATTTCATGAATAAACGAGGCTATAGGTGTACATTTTGAAGCTAATGACTAAATTGAAACAAAACTCAAATCTGTAGCATTTTGAAACTCGCGGATTATATTGAAACCAAACTCAAAATTTAAGGACTAATGCGTAACATTTTGAAATTTATGGGTCAAATGAAAACTAATCTTAAAATCTAAGGACCAAAAAGATATTTTTTTTTAAAGAAAAAAACACCCGAAAATAAATAACCAAAAATTATCACCTCTCTATGTCACGCCATTTTTCATTATTCTAATTATTAATAGGTTATAATAAATATTCAAAAAATTCAAACATCTGTTAAAAATAATATTTTTGTTTATGCAATTCGAAAGTATAAATTCAATCTCTTCACTTTTGATAGGTTTGGGCTTTTCAAATAAAATAATTAAATATCTATGTGAGATTTTTCACAATATATTTTGAATACATATACACATTATATATGTTTTGGAATGAAAATAAACGGAAAACTAACCATGTGAACGAATTCTCAAGTTTACTAAAAATACAATAGATAATTTTGGATGTTAGAAAGTATTATTGTAGATGAGTTTGCGGAATTTTTGTTACATGCAAAATTTTGGACAGCTTGATTCCATGGTTTGTCAAGAGCATCGGTATTTGGAAAGATTTTTATCTTATTGGAGTAACTTTCCATTGTTTTTCTCAATAAATATTTTTTTTCCATTTCTAAAATAGTCTCCATACTTGATCCCTATTGTTTACCTTCTTCTAGGTTGGTCCATTTATCGTATATGTCGTGTGAGAGTATTGTTAAAAATAACTCGGAGTGTCTTAGAAATTCAAAGAGTTTGTTCGAGTTCGTTACCTTTCTCAGAAAGTTTGAAACTAATTCGTAATTAGAAGAGTCTAAGTTTGGTTATTCTATGAAAGCTCATAATTGGGGAGGGTCTAAGTAAAGTTGTTTGAAGTGTATTTCAAACAATAAGTGAAAAAGAAGGTTAATGTGTAACATGAGAGAAGATCTCAAGCTTAAGGGAGTCTAAGTTACTCACTAGGAATAGGATGTATGAGAGTCATTATCGAATATTTATAACATATAAATACTTAATTATAATCACTTAATTATTTATTAGTGAAGTTCCTTTCCATCTGGACATACTGCTCCATGTATGTACGTGGCATTCCACCGAACTTCATTATCGAATATTTATAACATATAAATACTTAATTGTAATCACTTAATTCTTTATTAGTAAAGTTCCTTTCCATCTGGACATATTGCTCCATGTACGTACGTGGCATTCCACCGAACTAGGTCACTGAGTATTACAACAACATTGTGTATGACCTGTGTTGTTACGTATTTGATTCATCTATTTTTCAAAAAGTACACGAATTAAAATGAACTATGACGCAAATAAAATTCCAAAATATAAGGATAGGGACCTACAATATTTTATCCATTTCTTAGGTATATTATTATATTAGCGTTAGAGATATTCTAGCCAGCTATAAACATTCGAACAAATTTTATATATTTTTTTTAAAGGAAAATCTATGCAGATTCATCAAGTTTTTTGTTACTAACATATCGATATATCAATTGAGTTATGCTCACTTTGATATATTATTACACAACTTTAACCTTTGGTAGTTTCAAATGTATATTGGTTATAAAGTTTATTTTCAATTCATCAATAATTTGCTTATATCTATATAAATTAAATATTATCCTCAAACCAAATGGTTCGCGTGGCCTAATGGATAAGGCGCTCGCCTCCGGAGCGGGAGATTGTGGGTTCGAGTCCCATCGTGAACGTTTTCTCTTTTGTTTCTGTAGTTCGTTATTTTAATCATCATCCATTCATCCCATCCTATTTTTTTCCATTCGTTTTATCTACGAATTTCACTTTTAAAAGTTTTAAATTTAAATTTTAGTATTAATTTAATTAGTGTTTAATTTTAAAAATAAGTTTTTTAGGAAAAAAATTAAAATATTTGATAAATGAAATAGTTTTTGCAATATCTTTAAAGTATATTTTAAATAAATTTTATCAAAATAGTTTAAATAAAAATGGATTTATGAGGAAAAAAACAGTTTTTAATAGTCAAATCCAACAGGTCTTTAGTACAACTTTCATAATGTGCTATTTAGTTAATCTAGTGAGATTCGTTCAAATTATTGTTAAATTTTTAATCCTTAAATTATTTTGTAATTAGTAGACGTTATTTGTTCTTAAATATTATTGTTATGGCTAAAAATGAATTGGTACCGTATAAAATTTTTTTGTCGATATTATTGCAGTTTTTCTTTTCCTTTTTCCTTTCGAATGAACTCATCTGTGTAATTAAGTGTTTTTTTTAGTAACAATTGATGTTTTATCTATCAAATTAAATTCAAATTAGCAATCAACACAAACTCTTTAAAAACCTAAAGTTATCTTATCATTCATTGTTAAATAAAAACAATAATAAGATAAAAAAAATATAATATTTAAAATCATAACGGAGAAATTAAATATAGTATAACCTTATAATAATAACAGTCAAGTTAGTCATTATTTTGGTTTTAGTTCCATTTTAGTCCATTTCGAATGTTTATACTTTATTTTTGTAGTTTTGAAAAATCTTAAAAATTTGAAGTTATTTTTTATTAGAATGATTTAGATAATAATATTTTTAATGTGTGTGTTTGACAAATAGGGGGGTAAAAAGAATTTTTTTAAATATAAATGGGGCGAGAGATCTGAACAAATCTCTTGGTTCTCAACCCATACAACTCTTAGTTAAGCTAAGTTCATGGACAAAGATGGAGAGGGGTAAAAAAAATTCAACTAATAAAAGAATAATTAAATAATAAAATAGATTGCTTTAAAAATTACTAAAATATGTGAACTAAATTTAAATATATTAAAGTACAACGATTAAAGTTGAATGAAAACCAAAGTAAATAAACCAAACTATTATTTTAAGCCCCGGACAACAACCATAATAACAACACACCAATATATATCATCAATGAGTATGTATCTAGTTTTACTTGTACAATGTATATTATAGATTTTTCTTTTTAAATAGCTATGATGGATAAGATATCTATTATCATTTAGAACTTTTTAACTTTCATTCACCTCTGATTTTTGAACTAAAAAACAACTTATTATTCACTCAACAACAATGGTTTATGGAAACAACTTTGAAAGCACACTTATAGGAAGTCTATATTTTTATTCCTAAGATTTTTAGACTAATGTCCGAAAACCAACATATGGTTTACTCATCAAAAAATTAAATGAACTATACATGAGCGGACTTAGTATGGGCTAGGGGTTCAAGTTTCCTCTCCAACTTTATGCTCTTTATATATATATATATATATAACTGATGTAGTATTAAAATTACGTAGCATTACGTGCTTTGTAGTAAATTTATCTTCTAATCTCTTTTAAATCAGGTTCAAATCTCATTACGTTTATTTTTATTGAATTATATAAATTATAATAGAAATATTATTCCTTTTAGTTTAACAAAATTTGTCTACGGTAACTATTAAAAAGGGGGGAAATAAAAAAGAAAAAAACAATTATCTGTAATTAAAATTAGAAGTCTTATTAAAAATTATTGTAATCATCTAGGAATGACATTTTTTTTAGGAAAATGAATTGCATGTTTGATCATTACTATGATATTAATTTCATATTTTTAACAAACTAAATTCATTACTAAATAATATGCCTTTAGCTTTCAATTTAAATAGTAATAACTAACAATAATCAATAATAAATTAAGATTTCTTATATATATGTATATATATAATTTTGATAACTTATTTAATATTAAAAGTAAACTAAGGCCACGTTTACAGTAATCCATTAATGGTATTGTAAAAAGTGGGTCACACTGGATTGCTTTTGTTGATGTTTACCTGCTTTTGTAATCTTAATGAGATGTGAAGTATGCTTTGAAATTTGTAATTAAATCGTATAATCTAATTGAGAAACAAAAGGTGTTCAATCTGATTGCGGTTAAAAATTACGTGAAATTCACTACTGTTACCGTTATAAATATTGTTACTTTAACCGTATGAAACATAAGAATTTACCACATTTATTGTTATTTTTACCGCTATTATTAGGGTTTAGCAATAATGGTAACAGTAACAATAAAATGTGACAGATTCATAATTA
Organism: Benincasa hispida; assembly: GCF_009727055.1. Classification (NCBI taxonomy): domain Eukaryota; kingdom Viridiplantae; phylum Streptophyta; class Magnoliopsida; order Cucurbitales; family Cucurbitaceae; genus Benincasa; species Benincasa hispida. Next base: position 50,995,407 of record NC_052354.1, read on the forward strand.
TAGGTAAACATGATCAAAAGCAATCTAATTGTGTTTACGATTTAGATACATTATGATTCATCCATCAATAAATTCTTATTTCGATTACACCAATTTTCATTACGGTGTGGTAAACGTGGACTAAATGAAATTAAAAAAAAAATGTATATATGTTATAAATATTATAATAAAGCATATGTCTATGCTTAGTATCCTAGAACCAAGTGTCTTGTCTTCCATTGCCCATGTATCTTAGTATATATTATTTATGTGTCTTATAACTACATGTGCTTAATGTCCAAGTTGTGTCACATCTAGTTGCCAAATTGCCTATAGATAGTGGAATTTTGTGGAATTTGCTTTTAGACATTTTGGTGAGAAATTGAAGAGAAAATTTCCATAGATTTCTATATTTCTATGTTGTGTTATTTTATTATTATATTATAATTTTATGGTATTCGTGTTACCGTGATGAGTCATTTTGCTCTTCAATTTTACAATAATATACAAACAAAATATTAAAATAATTGTTTGGTTAAATTACAAATTCAACTCCTAAACTATGAGGTATCTATTAACTTGGTCCTGGATTTTTAAAATTCTAAAATTAGTTCTAAAAATTTATAAATCTACTCGACATAAAAATAAAAGTTTAGAATTCAATTATCATAAAGTTCACATTTACATTTTGCTACTAATGGTTGAAATTTACATTTAATACATTAATTAAATGTTTGTTAATCTAGGTTCATTGTAGTTATATGAGTTATTCAATACAAACTTGACTTCTTTAAAAGGTTTATTTACTATTTTACTTCCTTATCCTATTTTAATCCTTAAATTTTTATGACTTTTTATTTCGAATTAAAAAATGCTCATTATATATAAGCAAGTAGGGTATCAGATTGAATTTGTAAAAACATGAAAATCCACGAAAATTCCCCAATCCCCATGGCTTCATTTAGTTGAAGAAAGAAGCTACGGAAGCAAAAATGTTTGCCGAGGAAGCTTGAAGAAATTTGCAGGTTGCACAAAAATGGCAGAGCTAGTGAGATGCCCAATTTGCTGCCGTTAATAGCAAATTACAAGCTATAAATTTGAAAATTATTTTCCCCATCCTTTTTGGTTTTTTCGTTCTTTTCTAGTTTTTTCTTGTTCACGCTTAAGGAGGAAGTGAAGGTCGACAAACATTGTTGCAGCCGTGCAATTGAGAAAAAATAAAATCCCAAATATAAATCAAAGAAGAAGTAAGATAGATAGAACAAGAGACTTGGGATAGTGAAAAGAGTAGTAATAGAATTTAAGAGAAATTGAATCTGAATATATATACACAAACATAAACCTAAATTTGAAATTAAATAGCAATAAGAGAAATAGTGAAACGAGAGATAGTGGAAGAGACTAGTTCAATTGAAAAAATGATAAATTGAAGAAGAAAGAATGCGAAGACGATGAAGACAATATGAAAATTTTCAAATTTACAAAAGCAAATCAAACAAAGACCATGAGAGAATAAAGAACGACATACTATGATCATCTATACTTAACTTTTTTTTTTTTTTTTGCGTCATATTATTTTGTTAAGGTTTTTAATCTAATATTAACATCACGATTAAAAAGAGTATATTTTTCAAAGTTTGGAGACTAAAATAGATATTTTGAAAATTTTTAGACTAAAAGAAAATAAACCTTAAATTTTAGACAATAAAATAGTATTTAAACTTAAGATAATAATTAATAATTAAATCGAAATTTTGAATGTAAAAGTGATTTTTTTAACTATAATGTAAAAGGATTAGATACATATTTCTTAAAAAAAAAAAAAAGACATTTATATAATCTAAAATGGGTTATGGGAGAAACATTTGATTTTTCATTTTATCCTTTTTAGCTAATGATTATAAAGTTATATCATGTAATTTCACAATAAATTATTAAATAACGTTAAAATCATAAATAAAAAAAAATCACATCTTATCTATAAAACCTCAAATTTACTTTAAAATAAGGGAAAAGTTATAATTTCAAATTATATTTCATTAATTTGAAATCTAAATTTTCTTTATAAATAGTAAAATTCAACCTCTAAATTTTTTGGTATCTCCTTTTTCTTTTTCAATTTTTTTAAGAAAAACAAAAAAATGTTAAGCTTCTCTCCCCACCTTTTTTCCTTCATTTTTTTTTTTTTGAAATTTTGTTACCATTTAAGTGCTTATTTTAATTTTGTTTATAGTAGCATCTTTTTAAATATTTTGTTTCATATATCTCTTCTAGATCCTAGATGAAATATAGACCTCTCATTTTTTCTTAATGTGTCATCTTTCTCAATGTATTCACTTTTATATGTTTTTATGGTTTTTTTCTACACACAGATCACCTACTTATCCTCAAATATTAAAGAAGTTGGAGACTAAGACTTCATTGTGAAATTTAACAAGAATTCAGAGATATTTTTATGTAGTTTTTCTCCACTTTTTAATTTTTGTAAATGCACACCAAATAGATTAAATAATAATATTTACTATTTTTACCTGTTTTTGTACGTTTTTCTCCCTCTTTTCTCGATTTTTTGAAATAAAGTTTAAAATCAATAAAAGATGTTTGTAAATCAAAACATATCTAAGTTTTTAGGCTTTTGATAGGAAAAATAATATTGTTTAAATTAAAATAAAAAAAAATAGAAAGATATAACCAGAAGATTTACCCCTTTATAAATATTTCTCTATAAATATTAAGTCATTAGTCGCACCCTCTATTTATCATTTTTAAATCTTAATTTTATATTTAATTTTCAATTTTAACTTTATTGTCTTAAAATCATTTTTAGATTTAATTTTCAATTTTTCACGTTAATTTGTTATTAATTTTTTTTAATCAACCACCACATCAACTAATCCAAAAGATTTGGCTTATTACACTAACTAATTCATTTGATTCAAAATAACGTTAAATTAGTATTTGAAATCTAAATCGGCTAAATTGGCTAATTAAATTCTCAGATTTTTCATCCCCGATCTCATTCCTTAATCTCCAGTCCACATGTTAAATTAAAAAAGAAAAATGACTCTCCCTATTTTTTTGGCATCATGTTAAACTAATATATATTTTGCATGCACACTTTATATGATAACATAATACATATTTTTATAATCTATTCAGTATCTATGGGTTGGTTTCTCTTTTTGCTCATTTTAATGGATGGTTTTGGTAATATGTTAGGAAATTTCACATTTAAATTATTGAATAAATAAATCCCTATCTTTTGACCTTCACAAATTTTGATAGTAATTTTTTTAAAAATCACATTTATACTTAAAATTTTAATTTATATTAAATAAAAAGGAAAAAGAATATCATTTTGTATTCTCTAATTGCCCATTCAGGTTAAACAAAGGGGACAATTAAAAAAAAAACATTCTATCTCTATCTCATATTATCAACCTACCTCTAATTCACCTACAAATAAAAAATTATTATTTTTAATCTCAAGCTATCTAAAAACCTATTATTCAACATTAAATTAAAGTAGATTTTCAAAAAGAAAAAAAAACATTTTATCTTTAATTCAGGTTAAAAAGAAAATAATTAGATAAAAAAAACCACAATTTTATTTGATATCCTTAAATAATCTCATTATATCCAATTTTAAATACATGACAAATATTAAAAAAACATTCATCTTAAATGCATAAGAAAACAAAAATGAAACTCATTTTATCTAATAATTTCGAGATTTGATTTAAGATTAAATAAATTAAATTTTGAATCCAGAATTTCAATATAAATGTTCTAGATTATGCTCGCAATTTTCTAAGGTATCTATTTTTTTTCCTCTCTTTCTTCTCCTTTTTTCTCGATTCTATATTTCATCATGGTTTTTTCCCTTCTTTGATATCTATACCAGTTTGATTTCTACTCTTTTATTTTGTTAACATGTTTTTATTTATTTAGAACCCTATTGAAAATATATTTATTTCTTTTCCTTTTCTCATTAACATTTTTTTTAACTTCTATAGGTAAATCATTTCTCCAATTATTCTTATATGTATGGTTTTTTTCCCCAATTTTTTCCACTTGTAAAGTATTGTGTATGTCGTTGTTCACTAAACTTATAATCTTATATATATTTTTTTGGAGGACGGATGAGACAATATTCTTTATGTTTATTAATGTTTTATTCTTCCATGTGAGTAGAGATGTTCAGGGGGCGGGGGATGCCATTCCCCTTCGTGAAATTCCTCGCAGGAATAGGACGGGGATTTACATTGTTTATTATGGTTAGTTTTAGATGATAATTTGAATTTAAAGATAAATTACTCAAATTTTAGTCCAAAAAAACTAATTAATTTTTTAATAGAAAGAAATAAATATAAATCAAATTATTCACATATTTAATCTAAATTTAAACCTATTTATTATCTTTCCCAATAAATAATCAAATTTGAAATTTAAATGTAATATTTATATAATAATAATAATAACATAACATTAAATAACTATATTAAATAAATATGTAAAAGCGAGGCGTGTCTCCGTCCCCGTTTAGCTCACGGGGAATTTTTTCCCCACTCCCTCCCCGGGAAAATTCCCGCTCCGTTCGGGGCGAGGCCCTATGATGAAATTGGACATCTCTACATGTGAGGTTGAGATTGAATAGTATTTTTGTTTTTTGTTTTTATAAAAGAATAGTATTTTTTTGTTCAATAAAGAATTATTATTATTATTATTATTAATTCAAAGTGGTTTAGTTTTATTTTAGTGTTTTTTTTTTATTATAAATGCGAACAATATTACTTAGTTTTTTTTTTTCCTTTCATTTTTTTTGTTTTTATTTTAAAGGGAGTTTGTTTGTTCTCTCCATATCAAACATGTAAATTAATAATAGAAAAAAAGGTTGGAGAACATCTTTTTTTATAGTTCTCTTCAATCATTCCCTCGTAAATACTCAAATTTACTTTATTAGGTGTTATATGTATAGGAGTCTCATTTCAATATATGTACTTTTTATTTTAAGCCTTATGAAACACAACTAGTTTCAACTGGTATTTCTTTAAAAACGAAAATAGAAAGAAAAAGTTAGATACATATCTATTTTATTAAAAAATTATAGTAAAAATAAGAGAGAATAATAAAATAACTAATAAAGAGATTATAATAATGAATCGAAGTAGCATAAGAAAATTTCCTAATTAATTTCAAAAGGTTAGAAGAGTAATTATCTTGGTGAATATATTCCATAAATTTATCAAACGTATCCGATTTACAACACAAATATAAGATTTTGACGAACCCTAGATTGAGTTTCATTTTTGGGAAATTTTACTCTTCCGATTATTCTCCTTTCCCGCTGTGTAATACTTCAGATTTTCGCAAACCTCCCGCCATTCATGTGAATAATTTCCCTTTTAGTTTGGTACCCAATTCTCTGCATCACTTAGCGTGAAGAAATTCTGGGGCACGATTTGTTTTGCAAACTATAGACTATGAAAGGAAGAAATTCTGGGAATTTGTCGAACCCATGTTTGACGATGCATCAGCCATGGGCTTCTTTGCTTGTCTATGGAATTAAACGCATCGAGGGCAGGTCCTGGTCTGCTCCCCTCAGAGGTTCGTTCTTCTCGAAATCCCATATCCTTTCAAATCTACTTTTTGGCACGAGGCTCTATATAATTTGTTTGAATGTTGGAATAACACAAAAGCATAGTAGAATTGAGAAGTAGAATTGGGCAATCGTGCGTTTGTAGTAACTTTACCGTTTGCCCTTTGTTTGATTTTGGATCATATGCTTCTATCTTCTAACTCTAAAATCTATTATGTTGGGAATTAGGGTCCGTTTGGATGGACAAAACTATTTAAATTAATTTGAAATTGTTTCAAAAGTTATTTCAAGTCTTTAATTTTTTTTTTTAAAATGACTTATTTTCAAAATTAAAACTTGAAAAGTTTAACCAAACACATTTGTCGTCTTTGATTTTCTGTTTCTGAAAACCATGCTTATTTACTTATATTTTTAGTTGGGGGCTTCTTACAATAAATATAATTTCTACCTCTTGACATTCTTAGCCAGAATTTAGAAGCTAATTAGTTATAAACACTTGGTATTGTTTTAGAAATTTGACTAAGATTTCTAGGGCTATTGTAGAGTGAAAAACTAAAAGAAGACCTTATAAGAGAAAAAGGGGTTTTTGGAAAATAATGTATGTTTACTAACTACCCCATATGTGTTTTACATTTTGTTTTTGATTTAGGTGTGTTGCAGATGGAATCATTCAAGTTTTTATGCAATAATAGCTGAAGTCTAAAATAACAGATCTAATAGTGATTAGAATGGTTGAATGCCCCGCAATCACACACATATATATATATATGGACATTGTTGAACATTGAATGTTTGTGAGTGTGTCTGTGTCCTATTTTAGTTATTTTGTTTGTTTTTCGTACAGGTGTATGTATCTTTTGTTAATTTAGTGCCCTCTTCCTTATGGATATGGTTTTGTAAGGATTATTCTAAATTCTGAATTTTGATCTCTGAAGGCCGTCTTTGGATTCATGCTGCGAGTAAGGTTCCTGAGGATTCTACAATCAAAGCAATGGAGGATTTCTATAGGGAACTCTATGCTTTGGATGGAATTACTGATCTTAAGTTTCCAGAACATTATCCTGTTTCAAGACTTTTAGGTATAGAGAACTCTATTACTCATGTTACTGGTTCTTGCGTTTTCTTTGGCACTCTTTTTCAACTCTATCCCAATATTCCGGCAACTGAAATATCTCGTTGCATAAAGTTATTGTTTGGAGTCCATCATTAAAGTGACACCATCATTATTTCTTACATTTTTGTTCATTCAGGGTGTGTTGAAGTGGTTGGCTGTGTTGGTGGTGAAGAACTGAAAAATTGGGATAAAGTACCTGAAGGGGTGGGTGGCCTTGTTTTCCGCATCCACACCTTATTTTCTGAGATATCTTAATTAAAAGAAAGCTAACAAAAGTATACCAATTTTATTTGAACACAGGTTAGAGTAGAAGCTCAAACTGATTTCTGTTGGCTCTGTGAACAACCACAGGTGTGTACTGATTTGAACATGAAATCAAATTTCAGCAGAATAATAGATAGTTTACTGAATGGCATTTCTTTTTAATCGTTTCAGAAATTGCTGATTCCGTTCGAGATGCGCGGTTACCAGGGTGTTTATAACTTAGAAAAGAGGGTAAAATGTGAACCTTGTTCTGATTCTCTTTTTAATTCTTATTTTGTGTGCTTCCGTATGTTCTAATATCGAATTGTGTTTGGTCAGATATTGGAAGCAGCAGTAAGAGGTCTCACCCGTGTTAAATGCCCACTGCCTGTAAAGTTTCAACTTCCAGATCCTAGAGATCCATTCTCCTTGAGGCCAGGATCTGTCTCATTATGTTCTCCCAAGTCTAAAGGATCTAGATCTGAAGTGGAGAAGTCATCTAAACTCAATGCTGCGATAGCTGGTGCTCGAGCAGCCGCTACTCAGTTTACGAGAAAGTACCAGGACCCCCAAACTTCTGTCCACGACCATACTTCGTCTAGTTTTGGAACGGCAGGTAAGTCCAGAACTGAATTCTTGGAAGGAGATCGATTTCAATCTTCCAATTTCCGTCAAGACGAGGTTTCACGAGCAAATATCGGGGAACAAACTGTTAGCTACCACACTCGATCTCAGGCACTTTGTGCACACACACAGCCGCAAAATGGAGCTCCTTCTAAGGTATGATTTTTTTAAAAGAAAAATATGACCATAATTAGCACTTCATTTTTAAAGATGGTACAAATTGATATTTTTACTTGGAAAAACAGATGTCATTCCAAGTTCATACTAAGATGTTTTGTATTCTTATTTGTGATGCCGTTATCGATTGCTACTCGGAATTAATGAGCAGTCTCGTGTTGTGTTTAGATCTTTGCGGCTGCAGTGAGAGGACTGAGACCGACATGAATGTTGATCGATTCAACTGCAGATAGGATTTGTACATAGAAAAGCAGTGTGTATGTGAAGGGTGACTTGGGCTGCAACTGTTTAAAATTCAACCATAAGTCTACAAATGGCCAATGCATCTCTTTGAAGAAGGGATGCTTTTATAGTTTATTATTCTTTGTTGTTTTGATGAATTTATTGCCCATGGAGTTATAATTATTCATGATGCAATATAGAATGATTTGGTATTAGCAGACCTTCATTTAGGATTTAATATTATATTATCAGACCTTGATTAATAGTTCATGTAACCTTTTGTCTCATAATAAAAGTTTTATTAGCGACGAAGAGTTTCATTTTGACCCTTTTATATTCTCTCTTTCCAAACATAATAAAAGTTTCATTATTTTTCAGCCAATTTAAGTATCTCTCTCTTTTGTATTGGAATGTGAAAGGTGCAGCTCGAGCTCTACTTTTTTTAACCTCCTTTTTATTATTACTGGGAAAAGGACACATGCATGAATTAAATTTCTCTATATAAAATTGAAATGAGAAATTTCAATATTAAATATTCTATACTTAAATAGATAAATTGTTTATGTTAAATTTGAAAGTAGGAAAAGAGGGATAGAAGTAAAAAAAATTGATGGATGAATAAAATTTACATCTATGATGTAATTAGAACTAAACTTATTAATTGATTACCTATACTATTTAAAAGGAGCTATAGAGAGAAACATATGTTTTTCTTATTTACCCTAAAAAAATGATCTCATTCACAGAAATGAAATTTATCTAGAGTAAAAAATATATCATTAAAAAAATTCTCATTCACGTGGATTATAAAAAAAAACATTATTCATATGGATTTTATTGGTTTAAAAGTTGGTTATCTATAATATTTGATTTAAGATTCAAAATTTATGGTTAGAACAGAAAACTTTAAGTTAAATTGGTTTAAAATTTGGTTATGTCTACTACTTGATTTAAGATCCAAATTTTATCATTAAAAAATAAAAATTACACGTAAATTAAATTGCTTTAAAGTTTGGATATCTTTAATATTTGATTCTAATATTTTATTTAAGATCTAAAATTTACCTATTAAAAACAAAAAATACATGTAAATGAAAATCTAAAAGGGGTTATGGGGAGAAACATTTGTTTTTCCCATTTGCCACTTTTAGTGATTGGTTATAGGTTATATAATGTAATTTTACATTAATTACATTTCAATTATTTAAAAAAATATCTCATCACATAAATGAAATTATCTCTAATATTTGATTACAAAATTTATCATTAGAAAGTTAAATGTTATCTCATTCACGTGGATATCTATAATATTTGATTCTAATATTTGATTTAAGATCCAAAATTTATCATAAAAAAACAAAATTTACACGATTGAATAAAATTTTTTTGGATTAATCGCAAATTACCATGTCATTTACCATATTAATGACAAAATTGCCAAATCATCCAATTAGGCCTGAATAGAAAATTGACATGTGTTCCAAATTGAAGTTAACACAAAAATTGACGAATTTTGATGATGCCACGTGTTTTTTTTCATGACGATTGAATTGAATAAAATTAATTTGGTGCAATTTGATATTATTATTTGGACTAAAGACCAATTGAACCCAAAAATGGGTTTAATTAGGCCCAAATGCCAAAATAGGCCCAAATCCAACTAATTGGGCCTAAGGGCTAGGTCCATAGACCAACTAAACCTAAGTCTACGAAACTCATTAGAGAGCTCTATAAATAGAGGAGCTTTCCTTATTTGTAGGGGTCAGAAATTTTACACTTTAGAGGGCCTAGAGAGAATTCTCCCAATAATTAGAAGACTTCTTAACTCTTGAAGCTGACTACACTCGAAGTCTTTTGGTGATATAAGCATTCTTCCAAGACTTCAACTCCAAGAATATCACGCGCTTTGCTTTTTCAAATCAAGCGTTGCATTCAACTAAGTTAGAATCAAATGATCAAGTACTAGAGATCGAATCACATTGCATCAAATCAACATTAACATCAACATAAGTTCAACTTCATGAATTAAGTTTTTCCGGAAATCTCGTGCGAACAAATTGGCACGCCCAATGGGACATCCTTTCATTCTCTCATCATCCAAATCAACAAATCAACAAATGATACCAAAGAAAGCTGCACCCAAAACAACTACTACAAGCGGCTCCTATATGGGACATGTCACCTGGAGTCACTCAAAGAGGATCTTGCATGAGCAAGAACAAGACTTTTTCGTCATGGAGAAAATATGGGAATAGATGATGAAATTTCCTAAAAGCAGGATCGTTATTAAAGAAAATCGCTTGTTCGACAACTTCACTCCTACTTCTGATCCACTAGAGAAAGAATCACACTTTGATGTAGTGTCTGTCATGATGGCTGATGTAATGACTAAGTCGCCCATGGTAGAGATGGAGAGGAAGATAAATCTCTTAATGAAAGCTGTTGAGGAGCGATATCATGAAATTGCTACTCTAAAAGGTAAAATACAAGCCCGAGAAATGACTGAAACGATTAAACTCCAACTACCAAAACCAATGTCGCCTTCCCGTCAGTTCAATAATTGCAGGATATGATCACAGACTTCATAAGGGTTCAATATGGAGGTACATCACAATCTTCTTTTATGTACTCTAAGTTGTACACCAAGAGAATCAACAACTTGAGAATGCCAGCTGGGTATCAACCTCCTAAGTTCCAGTAGTTTGATGGAAAGGGCAATCCGAAATAACATGTTACTCAATTCATCGAAACCTGCGAAAATGCAGGAACCAAAAGGGACCACCTAGTCAAGAAGTTAGTCCGTACCTTGAAAAAAAATGCTTTCGATTGGTATGTTGATCTAGAGCCGAAAGTGATTGACAGCTGAAAACAGTTGGAAAGAGAGTTCCTTAATCACTTTTATAGCACTATGCATATCATTAGTATGATGGAGCTGACAAGCACTAAGCAACGAAAGGGAGAGCCGGTCATTGACTATATCAACCGATGGAGAGCTTCGACTTTGGATTGCAAAAATAGACTCACTGAATTATCCGCATGGAGATGTGCACCCAAGGCATGCATTGGGAGCTTCTCTACATCATACAAAGGATAAAACCTCATACATTTGTGGAGTTGAAAACACGTGCTCATGACGTGAAACTGAGCATCGTCAATAGGGGAATTAAATATCTCTTAGTCTCTAAAGGAAGAAAGGATAAGAAAGAAATTAAAGGTACTAAACAGATTGTGAATAGTGTCATAACAGAATCTATGGTTGTCAATACGACCCCGCTAAATTCTTCCTCCAAAGGAAGAGATATAAGATTTTAAATAAAGTATGATGGCGGCAAGAAGCATCGTCTAACTCTTAATGAAAGATAGGAAAAGGTCTATCCATTCCCTGACTCTGATGTTGCAGACATGTTGGAACAACTGCTGGAGAAATAACTTATTCAACTGCCAGAATGCAAACGACTGGAACAAGCAGGAAGAGTTGACCATCCTAATTACTGCAAGTATCATCGAATCGTTAGTCGCCCAGTTGAAAAGTGCTTCGTACTGAAGGAGCTGATTCTAAAGTTAGCTCATGAAAAGAAGATTATGCTGGATATTGATGAAGTAGCTAAGAAAAATCATACCGCAATGGCAATGACTTCAAATGTTTCACCATCAATACCATTTTATGATCAAAGAGAAGGCATGGTTCAGTTTGGAACCTTCGAGCCTATAGTTGTTCAATTTGAAAAAAGATTCAAACGACAGACTCCCAGAAGAAAGACAAGCCTGTTGAAGATAACGACAAAGGGTGGATCCTCATGACTCGTCCAAAGAGAAGACAGCCAAATTCTACCCAAAAAGAGTCGCACTCATATTAAAGCTATAGAAGAAGGAACGAGACTCATAAAAAGAAAGGAAAAAAAAGAAGGAATAGAAGCCTAAGCCTGATAAGGAAGAAGACAAAGACTTCCTTCAACTTCAACGACCAGTGACTTTGGTAGGATTCTTCCCAAGAAACTTCCTTGATAATCATCTAGAGGAAGTATTGGAAGTTATTGCATGGCATGTTTTCATAGGGAAGTTAACAATAATCATATAACTATTGAAGAAATCGATGATTCAAAAGAAATCGAGCAAAAAGCTTATGCCTTCGATTTTATCAAGTCTTTAACTACTTGATGTTCAATCTTCCAAAGATTGAGTATGACCACGATAGAAGAAGAAAATGAATGTCCAACGTCTACTTCCACTCAAACTTCAACCTTCAAAAGGCTAGGTATCTCCACATCAAAGAAAGATTGACCTTCGACATCTGCTTTTGATCGTATTAAGATAACAAGCGATCAACATAAAGGAAGGATAAAAATCTTGAAGGCAAAATTATTTTATGAAGAAAACAATGATGAGAAGATTCACAGTCGTATCCCTTCACGCATGAAGAGAAAGTTGTTTGTTTATATAAAGAAGGTTCCTTGATGGTGAATCTAAAACTCATCATACCGACAAATCCTGCAAATGAAGAGGATGATCAAAGTCACGATGAAATAAGAGCTTCTGAAATTGCTATAAAACTGTGCAACTACTCATTAAGGGTGGTTATTGTGAAAAATATTTTTAATTATCAAATAATTAATAAATATGATAACTAACTTATCATATTATATTTATAACCTATAGTTTTAATATTGCATCATATACAATATATAAACCATAGTTCTTTTTTTTTTTTATTTTATGGTATTTAATGTAAATCATATTTATATTAAATTTAATAACTATGAATCTAATTCATAGAAATTATATTTGAATCATATTCAAATATTAGTTCCTCAAATCATACAATAATATATCAAATATATTATGTCAATTATATCATATATAATTGAATTAATTGAATTATATCATATATAATCAAATTCCATCTTATTAATTTGAACATTTCAAATTAACCCAAAAACCGATTCTCAACTTGAATCCATTGAGCTACCAAGGAGACCTTATGGACCTGTAGCTTGAAGCTTCAACGGTATGTGAATAACCGACTAAACTCTTTAATCACATTATCCACCATCTGTTAACTGCAGGCATTCTACTAAAGGCCGACAACTGCATTATTCGCACTACAGATATATTTATGTGTCCATTGGGTATAACCAATCAACAGTATGATGACCCTTCACAAATCGCTCGTAAGTATAGCTGAGCCAATTTACTGTTTTGCCCCTGTCGTTACATCTAACTCCTTAAGTACCATTGTTCAAGACCTAGAATCAGCCCTTAAGGGAGCAATTTATCTACTTACCCCTGCTTCGGGGAAGGAGTGAATTCCATCTTGTGTAGCTGAGTTCCCAGCTCCCCAATCAGACGAATCCCCAAATGGTAGGTTTGTTGAGTTAGTGATCTGGTCATTCTCACCCATGCAAATCAAAGGACTTCCTTCATAGGTAGGAGTTCACAACTCACTCAGAACTAAAGTCATGTTATATGAAGGAAATCTAAACATAGAGATCCAGTGAGCAGAAGCGGATTATTTCAAATCTAATTGAGAATGAACACAAACAATTACAATCTAAACAGAAACGGTTATGCATCAACTATAAATTATAGTATGCTTCTTTAAAAGAATGAACAAGGGATAGAGTATGCAAACCTTTGAATAACCTTTCTTTAAGTATTCCTCGATCAATCTTCAACGTGTCCAAATAAATACTCGAATGCAACGAACAAAATAACCGACAACACGAACTGATGAAACCTTGATCACTATCGAGTCCAACTCGCCCTTGACCCTCGAACTGAATAGGAAACCACCACAAGAGTTACCTTGATATTCTCGGTGTGAGAATCCAGAAATTATGGGCTCTGTGTGACTTTGGATAGAGGAAAGGAGGAGGTAGACGATCGAGTAAGTGGGAGATGGAAGAAGTCTACCGTATAGAATAGATACTCGATCGTTTAGAAAGAAGAAGCCTATCGTATAGACTTTACTACTTAATCGTGTAGCAATGAGTAGATGAGTAACTATCGTATAGTAAACTCGGTACTCGGTCGTGTAGGTTGTGAGACACTATCATTTAGTAAAATGTTTTTATTTGATAGTCCTTTCTTTTGTCAAACGACACAAATGAATGATCCACTGATTTTGGAAAACGATTTTTCTTTTATCTCACAGTTACCATAACTGTTAAAAACCTCATACTCAATCGATTATTAAAGAAAAAGAATTAATTATCATATAATTAATATATTATAAATAAATATGATAACCACTTATCATATTATATTTATAACTTATAGTTTTAATATTTCATCATATGAAACATATAAACCATAGTTCTTTTTCTATGTTATGGTATTTAATATAAATCATATTTATATTAATTCCTCCAATTAATGTATCTAATACATCAAATCAATTATATCACATATAATTAAATTTCCTCTTGTTAATTTGAACGCTTCAAACTAACCCAAAATCTAATTCTAAACTTGAACCCATTGAGCTACCAATGGGACCTTATGGACCTGTAGCTTGAAGCTCCAACGGTATGTGAATAACTGACTAAACTCTTTAATCACGAGATCCACCATTCGTTAACTGTTGGTCACTCCACTAAAGACCGACAATTGCACTCTTCACATTACAGATATATTTCTGTGTCTATTGGATATAACCAGTCAACAGTGCGATGATTCTTCATAAATCGTTCGTAAGTACAGCTGGATTAATTTATCGTTTTGCTCCTGTAGTTACATCTAACTCCTTAAGTACCGCAGATTCCTCTAATGAACAATAAGTCATAGTCCTACTATGATTGAGTCCTCTCTTCCTAATAGAGGGTGTGGCCACTATGTTCAATACTCAGAATCAACCCTTAAGGGAGCAATTTATCTACTTACTTCTGCTTCGGGGGAGGAGTGAATTCTGTCTTGTGTAGTTGAGTTCCTAGCTCCTCAATCAGATGAATCCCCAAAATGGTAGGCTTGTTGAGTTGGCAATCTGGTCACTCTCACCCATACAAATCAAAGGACTGCCCCTCATGAGCAGCAGTTTCTAACTCACTTAGGATTAAGGTCATGTCATCTATGGTCATCCTAGTGAAATGTAAGTCATAATTATCAACGACGTTATTTAAAGAGACAAATCATTTCGTGGTCCGATCTTATTCAAACTCTTTGTATAGGATATTCCGCTCGCATGTCTCCACATGAATGGTCAGGATCAGACCATTTGTAGCACTTTACAACACTTTTAATATCTACAAAGCGGACCGTATCCTTAGTGTCACCAGGATAAGGTATCCCTCCTTTATCCTTGTACTACAGACCATTTAGGTTATTACTTAAGGCATGACCCACTTGTATGTCTCCACATATATGCTTAAGTTACATAATATAACCTAGGATCTTAGTTTATTGGATTGATTAAATACTTCTAAAATAACACTTAATTTTATTAATAATAATATATTTACAGAGTGTTTACAAACTACGAGACCACTAGAATAATTAGGACACCAATCCTAACATTACCTATGGTCATCCTAGTGAAATGAAAGTCTCAATTATTTACGGCGTTATATAACAAGACTAAACATTTTGTGATCTGGTTATATACAAATTCCTTTATATAGAATATGCCCGCTTGCATGTCTAATACATGAATGATTAGGATCAGATTATTTGTTGCACTTTACAATATTTGTAATACCTATAAAGTGGGTCATACTTGTAGTGTCACTAGGATAAGGTATCTAGCTTTATCCATATACTACAAACCATTCAGGTTATCACTTAAAACACGACCCACTTGTATGTCTCCACATACATGTTTAAGTTACAACGATAACCATGGATCTTTGGTTTGTGGTTAATGCAACTAAAATATCAAATATTTCATAGATTGAAGTGAATAAAATATCATATATTATAAATCACAAAATGTTTGTTCATACATGTGTTTACAAACTACAGAACCTTATGAGATTTAGGGCATCAACCTTAACAAGATGTTGCTTACTTCAAGTTCGAAGCATCACTCGTCTATAGTTTTATTCTTCATCTTTAACTATAGATGTTCTTCAAGATCAAGTTTAGTAGTTTTGCTGATGCTTCCTTAAATTCAGGTTTGGTGGCTTCGCTGATGCTTCTTCCAATTCAAGTTTGAAAGATTTGTCAATGCTTCATCAAATTTAAGCTAAGAGGCTTCATTGTTGTTTCTTCATCTTCAAGTTTAAGGCATTCTTTATCTTCAACACTGGGGCTTCGCTCATCTAAAGTGGCATTTCATCTTCAAAGTTTGGTACGACTTTCTTCATTTCACTTGCTCAAGATTGGAGGCTTCAACGATGCATTTTCAAATCAAGCCTGAAAAATTCACCGATGTTTCTTCAAATTCAAGTTCGAAGGAGTTGTCAATGCTTCATCAAATTTAAGCTAAGATGTTTTGTTGATGCTCCTCCATCTTCAAGTTCAAAGACTTTTTCGATGCCCTTCCATTTTCAAGTTTAGAGGCTTCGTCAATGCTTCTTCATCTTCAAGTTCAGGGGCGTTGTTGGTACTCCTCCATCTTCAAGTTCAGAGGCTTCGTCGATGCCCTTTCATCTTCAAGTTTGGAGGCTTCACCATTTCTCCTTTGAAGTCAACTTTACTCTCTCTCCAAAATGTTGGTGCAGCTTCGCTTCCTCTTTAAAATATTGGTGCAACTTCCTTCCTTCTCCAGAATGTTGGTGCAACTTTGCTCCCTCACCAAAATATTGGCACAACTTTTCTTCCTCCCAAAAATTTAGGGGCAACTTCGTTCCTTCTCCAAAATGTTGGTGTAGTTTCGCTTCCTCTTCAAAAATATTGGTGTGGCTCTGCCTCATATGCTAGATCAAGTTTGGTCCACATGGTTCCGCCTTATACGCGAGATCAACTCTAGTCCACTTAGTTCTGTCTCATATGTGAGATCGACTCTAGTCTGCTTGGCTTAGCTTCATATACAGATCGATTCTAGTCTGTCTGGTTCCACCTTATCTTCGAAAAAATCAAATCCGGTCCGTCTGGCTCTACTTCATATGTGAGATTAACTCCGGTTCGCCCAGCTCCACCTCATATGCAAGATCAACTTCGACTTGTCTGGCTCTGCCTCATACGCGAGATCAACTCCGGTTCACATGGCTCTGCCTCATATGTTATTTATCAACTCCGGTTCATCGAGCTCAATTTCAACTCCAAAGATCAAGTCAGTCTGCCTGACTCTGCCTTATATGCGAGATTAAGTTTAGTCTATCCAGCTCTGCTCCAAGGCTCAACGGCATATTCCCCCATCTTTAAAGCTTGATGGCGTATCTGCCCCATCTTCAAGGCTCGATTTTGCCCTATCTTCAAGGCTTGATGGCATATCCGCCCATCTTCAAAGCTCAAAGGCGTATTCACCTTATCTTCAAATCTCGATGGCATATCTGCCTCATCTTTAAAGCTCGATGGCGTATATGCGTCAACTTCAAAACTGAATCAAGGTTTGATTCACATACGGATGACCCCAGAAAGGTCTAAACAACCTTATTATGCCATTCCTTGAAAATGTTAGTGCGACTTTATTCTTTTCCAAAATGTTGGTGCAGTTTCGCTTCCTCTCCAAAATATGGGCATAACTTCATTTTCTCTCCAAGGAAAGATGGCCTGACCCTCTCTAAGAGCAAGATGAGAGGGTAGGCCCCCTTGTTCAAGACTCGGAGTCAGCACTTAAGGGAATAATCTCTCTATTATTCCTAAAAGCGGGTAGGAGCGAATTCCATATTACATCCTATGTCCCTAATTATCTACCCGGTTTTAGCCTTGCAATGAGAGCTTATTCAGTCGATACTGTTGAGCCAACCCTCACCCATGAAAATCTAAGAATAATCCCGAATAAACAGGAGTTCATAGTTAGCTCAGGATTAAGGTTAAGTTACCTAGGTCATTACTTTGAAATAGTTAGTTTTAAACAGTAAACAACGTTATAAAGTAAGAGTGACTTATTTTTTGGTCCGAACTTATACAAACTCTTTACATAGGACTCCTCCACTCCCGTATCTTTACATGAACGAATCAGGATCACTTCATTTGTAACACTATATAACAGTTGTAACATCTACAATGTGGGTCGCATCCGATAGTGTCCCCAAAATAAGGTACCCAACCTATCCATATACTATAGACCATTTTGACTATTTAATTGAACTTGATCCACTCTTATGTCTCCACATAAAGTTCAAGTACTCATGTAACAACCATGGATCTTACTTGATTGAATTTAGGTTATTTCTAAAATGAAATGACAAATTCAAACATTCAATAACGACTTTATTGAATCAAACTTCAGTAACATCTTTATTGATTAACAAAATAAGTTTATTGTTTAAAAACCACGAGTTTTAGGACATAAAACCCAACAAACTCCCACTTGGACTAATATTTCAGTGGTAACGCACATATGCATACATAATGTTGAGTTTTTTAGTTTTTAAAGAGAAATACAATAAACTAGGACATCACATACCCATAGTTTGTCTTCACTGGGTATCATATACCTATGGGTTTTTCTCCAACTTGCCCTAGATTATACAACCAGTAGTCCTAGACTCACTAGGTGACCCTCAAACACTTTAGTCAAGAGGACCCTTGTAAACATATCAGTATACAATATACTTCTAATTAATTAACAAATAGGGAATACATCTTATACCCTTAACTTCTTGATTCTCGCCGGCATCACTAAGTATTGGTGACTGGAGTTTCTACTAAACCCATGTTATGGCTAGGTTGTCACATAACCTTTCCACTACGTCGAGACATTTTCAACTCTTTGAGAAAGATGCATCTTACCAGTCTTAACAACTTTTGTTTCAGGGTCAGCTCAATTAATAACTTTTGTTAATTTTCTATAACTACTATGAAAACTTGATACAATAATTTATGATATCTCATGTATACTTCTTCAAGTAAAGTAACATTTATCGATACAAATATTTAATTTTCTTTAGGGTTTGAAGATTTTTGGGTAGCCTATGGACATGCATATTGTTTTGAATGATGTTCCAATTCTTTAATGTTCAACACCAACACATGTGTCGGTCTTTCCCAAATTCTGAAATATGTAAACATCCTTTATGACCTCTTCACATCTCATAGAGTTTCAGAAAACCTTTTAATGGAATGTTGTTTAAAAAGTATATAACAGTCATTACTATGTACTCCCAAAACAATTTAGGCAACTGAGCATCGCTCAACTTTCAACCTAACCATGTTTAACAGGGTTCTGTTTTTTCTTCCCGATATACCGTTCTGCTGAGGCACTAGGTGTAGAGAGTTGTGACTAGATTCCATGTTCTATCAAATAGTCCTGGAGATCTCATATTTTTTGTACTCTCTACCTCGATCTGATTGAAGTGTCTTAATTATTTTACCTAACAAGTTTTCATACACCTTGAACTTTTCAAGTGTTTTAGACTTATGATCAAGTTTGATACCATAAGTTAGGTAAATATAACTGTACTTTGAATAACCATCAATAAAACCAATGAAATATTCATAACCATACTTTGTTATATAAATAGTTTAACATTTTTTCTATTTGTGAAAATTTTCGAGTATTAAAGTAGACATTCACATTTGTGAATTTATTATTAATAGTTAATTTATTTTAATACTTCTTAACATATAAAAAAAGAATAATTAAATATCAATTCGTAAGTAGATCTATGATATAATGTAGTTACAAAAATATTGGGATACAATAATATTTTACTTTACTCTAACCTCTTTTGCTGCCACTTACTGATTTGTTTCATTTATGCTAACTTCTAAGTTTTACAAACCTTTAAAACCATTTCATACTTAATAAATTAGTAGAAATTAAATCTAAAAAATTTCATTTTTTTAATATTTTTTATTATTAAAAATCATTGAATTGCCTACCCAAATAACTCAACCAAAAAATTCAAAACTTTTAGTTACTTCAAATAATATTTGTGGAAGTGAGTTTCATACTTAAATATATTTGCAATTTGATAAAGCAATTTAAACATAATAACTTTTTAAGAAAGAGAAGTTTTACAAAATTAGTTTGTTTCAATTTCTTCATTAAAATCTCATGGATCCCAAGAATGTTATTCAAGATTTCTCAAAGGTTAGTGATTTACTCATGGCTCTAAATTTTATTTCGATTCCGTTTTTAGTTTGCTGTGAATTGGTGATTAGTGGTGGAATTATTACATTTTTCTTACTCATTTTTTTTCCATTTTGATTAACTTTATCAAATTTGATTTTTGCTTGTTTGTTTAATTTTGGGTTTTGGGATTTTTTAGTTGAGAGGCTTGATTTAGGGGTTTACTTAATTTGTTTAAGTAGTATAGATTAATGGAGCCATCATTCATCTTATAATTCTTTTTAGATGTTTCGATATATGAATTTTATGAATTTCTTTTTTGAAGTCTTGCAGGATAACTTTTTTGATAACCATTTCGATTTTGTTCTTTAACATCTCTTTGTTTTGTTTATGGTGGTTGCAAACCGTCAGAATTATCGATGAGAGATTTTTTTTCCCTTTTACGGTGAAATTGCACTTGTCGATATATGAAAGTAAGTATATTTTTAGTTAAATAGGAATTGGTGATTAGTGGTGGAATTGCTACTTTTTTCTTCCTTATTTTGTTTCAGTGTATTCATAGACATTTTGATTAACTTTATCACCTTTGACTTTTGTTTATTTGTTTAGTTTTGGATTTTGGGGTTTTTAATTTTGGAGAGATTTGATTTAGGGGCTTATTTATTTTGTTTGAGTGATAAAAATTTAAGAAGTCATCATTCATCTACAACTTTTTTAGATATTTCGATATATGAATTTTATGAATTTATTTTTTAAAGTCTTGTATGGATAAATTTTTTGAAAACTATTTCAATTTAATTTGTTCTTTATTGTCTCTTTTTGTGTTTTGTTTATGGTGGTTGTGAAAGTCAGAGTTATCAATGAGAGAATTCTTTTCTTTTTATAGTGAAATTGAATTTGTCGACATTGAAAGTAAGTATGATTTAATCATTTCTCAAAATTTTATGTCGACTTTATTTTTAGTTCGATAGAAATTGGTGATTAGTAATGAAATTGTTACTTTTTTTTTGTCCTCATTTTGTTTTTCCATTGATTGTTTTGCATTTTGATTAACTTTATCACGTTTGATATTGCATTTCGATTAACTTTATCACACTTGATTTGACTTGTTTGTTTAATTTTGTATTGTAGGTTTTTTTTTTTGTTTTTTTGTTTTTGGAGAGATTTGATTTAGGAGTTTATTTATTTTGTTTAAATTTAAGGAGCCATTATGTTTTTTTTTAAAATATTTGATAAATAAATTTTATGAATTTCTTTTTTAAAGTCTTGCCGGGATAATTTTTTTAAAACTATTTTAATTTTGGTTATTTGTTCCTTTAACGTCTCTTTATTATTACTTATATGGCTGTGAGCCGTTATTAACGAGATGTTTTTTTTTTCTCATTTTATAGAGAAATTAAATGTGTCGAAATATGTATGGAAGTATGATTTACTTATGTCTCTAAATTTTATTTCAACTTTATTTTTATCTTAATGGGAATTGGTGACTAGTAGAAGAATTATTTTGTTTTCTCGCTGTTTGTTTTTATAGTTATTTTGATTAACTCTTTATTTTGTAGAGATTTAAGGAGCCATCATTCATCCTATTATTTTTAGATATTTTGATATATGAATTTTATGAGTTTCTTTGAAAGTGATGGATTTTGGGTTATTTTGTTCATTCTTTTCTTTTGCTACAATATTATATATATTTGTTTGCTTTTTTCCCATCTTTTAAAATTTTGTTTTATTCTAAGGATTATTTTAAAAAATAGAAAAAAAGGAAAAATATTTATACAAATAGAAAAATTTAATTATAGTTGTGATAGACATTGTTATCAATGTCTATCAATGTATATCACTAGACGCTAATAGAATTCTATTGTAGAAACGGTATGACAACCCTAGAGGGGTGAATAGAGTTTAATAAAACTAATTAAAAATTTTCTCTAGTGTGGGCCCAATTAAGCAAATCAACATACTTTTGGTTATCAAATAATTTAAACAAAAATTTCATGCAAAATAATTCATCCAAAGAAGCTAAGAAATCAAAATTAGTACTTTAAGTACCCTATTTAATTTTAATAATAAGATTGGTAAAATATATGGAAATTTAAGAACTAACAATCAAATATGAGCAAGTAATTTCAAGCATAAGTTATAGCAATCAATTTCATAAAAATATAATATATTAACAAACTAATTGTAGAATTAAATAGGAAAGGGATAGAAAAGTAATACCGAAAATTTTATAGTGGTTTGACACAACCGACCTACCTCCACTCCACAAGCTCCTCCTAGATACTAGAGAAGTCTTTGACTTTTTCCATGGCTTAGAGTTGAACCTCTACAATGTTATTTTCAATTTTGGTCATTGGATGTTGATAAAAGAAAATTAAATGGTAGAGATTTAAACTCAACTAGCCATTAGAAACAAAATAATAATAATAATAGTATATCTTTTAAAATCATTTAGTTTAAAATCCAATAAAAAGCAAATGTCTACAATGTATCTAAAACTAGCTATTACACAGAAACTTATATAATATTAAATTCATTTTCTTTTTAAAACTAATCTAAAAATCAAAAGCCCACCATGTGTCACTCTTCTAAGACTCCAAATGTCTCTTTTCAATTGGGACCATTTTGATGAATAAGTCACCACGTCATCATTTGTGGTATTTTTTCTTAAGCTTTGGCCATAACTTTTCGTTTGAGCTCCGATTTAAGTGATTCGAAATACATTGGATTTGTTATTTTGAGTTTTATGACTCCAAGCCACCAGGTCTGTTGTCATTAAAATATTAATTAATTTGAGATTAGGGGAAAAAAGCCAACAATCTCCCCCTATTTTTTTGTTAGAATTGGTGTCCTAAATCTCTTGTATTCTCGACTTTCATAGTTTGTAAATATTGTATAAAAAATTGTTATTAATAAGATAATTGTTATTTTATGAGCATAGACTCAATCCAATAAACTAAGATCTTAGGTTATTTTATGTAATTTAAACAAGTATGTAGAGACATACAAGTGGATCTTGTTTAAATAATAATCTAAATAGCTGTAGTAGATAGATAAGGTTGGGTACATTATCCTAGTGACACTACGAATACGACCCGTTTTGTAGATGTTACAAGTGTTGTAAAGTGCTACAAATGATCTTATTCTGATCATTCATGGGGAGATATGTGAGCGTGGGTATCCTATACAAATAGTTTGTATAAGATCAGACCACGAAATGGTTAGTTTCACTATATAACACCATTAATAATAGAGACTTACATTTCACCAGGATGACCATAGGTGACATAACCTAAATCCTGAGAGAGTTGTGAACTCCTGCTCATGAAGGTGGTACTTTGATTTGTATGGATGAGAGTGACAGATTGCCAACTCAATAAGCCTACCATTTTGAGGATTCGTCTGATTGGGGAGTTGGGAACACAACTACACAAGATGGAATTCACTTCTTCCCTGATGTTGAGGTAAGTAGATAAATTGCTCCCTTAGGGGCCGATTCTAGGGCTTGAACAATGTGGCCACACCCTCCCTTGGCTCGAGAGGGACTTGGTCATAGTTGGACTATGATTTATTGTTAATTAGAGGAATCAGTGGTACTTAAGAAGTTAGATGTAACTATAGGGGCAAAACGGAAATTTTGGTCTAACTATACTTACGGGCAATTTATGAAGTGTCATCGCACTATTGATTGGTTATATCCAATGGACACAGAAATATATCTATAGTGCGAAGAGTACAGCTGTTGGTCTTTAGTGGAGTGACCGAAAATTAATAGAAGTTGAGTAATTTAATTAAAGAGTTTAATTAATTATCCAAGTGACATTGGAGCTTCAATCTATAGGTGCATAAGGTCACCTCTGTAGCTCAACAGGGATTTAAATGAGAATTAATTTTGAATTAATTTGAAGTGTTCAAATTAATTGAGGGAATTAATTATATATGATATAATTAATTAAATTAATTATATGTGATATAATTAATATAATATATTTGACACATTATAATATAAAATATTTTGAGAAGAATTTGAATATGATTCAAATACTAATTATATGAATGAGATTCATATAATTAAGTTTAATATAAATATGATTTATATTAAATACCATAATTAGTTGAGAGGAATTAAATTTTTGGATGTGATTCAAATATTAATTATATGGATGAGATTCATATAATTGAATTTAGTATAAATATGATTTATATTAAATATTATGCATTGTTGAGAGAAAATAAAACTATAAGTTATATTTGATACGATATAAAACTATAGTTTATGTGTTGTATTTGATATAACATATAGTGTGTACATATATAATAAGATTGTTTTATATTATTATTAATTTAATTTAATTTAATTAAAGTACTCCCTCCCCCTAATTCTTTCAGCCAAGTTCGTGGAGAGAGGATGGTTGTTGGTTGAACTATTCCATCATCTTCTTCCATTGTATAACAGAGAAGTTCTCTCTGAAAAATATCCTCCTTTTCAATCTCTCTTCTTCTTCCCTCTTCCAAATATTGGGCAGAGCCCACAACTCTTGCCAATTCTCAATCTTAGAGAATACAGAAGGTTCCAGTTGTGGTGCCCAACCCAATTGAAATACCCAAATGACCAAAATGCCCCTCACAATTAAAAATACATGATTGCATCTGATTGCCACCTGATTACCATTTGACTATTATTCGATTACCAATAATATCGATTGTTATCTGATTGTTGTTTGGTCACTACTGATTGCTATTTGATATTGATTGTTATCAGATTGCTATCTTATACTGATATGTTATTTGATTGTTGTTTGATTGCTATTTGATATTAATCACTATCTAATTGTCAATGATATTGATTGATATATGATGGTTGTCTGATTACTCTAATATTGGTTATCAATGATATTGTTTGTTATCTGATTACTATATGATACTAATTGCTAATAATACCGATTGCTATCTGATTGTTGTTTAATTAGTATTTGATACCGATTGTCAGTGATACCTAATTACTATTTGATACTAATTGTTAGTGATACCAATTGTTATATGATTATTGTTGTTTGATTACTTTTTGATACTGCTTGCTATTTGATTGTTGTGTGATTACTATTTGATATTGATACATAATATGATTGATAATGCTACAGATTGCTATTTGATTATCTAATTACTATTTGAAATTAATTTTCAATGATACCTATGTTGGGGATGATGCCCTAAAGTCTCGTGTCCTGTAGTTTGTAAACAGTTTGTACGAACGCTTGTGTATATAATATATGATATTTACTTTACTTCATGATTTTGCTTATATTGGATGTTTTATTTACTTTACCACAAACCAATAAACTAAAATCCCTAGTTATCTTTATGTAACTTAAGCATGTATGTGGTGAAAGTGATAATCAAAATTGTCTGTAGTATATGGATATAGGAAGGAGACCTTATCCTGGTAACGCTACGGATACGGCCCGCTTGATGGAATAGTTACAAGTGTTGTGACTTATCACAGATGATCTGATCCTGATCATTCATGTAGGGGGACATGCGAGTGGGGGCGTCCTATACAAAGAGTTAGTATAAAACTTGACCACGAAGTGTTAATGTTTCGTTATATAACATCATTCATGACAGAGACTTCACTTCACTAGGATGACCGTAAGTAACATGACCTCAATCATGAGTGAGTTGGGAACTCCTGTCATTGAGGGCATCCTTTGATTTGCATGGGTGCGGGTGGCCAGGTCGCCGACTCAAACCTACCATTTTAGGGATTCGTCTAATTTGGGAGCTGGGAACTCAACTACACAAGATGAAATTCACTCCTTCCCTAAAGTAGGGGTAAGTAGATAGATAGCTCCCTTAAGGGCTGATCCCCGGGCTTGAACGATGTGGCACCACATACTTTCTCATGGCCCGAGAGGTGTTCACACATAGTTGGACTATGTTGTATTGTTCATTAGAGAGATCGGCGGTATTTAAGGAGTGAGATGTAACTACATAGGCAAAACAGTAAATTGGCCCAGCTGTACTTACGAGCATCTGTGAAGGGTTATCGTACTCGTGATTGGTTATATCCGATGGACACAAAAATATATTTGTGGTAAGAAGAGTTCAGCTGTCGGTCTTTAGTGGAATGCCTGGCAGTTAACGGATGATGGATCTCGTGGCTAAAGAGTTTAGTAAGCTATTCACGTATCATTGGAGCTTCGAGCCATAGGTCCATAAGGTCCCCTTGGTAGCTTGGATACAAGTTGAATATCAGTTTTTGGGTCAGTTTGAAATGTTTAAATTGACAAGAGGGAGTTTGATTATATATGATATAATTGAACTGGTTAATTATATATGATATGATTGACTAAATGTATGAGATACATTAATTTGGAAGAAATTAGATATAAAGATGATTTATATCAAGTAGAGGAGAAAATACTATGGTTGATATATGATATCAAACTATAGGTTATGAATATAATATGATTATTTATTATTTTATTAATTGGACTGTTATGAAATAATTGCCCGACGTTTTCTCTGAATTCATGCATTAGTGGGAAGTTCAAGTCAGTTTTGGTAACTGAAGAATAAAATGAAAATGGTTTTCATTTTGCAAGATATAGGCATATTTTCTCACAGTGTGATTAGCAATCGATTGCATAGTATTTGAGAGCCTATACGATAGCGTATCATATTTCCTAAATGATCGCTTACCATTTCCTAGACGATCGCTTAGCGCCTGAGCTGAACTAAACGATCGCCTAGCTTTTCTTAAACGATCGTGTACCTCGACTAAATGATCAAGCACCCCGACTATATGATAGTCTTTCACTTCTCCCACTTGCTTGATCTTTAGTACATGATTGTCTTTCCTCCGCACCTCTACCAAACCCGAACAAAGCCCTCACTCCAAGAATATTGAGGACTCTGAGTGGTGGTGTCTCCCTGTTTCCTAGTGTTCGTGCGAAGCCGTTCATGGTAGACGACGGGAGAGTTGCTGAACGATTGCCTGATGTTCTAGTGAGAGGAGTTTGTTTGCAGAGAGAGCGAGATTTCAAGTGAAGAAAGTCTTCAACTAGTATATTCTCTCGGTCTTTTATTTATTCATCCTTTAAGCATGCCAATAATTTAGTGTTGTTAATGCAAATCCGTATGTGTGAATGTATATGTGGAAATTTTGTCACAATAAATTGGAAAGATCCGCTTCCGCTCATAGGTACTCTTGTAGAAGAGTTCCTTCAACCTATTGCTATCTAGTTTCTTATTTCTGTATGATTACTATCGGAAACTGATTCTTAATGATATACCGAATGTTATTTGCCAACAATTGTTATCTTAAATGAATTGCTAATGATATTTATTTGTTATCTAATTAGTGTGATTGCTATTTGACATGGATTGTTATCTAATTGCTAATGACTTGACTGTGATATGATTGATGTCAAGTTATTATATGATTACTAATGATATTAATTGCTATCCAATAAAAAATCAGAAAAATAAAAAATTAGAATGAAATGAAGGTCCTATGAAGAATTCCTAAACCATGTATATCTTCTATATAACCCAATAAACAAGTCCATTATCTCTATTATCTTCTATATAACCCAATAAACCATGTACATCTTCTATATAACCATTATTTCTATATAACACAAAGAAGAGGGATTAGCCATGGGCAAAATAAAGGTAGCTCCACCCATCTCCATTATCTCTCCCAATATCTTCCAAATCAAAGCACAAAAATATGGTAGCAATCATTTTGCTAATGAAACTGAAGGCCAAAATGAGCAGGCCCGTCTTGGATTGAATAGAGAGAAAGAGATAGAGATTTCCCCCATTTTTTCAGATCGAGAAATTTCCTCAGTTCCAACTTTGTTCTTAAAAAATGAAAGGTATTCAAACAAAATACTTTGTATCATCTCTCTTCTTCTCTTTCCCTCTCCTCCTCCCCCTCTCTCTCCGCTCTTACTACCACCGTTTCTCCACGGTGGCCACCAACATTCTGCCGTCCGACAAATCCACCCTCGGATCCGTCGGTTTACATATCTGACCTGATTACATTTCCTACGAACGCTACATAAAGAAGTAGCTCAACAAAACCCTAGACCCGAAGCTCCGAAGATATGGATCACCCGAGATTGGGATTGAAAAATTCAAGTATTCTCCAGATTCTTCAACTAAATGGATCGATTCATATGGTAGAAAATAATGGAAGAAAGATAAAAAAAAAGAAAAAAGTGGTAAAACTAAGAAACAAAAGGATGAACCTGCAATCTTTCTCTCTCTTGAACATGCAATCCACCGATCCATAAAGCCTATGAAAACAAATGAGACCACATAAATTGAAAATAGACAGTGACAAGTTGTCAAAGTTCATGCTCATTGTCGTTGTCTACGCCCTGCTATCATCATCAGAGAAGGGCCGATGAGAAGAAATACCAGAAGAAAAAGCAAGGGGTGAGATGTGGTCGACATCTAGAGGAGGAAAGTAGGGAAGAAGGATTAGGGTTAAATTATGGGTAATTTGGGAATAATAAAAAAACTGAAAAATAGGATTTTTTTAAAAAATGCCATATTTACAAAATATACTAGGTAAGTGACACACATACAATATTATATTTCTAAACTGCTACCCATTATAAATTCCCAAAAGTAAAACAATCCAATAACAGATAACTACTCCTCCTATGAAAAAGAATTTAACAAGTCTTCGGAACAACATGCTCAATGATCAACTCTTTTCAGTATAGGACAAATAAAATACTCAAAATGATTTTCATTCAATAATATAAACTATAGAATATGCATAACTTTATGCTCAAAAGGCATTTAATAAAAACTCTAATCAATTTCATCCAAAGCATAATCAACATATTTCAAACTCAATATCTTTTAGCTCAAAACTTTTCAAGAAAAACACAAGGATGGAGCAAACATTTAATTGGCCAAAAAGGCAAATAATAAGTGTTGAATGAGAAATTTTGGAACAATCACAAATTATCATGTCATTTACTAAATTAATGACGAAATTCCAAATAATTGAATTTGAGACTAATTAGAAGTTGACATGTATCCCAAATTGAAGTTGAAGACATAAATTAGCGAATTCTGATGATGCCACCTATTTTCTTCACGACCGCTGATTGAATAAAATTAATTTGGTCCAATTTGATATTATTATTTGGGCTAAAGTCCAATTGAGCCAAAAAAAAATAGGCTTAATTTGACCTAAATGTCAAATAAGACGAAATTCAATTAGTTGAGCTCAAGGTTCAAGTCCATGAACCAACCAAACCCAAGCCCATGAAGCCCACTTGAGAACTCTATAAATAGAAGAGTTCTCTTCATTTGTGGGGATAAGAAATTTTAGACTCCAAAGAGCCTAGAGAGAATTCTTTACAATCAGAAGACTCCTTGACTCTTGAAGCTGACCATACTTGAAAACTGAAGTCTTTAAGAGATACAAGCATTCTTCCAAGACTCTAACTTCGACTCTAACTTCAAGAACATCCATACACTCTGCTTCCATACATCAAGCGCACATATTCAATCGAGAGAAAATTGGAGGATTAAGTACTAGAGATCAAACCACATCCGCATCAAATCTACATCAACACAAGTGCAACTCCATGAAATACATTTTTTCGGAAGCCTCGTGCGAATACTAATCCTCTAAGAAGATCATCAAGCCTAAAGGTCGATCATCCAAGAAGATCGTCAAGCCCAAAGGCCGATCATCCAAGAAGATCAATAAGCCCGAGGGCTGATCATCCCAAAAGATCAACAAACCCAAAGGCTAATCATCTAAGAAGATCAACAAGCCCAAAAGCCGACCATCCAAGAAGATCAACCAGCTTAAAGATTAAAGTTTATTTTGAAAGCATCAAAGGATTATGTATTAGAGATTGTACTCGCTATACTGAGAGTAATACAAATACAAAAGTTCAAATTCCATGAAATAAGTTTCTGCGAAAACCTCATGCAAAAAAATCGGCACGCCCAATGGGACCTCTCTACCTTTCATCTCTCTTTCGTAATCCAAATCAACAAATCAACAAATGGCACTAAGGAAATCTCATCCAAGACAAATGCTACAAGCGGCTCCTATACGGGACCTGTCACCTAGAGTCACTCAAAGGGGATCTTGCATGAGCAAGAACAAGACTCTGTCATTGTAGAGAAAATCTGGGAACAGCTGATGGAATTTTCTAAAGGCGGGATCGTCATAAGAGAAAATTCCTTGTTAAAAAATTATGCTTCTTCTTCTGATCGATTAGTGAAAGAATCACACTTTGATGTAGTGTCTGTCATGATGGCTAATATAACGGTTGAGTTGGCCATGACAAAGATGGAGAGGAAGATAAATCTCTTAATGAAAGCTGTCGAGGAGCGAGACCATGAAATCGATGCCTTAAAAGATCAAATACAGGCTCGAGAAACTGTTGAAACAAGTCAAATTCCAATTGTCAAAGTCAATGACAAAGGAAAGGTTGTCCTGCCGGAAAGCTAGCCGCAACAATCTACCTCTGTAGCCTTTCCCCGTTAGTTCAACAATTGTAGGATATGATCACAAACTCTATAAGGGCTCAGTATGGAGATCGTCTCAAACTTATTTTATATACTCCAAGCCGTACACCAAGAGGATCAATATGAGAATGCCAGTTGGGTACAAACTTCCAAAGTTCCAGCAGTTTGATGGAAAGAGGAATCCAAAACAACATGTTGCTCACTTCATTGAAACTTGCAAAAATGCAGGGACCAAAGGAGTCCTGCTAGTTAAACAGTTTGTTCCTACCTTGAAAGGAAATTCTTTCAATTGGTATACTAATCTAGAGCTAAAAGTGATTGAAAACTGGAAATAGTTGGAAAGAGAGTTCCTTAACCGCTTTTATAGCACTAAGCGTATCGTCAACATGATGGAGCTGACAACCACCAAGCAGCGGAAGGAAGAGCATGCCATCGACTACATCAACCGATGGAGAACTCTAAGTTTGGATTGCAAAGATAGACTCATTGAATTATCTGCAGTGGAGATGTGCACCCAAGGCATGCACTGGGAGCTTCTCTACATCCTACAAAGGATAAAACTGAAGGAACCCGGTTAAAAATCCTTGAGCAGAAGCGAATCGTCCCAATTTTTCAATTTTCACAGAATACAAAATTTACAATGGTAGAACAAAAAATTATGCATTTAGTATAGAAAATACAACATGCTCATAAACAAAATACAAAATAATAAATTTGAATTCGAAACCCTTACCGTTGAAGACTATTCTTCAATAGAATTCCTTTAAACAATAGGCACTACCATAATGGCTACTCGGTATTCTCTGGGATGAGAACCGAGGAGTTGTGGACTCTGGCTATTATGGATCAGAGTGATTTGGAGAGAGTAGAAGAAAGAAGGAGGAAAGGAATGAGATCTCAGAGACTTTTTATGTATTTCTCTTCACTGTGATTTCTGTGTCTTCACACCAGAGGAAGAAGAAGCAGAAAACTAACCATCCATTATCACATAATGGAGAGAAAGAGGGGGAGGGAGTTACAGCTCCCTCCCAAAATTGATTTTTTTTAAAAAAATTAAATAATTAATTTATTTAATAAATCATTTAGTATATAAAATGTATGATAACTACTTTATCATATAATTATATTAAACTATATGTTATACCAAATATAACATATAACCTATAGCTTCTATATTGTATCAAATACAATATAACCTATAGTTTCAATTCTCTCTAACCAATGACTTTTAATATAAATCCCATTTATATTAAATTTAATTGTATAAATCAAATTTGTATAGTTAATATTTGAATTACATTCAATTTATTTCCTCTCAAATAAATTTTATATTATAATGTATCAAACACATTATAGTAATTATATCATATATAATTAAAATAAATTAATTATATCACATATAATTAATTCTCTCAATTAATTTAACCAATTCAAATTAATCCAAAAAATAGATTCTCATTTATTCCTATTGAACTACAGAGGGGACCTCATGGGCCTGTAGCTTGAAGCTCCAACGATACGTGAATAATTAATCAAAATATTTAATTAAATTATTCACCATCCGTTAACTTTTGAGCACTCCACTAAAGACCAATAGCTGTACTCTTCGCATTACAGATATATTTTTGTACCCATTGGATATAACCAGTCAACAGTAGTTACATCTAACTCCTTAAGTACCAGCGATCCCTTTAATGAACAATAAATCATAGTCCAACTATGATTAAATCCCCCTCGGGCCAGGAGAGGGTGTGGCGCCACATTGTTCAAGCTCCAGAATCAGCCCTTAAAGGAGCAATTTATCTACTTACCCAACGTTGGGTAAAGAGTGAATTCCTTCTTGTGTAGCTGTATTCCCACTCCCTAATCAGACAAATCCCCAAAATGGTAGGCTTATTGAGTCAGCGATCTAGCCACTCTTACCCATACAAATCAAAGGGCCGTCTTTATAGGCAGGAGTTCATAACTCACTCAGGATTTAGGTCATATTACTTATGGTCATTCTGGTGAAATGTAAGTCTCTATTATGAACGACGTTATATAATGGGACTAAACATTTCGTGGTCCGTTCTTATACAAACCCCTTTGTATAGAATATCCCTGCTCACATGTCTCCACATGAATAATCAGGATTAGATCATTTGTAGTACTTTACAACAATTATAACATTTACAAAGCGGGTCATACTCATAGTGTCACCAGGATAAGGTATCCAGTCTTATCCATCTGCTATAGACCATTTAGGTTATCACTTAAACATGATCCACCTGTATGTCTCTACATACATGTTTAAATTACAAGATAATCTTGGATCTTAGTTTATTAGTTTATGGTTAATGCAACTAAAATTGAAATAAAACATCCTATGTTTTATTAAATAAATAAGATGTTTGTACATTGCAATTACAAACTATAGAACCCTACGAGATTTAGGGCACCAACCCCATAAAAAATCTTGTACATTTGAGGAGTTGGCAACACGTGCTCATGACATGGAGTTGAGCATCACCAACAAGGGAACTAAAGATTTCCTAGTCCCTGAAGGGATAAAAGACAAGAATGAAACTAAGGACACTGAAAAAGATCATGAATAGTGCCATAAGAGAATATATGGTCATTCATGCAACCCTAATATAATTTTCCTTTAAAAGAAAATAAACAAAATTTGAAAGAAAACAAATGAAGGCGAGAAACGTCACCCAATTCTTAAAGAAAGGTAGGAAAAAGTTTATCCATTCCCTGACTTTGATGTTGCTGACATGTTGGAGAAATTATAAGAGAAACAACTCATTCAATTGCCAGAATGCAATCGATCGAAGAAGTTAGGAAAAGTATGCGATCCTAATTACTGCAAGTATCACCGGGTCATTAGCTACCCAGTGGAAAAGTGCTTCGTGCTAAAAGAGTTAATTCTAAAGTTGGCTTGTGAAAAGAAAGTTTGAGTTGTATCTTGATGAAATAGCTCAAACAAATCACGCTGCAGTAGTGATGACTTCAAGTGTTCCAACATTTTCTGTGTCTTATGATCAAAGAGAAAACTTCATCTAGTTTGAGATTTTTGAGCTTATAGTCGTTCGATTCCAATAAGAGATTTTAACAACAGATTCCTAAAGCAAAGATGATCTTGTTGAAGATGACAACGAAGGATGGATCCTTGTGACTCAACGAAATAAAAGAAAGTTAGGTTCTGCCCAAAAGAAGTTGTGCTTCCGTCAAAATTACAAAAGATGGAGTAAAACTCAGAAAAAGAAAGGAGAGAAAGAAGGCATGGAAGCCTAAACCTGGTAAGGAAGAAGATGAAGGCTTCTCTAACCTTCAAAGGCCGAGGACTTTGGTAGAACTCTTCACAAGAAACTTCCTCGATAATCATCCAGAGGAAGTGTTAGAAGTTATTGCATGCCATGCTGTCACCATAACGGAAGTCAATAATAATCATATAACTGTTGAAGAAGTAGATGATTCAAAAGAAACCAAGCAAATAGCTTCTGCCTTCAATCATATCAAGCCTTCAACTACTTGATCTTTAGTCTTGCAAAGATTAAGTATGGCCACGATGGAAGAAGAAAACCAATGTCCAATGTCTACTTCCACTCGAACTTCAACCTTCAAAAGGCTAAGTATCTCCACACTAAAGAAAGATCGACCTTCAATATTTTCTTTTGATTGTCTCAAAATCAAAAGCGATCAACATGAAAAAAAGATGAAAATCTCGAAGATAAAACTATTTCATAAAGAAAACAACGACGAGAAGATTCACATTCGTGTTTCTTCACACATAAAGAGGAAGTTGTCTGTTGATAATACAGAAGGTTCCTTGATTGTGAAGCCAAAACTCATCATATTAACGAATTCTACAAATGAAGAGGATGATCAAAGCCATGATGAAATAAGGGCTTTTAAAATTTAAATGTAGAAGCTTCTTATTGCAAAACCCTAAACTGCATATTACTTTTGGCCCGCATGAGCTTAAATGGTGAACGACCCAAAAAAAAAAAATATTTTGAACTATATCATGACTTGATTCTTATTTATTATAAAGGGTACGTAGGTAGCTTGCAGAAAACTTCAAGTTCAGTCCCAGTAAATAAAATATCTTGAACTACATCATGACTTGATCCCTGTCTTCAAAGGTGCATAGGCAACTTAAAAAAATTTAAATTTAGTCCATCAGAAAGGGTACCGCAACCATCTAAGTTTGATGTTACAAGATTGATGTTGTTCATTCCCATTATAGAATGACACTCCAAATTCAAGATGTGATGCAAGATCGAAACAAATGGAACGCAGAGATCAAAGTCGGTAGAGCACTAAGCTTGAAACCAATGGAACGCTCAAGACAAGAACTCAAGTCAAATTCGATGGAATCCTCAGGCCATGCACTAAGATCGAAGCCAACGAAATGCTAAAATCGAGATAGATAGAACATTGAGCTTGAAACCAACGAACACTCAAGCCAAATCCAACAGAATGCTCAGGTCGCGCATTAAGATCAAAACCAAAGAAACATTGAGATCAAAGCTTGTAGAACACTGAGCTTGAAATCGACAGAATGCTCAAGTCAAGGAATCAAGCAAAAATCGACGAAATCCTCAGGTCGTGGATCAAGATCATGCTTATAGGAGGAACGCTAAAATCGAAGCCCCAAACTACCGCTCGTTCTATTTTTTTCCCCTAAAAAAAAACAAAAAGGAGAGAGTCACTTGCCATATTAAAAAAAAAAAAGAAGGAAAAGAATGAATTGTTTAAATGAATAAATATATAATAAACATGGCTGAGCTGGTGAGCACCCTTGCAGGCTACACAGTCTCCCACATAAAGATTGTATCTAGTAGGAATTAGATCGTTGTTGGCAGAGCTGACGACCATCCTTGCAAGCTGCACACTCACCCACATAGGGGTTATGTGTAGCAAGAGTTAGATGACGGAGTTGGCAACCACCCCATAGGCTACACAGTCACCCATATAGGGTTGTGTCTAGTAAAAGTCAGATCATTGTTGGTGGAGCTGGCCACATAATCACTCACATAGGGATTGTATTTAGAGTCTAATTGGCTATGAGCAGCTGTCATATTGGAAAAATATTAGCAAAGGATCGGAAAATAAACACAAAACTTTGGTGGCGATCTCATTGCAAGAGGGGAAAGCATGTCAAACATTCAAGGATATATCCACAAGGGATATACAAAAAAGTAAATAAATAAAATACGAAAAAAAAAGAAAGAAAAAAGAAAAAAAAGAAGAAAAGGGAAAAGAGGAAAACGTGGGAAGAAAATAACAAGAAAAAGAAAAAAAAATGAAAAAAAGGAACCAAAAAACAAAAAAAAGGGGGAAAAGGGGAAAAAAGGAAAGAAGAAAGGAAAAAAAGAAAGGAAGAAGAAAAAAGAGGAAAAGAAAGGAGAATAAAGAAAAGAAAGAGGAGAATAGAGTATGAGCGGAAGATGAGAATGAAAAATATGTATGTGGTGAACCCTATTTATAGAGGTTGATGGATTCAAATTTCTAATTTAATTTGGATTTAAAAGATTTTGATATAATTTGAATCAAGATATCTTATCTTTTAAATTTTAATTTAAGATTCTTGGTGGGTTTGAATATATTGGCCTTAAATCAAATGATTACAAAATCCATTTACATCAATTTTAAATTTGGGCATATTCCAAATTTTATCTCAAATTCATCTCGAACAAAAATTTAGCCATATTCCAAAATTTATCTCATATTTAAATCAAATTTAGCTTTATATCCTCAATCCAAATCAAATTGAGGGTCAAATCTCAAAGTTATTTCAAATTAAAATTTGACTATATTCCAAAATTTATCCTAAATTCAAATTGTTCAAATTTTAGATTAAATTGTGAATAAAATATCAAGTTAAAATTTGACCATATTTCAAATTTTATCCAAGTTCAAAGCATCCAAATTTAGCATTCTATTCTCGAAGCAAAATTAAATTAGGGATAAAGTCTCAAATTTATCTCAAAACAAAATTTGGTTGTATTCCAAATTTTATCTCAAGTTCAAATTAAGTTTAGCTTTTATCCTCAATCCAATTCAAATTGAGAGTAAAATCTTAAATTAAAATTTGGCCATATTACAAAGTTTCTCCCAAATTCTAGTTAAACTTATGTACTAAATTCATAGTTTGACTGACACATCAACTGGGGTCAAATTCAAGAACAAATATATTTGAATTTAGATTCAAACTTTATATTTTTCTTGATTCATCAGCCCATATATGCACATAAATCTTGAAAAGGGGCATTTGTTGAATGAGAAATTTTGGACCAATCGCAAATTGCCACATCATTTACTAAATTAATGACGAAATTTTAAATAATTGAATTTGAGACTTATTCGAAGTTGACATGTGTCCCAAATTGAAGTTGAAGACATAAATTGGTGAATTCCGATGATGTTACATGTTTTCTTCATGATTGTTGGATTCAATAAATTAATTTGATCGAATTTGATATTATTTTTTGGGCTAAAGTCCAATTAAGCAAAAAAAAAAAAAAAAAAAGAAGCTTAATTTGACCCAAATGTTAAATAAGATCGAAATTCAATTAGTTGGGCCCAAGGACCGGGTTCATGGACCAACCAAGGCCAAGCCCACGAAACTCACTTGAAAACTCTATAAATAGAAGAGTTCTCTTCATTTGTGAGGTTCAGAAATTTTAGACTCCTTGACTTCTGAAGCTGACCACACTTGAAGATTAAAGTCTTTAAGAGATACAAACATTTTTCCAATACTCCAACTTCAAGAACACCCACACGCTCTGCTTCCATACATCAAGTGTACACATTCAACTGAGAGAGAATCAAAGGATTAAGTACTAGAGATCGAACCACATCATCATCAAATCTACATCAACACGAGTTTAACTCCATGAAATACATTTCTCCAGAAGCCTCGTGTGAACACTAATATAAGAAGAATAATTATCTCAATAATAAAAAATATAAAGTTACCAGAAAAGCTATTTTCCTTTATTAGTTTCAAGTAAGCCATAAAAGCTGCTCCAAATAAATTAATTCCTTATTTGAAATCCAAACAACAATTGCTTCTTGAATCACACCTACAAAGAAAGCACATCCAAAAGATTATGGTACCAATTTCTTGAGTCCTTCATTGTTAGTGAGCAAAGATTTTAGAACCCATTTAAATTAAGTTCTAACATTACCAGGATTCCTTCTTGGCTGTTGAAAATAGAAAGTCTTATCCTTTCCCCTGATTCTTTGGAATATTATTTTGTAATTAGTATTCATTCTTTTCCTGTATTCATTCTTTTCTTATTTTCATTATTTTTATCGTCGATCATCTTTTCCATATATTTGGCTCTTATCATTGTATATATTAAGACTACACCCATTTGTAATGTAATAAGAAAAATTCAAAGAATTTAGAAATTTCAATATGGTAGCAGAGTTTACTCTGTGAGTTTCCATAGGTTTCACGTACGAAACCCTAGCAAAGAAAAATAGAGCATTGAAGCTTCAATCAACATATTGATTAGTTTGAAGTTGTGCATCAAGAAAACCTCCATCTACAATCGGGAGCTTTATGTCTGAAGAAAATTTTTTAGGAATGATCCCAAAAGAAGAAATTGCAGCCAAGCTTCAGGTACTTGATCGTTTAGTAGCGAGCAACTATTGTATAGAAAAACTCTATGCACGATCCTTTACTCTCTCAAACTATCATATAACTTTTTCTTTATGAGCGTTCGACATCGTTCGATTATGAAAAATTGAAAACAATTTTCATTTTATCTATCAGTTACCATAACTTATTACAACCTCCTACTAAGTCGATTATTAGGAGAAAAAAACGAAACCAATTATCTTATAATTGATTTAATTATAAATAAATATAATATTTATAACATATAGTTTTAATATCACATCTTATGCAATATATAAACTATAATCAAATTCCCTCTTGTTAATTTAAACACTTCAAATTAATCCAAAAACTTATTCTCAACATGAATCCATTGAGCTACCAAGGGGACCTTATGGACCTGTAGTTTGAAGCTCCAACGGTACGTGAATAACTCACTAAACTCTTTAATCACGATATCCACCATTCGTTAACTGCTGGGCACTTCACTAAAGATCAATAGCTGCACTTTTCACACTACAGATATATTTCTGTGTCCATTAGATATAACCAAAGTGGTAGGTTTGAGTTGACGATCTAATCACTCGCACCCATGCAAATCAAAGGACTGCCCTCATAGGCAGGAGTTCTCAACTCACTCAAGATTAAGATCATGTTATTTATGGTCATCCTAGTGAAACGAAAGTCTCTATCATGCATTATGTAACGAGACTAAACATTTCGTGGTCTAGTCTTATACAAACTCCTTTGTATAGAGCATCCCTGCTCGCATGTCTAATACATGAATGGTCAGGATTAGACCATTTGTAGCACTTTACAATACTTGTAATATCTACAAAGCAGGCCACACTTTGGATAAAGTTTCCCTCCTTTATCCATATACTACAGACTATTTAGGTTATCAATTAAAGCACAATCCACTTGATGTCTCCACATACATGCTTAAGTTATAACAATAACCAGAGATCTTAGTTTATTGATTTGTGGTTAATGCAACTAAAATATCTCATATTTCATAGACAGTAATGAATAAAATATCTCATATTATTACATCACAAATGTTTGTTCGTACATGTGTTTATAAACCACAGGACCCTACGAGATTTAGGACATCAACCCCAACATAGAGAAAATCGAAGATCATTTGTTACAAATCGGCCAAGAATCGCGTCAGAAGCTTCAATCGAAGTCTTCTGTACCAAATCGGCCAAAAAATCATGGGCTGAATTGTGTCTGAGAAACTTCACGGCTGAACAAGGGTTTTTCATTGTGGGTCAATTGGGTCATGTGTAATTGGGTCGGGCATATTTGAGTCGTGGGCTGAATCTGTGGCATTACTGAAATCTGTGTCGTTTCCCTTTTTTTTTTTTTTTTTCCCCTTTTTGTGGCTGCCACTTCATCTGGGTTGTGGGCCTTTAATCCGAACCGGGTCGTGGGCCTTTTTCCCCCCCTTTCCATGGCTATTACTTAATTTGAATAGGTTTAATCCAAACAGGGTCATGGTTTGTTTTTATTTCGGATCAATTTTCCTCAAGCTTCGGGTCTGAAAACTTATCTTTCTGTTTTCCTTTGTTACAAGGAATATTTGGGTAAGTGCTAAATATCATCCTCTACAAAATTTAACATTTTAATATGACATCTATGAATTCTAACAGTATAGAAGAGACCATACATCCAATTACTAATCACAAAATAAATGGAAGGAATTATCTCTCTTGGTCATAATCTGTTATGATCTTTATATATGGAAAAGGAAAGGAAGATTATCTATCAATCGAAAATCCCATCCTAGATCAAGTAGATCCGAAATACAAGACATGGAAAGATGAAAATAACATGGTTATGTCATGTAATCAACTCCATGACGACAGAGATTGGTGAATGATTTCTACTCTTCTCGACTGCAAGCGAAATCTGGGAAGCAACTCATGAAACCTATTCCAACCAAGAAAATGATTGAATGTACAAGCATACAACGAAAGCAATCATAATCAATAAGCACTCTAATTACATTTAATTCGAGTTTCAAAAGCATGCAAAAACTGTTTTTCAAAGAAAAGGGTTTCTGAATACAATTCTTTTGATGAACCTCTTCAATCCTTGCTCCTTTCCACGAATTCGACCTCCAAATAAACAATAGACCACCAAGAGATCTTTTCTACACTTCTCTAACTTGGATTTGAGTGGTGGAACTCAGAGTTGAAGGGAATTGAGTATGGAACAAAGAGGGTTTTCATAGAGAGACAGAATATCTGCATAATTTAAAAAATTCTAGCAACCTCACTTTTCCATCTAAGAAATTTCAGGTCTTTTATGTATCAAATACATGCAAGCATTTAATCAAGTAGCATTTTGACACTTCAAAATGCAATATGAAAGTGGGATAGGTGTTATTATTGAGATCAAACCACCAAACAACTAAAAAATGTGGATTTTTCCACTAACTCAGAATTAGTTTTCAATTTTTATTGATTTAATTCAAAATTAAATACAAAGTTCAATTTCTAAAATTGAATTTGAAAATTAAAATTAATTTTATTTTAACTAATTAAACAAATTTAATTAATTAAATAATAATTTAATATCAAATATTAAATTAATGAAATACCTATATCATACATGAATCTTATTCATGTAATTAATATTTAAATCAACATTTAAATATTTTAAACTCTCCAATTATGTTCAATTTCAATAAACTAAAAGTTATTATATCAAATATAATTATCCAAACCCTAAATTGAATTTGAACATTTCAAATTCAAATCCTAGTTTAAAATTTGAACACTTCAAATTCACTCAATATACTAATCCAAGGTGTAAGTTTTACGAGCTAGTAGAGGGACCTTATGGACCTATAGATCATGAGCTCCAACAATTTGAGATTAATTAGCTAAACTCTTTAAATCGAATTAATCAATATTCGTTAACTACTGAGACACACCACTATAGCTCGATAGTTGCACTCTCCTCACTGTAGATATATTTCTGTCCACTTGATTTAATCATAATCAGTAAGTCAACCATTCATAGGTTGTTCGTAAGGTCAAATGTTGTTTTACCCCCGAAATTGCATCTTGCTCCTTAAGTTTCACTAATCCTCTAATGAAAAATGGGTTTGCGATCCAATCACTAAACCGAGTCCCTCTCGGTCCAATGAGAGGGTGAGGCCCCTTATTCAAGACCTGGATTCAGTACGTAAGAGAACAATCTTTCTACTATCCCTAAATCGGGTAGGTGTGAATTCTATTGTTATGAAATCGACAATTAAAGAACACAAAAAGGAACGTAGAGATAGAGAAGATCGACACATATATATATATGCGGTTCACTAACAGTGTATTAGCTACATCCACGGGCAGAGGGAGAACAATATTATTAGAGAGAATGTTTTCAGAAATTACATCAAAACGGCGCCTCTAGGGTTAGAGAGTTTATATAGCGCACTACTATAAACTTTAGGGTCATAATCGTAAATAACTACAAATAAATAAATATGTTGAATACGAAATTTGAACAGCGAGACCCCCGTACTTGGTTGTTCGAAACGCCAACAAACAGATTCAAGGCATTTCAACATCCGTCTTGTACCCTATGTCCCAAACTATCTACCCAGTCTTACCCCTGAAATGGGAGGCTTATTGAGTCGGCACTATTGAGCCAACCTTCACCTATGCAAATCTAAGGATAATCTCGAATAAACAGAAGTTCATAGTTAGCTTAGGATTAAGGTTGAGTTACCTGGGTCATTGATTTGAAACAAGCAGTCTTAAATAGTAAACAACGTTATAAAGTAAGAGTGACTTATTTCTTGGTCCGATCTTATGCAAACTCATTGCATAGGACGCCCCCGCTCCTCCTGTCACTACATATAAAAATCAGGATCACTTCGTTTGTAGCCCTTTACAACAAATTGTAACAGCTGTAGAGTGGGCCGCGTCCAATTGTGTTACCAGAATAAGGCACCTAGCCTTATTCATATACTATAGACCATTTTAGTTTTTTACTCGAACTTGATCCATCTTTATGTTTCCACATAAAGTTCAAGTATTAATGTAGTAGCCATGGATCTTAGTTTATTGAATTTAGTCTTTACAAGTGCCATTTACATATTCAATAATAGTTTTAACGAATAAATGTCAATAACATCTTTATTGATAATAAAATATGTTTAATATTACAAACTGCGAGTTTTAGGACATACAACACAACAAAAAGTACAGTGAAATCGTTTAAAATTGAAGGAAAAATACACGAGATACGACAAGGGGATATCCAAGTTACTCACTACTTCACTCAACTATCTCATCTTTGGCAATAACTTAATGTATTTGAAAGCCACAAGTGGGAATGCACACAGATGAAGCCATATATAAAAAGATATTTGAGAAGAAACGAGCGTTCAAATTTCTTCTCATCCTTAATAAAGATTTAGATTAGGTACGTGGTAGAATCTTAGCTATTAAAACCTTACCTAATATCAGAGAAGTTTTTGCATAAGTGAGAAGAGAAGAAAGTAGGAAGAAACTAATGTTAGGAGTGTCTACAAGCTCTGAACCTGAAGGATCAGCCTTAATTGCTCAAAATCCTGGTAATGAGGTACGTATAAATACTCATGATAACTGTTATAATCGAAATCATAGCTACACAGGAATTGATAATTGGCAACAGAAACCAAGACCATGGTGTGAGCATTGTAGAAAACTAGGACACACTAAAGAAGTGTGTTGAGATATTCATGGCAAACCTCTAGATTGGAAGCTAAATAAAGGAGCGGGCGATAGACGTAGAAAGGCCTACCAAACAAGTGCAACAATCGAAGGTAACATTACCCCTGAACATAATGTGTTTACTAAAGAACAGTTGGATCTTCTTTGAAAACTCTTTGGTTAAACCAAATCTACTAAAAAAAACATCGAAAACAAGTGTGTCTACAGTTGCACAATCAATTAACTTTATGCACTTAATGCAACTAAAGAAAATTGTAGTGCTTGGATTATTGATTCTGGAGCATCAGATCACATAATAGGTGATATCTCATTTTTAACTAATTATGCCCAATGTAATGGTCAAACCACTATAAAAATTAGTGATGGAACCTATTCTAAAATGATAGGAACTGGCAATGTTTTTATCTCTAAAGATTTTATGTTAGAAAACGTGTTACATGTTCCAAAATTTAGATGCAATCTTCTTTCCATAAGCAAACTAACACTCACGAAAAAGTGTACTGCATCTTTCCACTCACATAATTGCATATTTTAGGATTTGAATTCGTAGAAGAAGATTGGTAATGCTAAGGAGTCCTCAGGTCTCTACATACCAAATGCTTCCAAGTCTCATGTCAAAGAGTTAGATCTTATAAAATCTACTTTTTTCGTTTCTAAAGACAATTATGATAGTACAATAATGTTATGCCATAATCGTTTAGGATATCCCAGTTTTCTATATTTGAAACAAATTTTTCTAGATATTTTAAAATAAAAGTTCTAAGGTTTTTCAATGTGAGTCTTGTAAAATGGAAAATTTGGCTCAAACTTCATATCCGGTAAGCCCTTATAAACCTTCTCATCCTTTTTCTATGATGCATAGTGATGTTTGGGGACCTAGTAGAGTTCATAATATAAAGAAGCTAAATGGTTTGTTTCCTTTATTGATGATCATACCAGACTTGCTTGGGTTTTTTTAATGAAATAAAAATCTGAGGTTACTGTCATATTTCATAATATGTATGTTATGATTCTCAATCTCTTTAACACAAAAATCCAAATCCTTCACACTATAATGCTAAGGATTATTTTAACACTCCTTAGGAAACTTTCTAAAAGAAAAAAGGTATTGCCCACCTAAGTACATGCCCTAACACTCTCCCTCAAAATGGAATTACAAAGAAGAAAAATAAACATCTCT
This sequence comes from Benincasa hispida, assembly GCF_009727055.1. NCBI lineage: Eukaryota > Viridiplantae > Streptophyta > Magnoliopsida > Cucurbitales > Cucurbitaceae > Benincasa > Benincasa hispida. Next base: position 51,039,523 of record NC_052354.1, read on the forward strand.
TAGAAGTTTCTAGAGCTTTAATGCTTTTCGCCAACACCCCCATCATTTTTGGGAAGATGCTGTTCTGACAGCTACATACCTTATTAGTAGAATGCCCTCTCGAACATTAGGCTTCAAAACTCCCTTACAAAAACTTAAGGAAGTATTTCCACATATAGATTATTCTTTCAAGTTCCCTTAAAAATATCTGGCTGTACAGTTTTTGTTCAAGATCATCGACCCAATAAAAGTAAACTAGATCCAAAGGCAATCAAATGTATATTTCTAGGTTATGATCCAAGCCAAAAAGGCTATAAATGCCATTCACCAAGAAAAAGTTTTATACCTCCATGAATGTAACCTTCTTTGAAACACAACCTTATTTTCAAAAGAAAGACATCATTGAACCTTCCATACTTGTTGAAAACAAAGGAACCCCAATAACTGAAGGAAATCGGATTCGAGATTTCCATGAGCAGCGGAGCAAGATTATTCCAAATAACAATCATGAATGAAAATTACATTTACAGTCGACTTCAAACAAGTGGTTATACAAATAATAGAAATTACAGCATGAAAAACTCAAATGAACAGAGAGCAAACTCTACGCATATTTGAATATGCGTCTCCACACTCCATTGCACGACCGCTCGAACAACAGCAACCTCGAACGATCGATCTACATGATCGCAACGTAGCACAAACTCTTCGCACTCGTCCTCAACGATCGCCTTGGCCACGAACTCCTCAGCAACAGCACGAACGACCTCCAGAAAACCTCAACGGTATCGAGTTGAGTCTGACACCACCAACAAGGCTACTTTGGTATTCTCGGTGTGAGAATCCAGAAGGTGAGCTCTGTTCGGACTTGGATTGGGGCAAACGAAGGAGGAAACACCGATCGCGTACACGACAGGGCAAGTGGGAGATGGCGGAGACCTATCGTATAGGTCGATGCCCAATCGTTTAGATAAAGCTAAGCGATCGTCTAACAAAAGCTATACGATCATTTAGCTCGGTCTGTCGCCTACAGACTATACACGATCGTTTACTTTGGGCAAATGATCGACTAGCAAAACTATGCAATCGTTTAGTAAATACTACACGATTGTTTAGCTCGCCACTGCATGATCGTTTAGCTCACCCAGTCGTCGTTTAGTAAATCCATATTTACTTGACGACTACCGTGAGATCCCTTTTTTCGCCGAGAGAAATTTAAAAAAATTTTATCAACCTTTTGTAAAACTTCTTCAAAATAGGAAAACCACTTTCCTTTTAAATCACGGTTACCATGAATCCAATAACCACCCACTAATTTGGTTATTAAAGAAAAAGAATTAATTATCCAATAATTAATATATTATAAATATAAATGATAACCAACTTATCATACTATATTTATAATCTATCGAATGTAAGAAAGACCCCATAGTCTATACTCCAAGAAAAATAAACACTTTTGGACACAAACCAGTATTAGTCAAAATCTGACCGAAATGTAGGAAAATCATGTCCCCAACTCCACAATGGAAACCCTTACAGATGACATCGATCTTCTGATTACAAAATAGAAAGGAGTAAGAAGTTGTATGATGCATCCTATTCAAAACTATCTTTCTTATAAACATTTCTCTCCCAAGTTCAAAGCATTCACTGAAGGAAATCAGAACTGAGATTTCTATGAGCAACGGAAAAAGACTATTCCAAATTACAATCATGAATGAACATATACTTACAGTCAACTTCAAACAAGCAGTTATGCAAAACATATAGAAATTATAGCATGAAAATCTCAAATGAACAATGAGAAAAACTCTACGCACATAAGCAGAAACGTCTCAACGCTCCGTTGCGCACGAATGCTCAAACAATAACAGCCTCGAACGCTCGATCTACATGACTGCATTGTCGCAAGGAACACAGCACGAACACTTCGTGCTCGTCCTCAATGATCTCCTCGACACGAACTCTTCGCACTCGTCCTCAACGATCGCCTCGGCCACAAACTTCTCAACAATACGAACAGCCTCCATAGCACCACGAACGACCTTCAGAAAACCTCAACTGTGTCGAATTGAGTCTAACACCATCAACAAGGCAACCTTGGTATTCTCGGTGTGAGAATCCAGAGGGTAGGCTCTGTTCGGACTTGGTATGAGGCAGATGAAGGAGGAAAACACCGATCGCGTACATAACTGGGCAAGTGGGAGATGGCGGAGACCTATCGTA
>NC_052354.1:51041736-51098859 GCF_009727055.1 Benincasa hispida
GATGCCCAATCGTTTAGATAAAGCTATGCAATCGTCTAAGCTATGCGATCGTTTAGTCTATCGTTTAGCTCGGTTTGTCGCCTATAGACACTACACAATCGTTTACCTTAGGCCAACGATCGTCTAGCAAAACTATGCGATCGTTTAGTAAATACTGCATGATTGTTTAGCTCGCCCAGCCGTCATTTAGTAAATCTGAATTTACTTGACGACTTCGTGAGTTCTTTTTGGCTGAGAGAGAAAACTCAAAAACCTTTTCAATCGTTTTGAAAAATTCTTTTCAAAATAGGAAAACCGATTTTCCTTTTAAACTCACAGTTACCATGATCCAATAACCACCCACTACTTTGGTTATTTAAAAGAAAAGGAATTAATTATCCAATAATTAATATTATTATTGACATAAATGATAACCAACTTATCATACTATATTTATAACCTATAGTTTTAATATTTCATCTCATGAAATATATAAACCATAGTTCTTTTTCTATTCCATGGTACTTAATGTAAATTTCATTTACATCAATCCTCCACTAGATGCATCTTATACATCATACCGATTATATCATATATAATCAAAATACCTCTTGTCAATTTGAACATTTCAAATCAACACCAAGAACTGATCCTCAACTAAATCCAAGCTACCAAGGAGACCTAATGGACTTGTAGCTCGAAGCTCCAACGGTACGTGAATAACTGACTAAACTCTTTAGTCATGAGATCCACTATCCGTTAACTGCCAGGAACTCCATTAAAGTCCAACAGCTGAACTCTCCTTACCATAGATATATTATGTGTCCATCTTAACCAATCAGTAGTACGACAACCCTTCACAGATCGCTCGTAAGTACAGTTGGGCCAATAATCGTTATGCCCCTGTAGTTACATCTGTCTCCTTAAGTACCATTGATCCCTCTAATGAACATAAGTCATAGTCCTACTATGACCGAGTCTTCTCTTCCAAAGAGAAGTTGTGGCCACTATGTTCAAGCCCCGGAATCAGCTCTTAAAGGAGCAATCTCTCTACTTATCCTTGCTTCGGGAAAGGAGTGAATTCCATATTGTGGATTGAGTTCCCAACTCCCAGATCAGACAAGTCCCCAAAAAGGTAGGCATGTTGAGTTGGCAATCTGGTCACTCTCACCCATACTAATCAAAGAACCACCCTCAAAGGCAGGAGTTCCCAAAACACTAAGNCACCCATACTAATCAAAGAACCACCCTCAAAGGCAGGAGTTCCCAAAACACTAAGAATTGAGGTCGTGTCACCTATGGTCGTTTAGGTGAGATGCAAGTCTCTAGTATCAACGACGTTATATACAGAGTCTAGTCATCTCGTGGTCCAGGTCTTATATAAACTCTTTGTATAGGACACCCCCGCTCCACATCTCCATATGAATGGTCAGGATCTACCATCTGTAGTAGTTTACAACACTTGCAAACCTCTACAAAGCAGACCATATCCATAGTGTCATCAGGATCAGGTATCTCACCTTAATCTTTATACTACAAACCGATTTAGGTTATTACTTAAGGCATGATTCACTTGTATATCACATATACATGCTTAAGTTCACATAAGATAACCAAGAAGCTTTGTTTATTGAATATGAGTAAATGCCATAATTAAATAACATTTATTTTATTTATTGAACAATGTGTATCTTTACAAAACAACGAGACTCCAAGAGAATTAGTACACCAATCCCAACATTCAAAATTACCCTATCCAACATATGCATTCCTAACAACGTCTATAAAGCTCTTAAAGACCCCAATTGGAAGCAAGTTGTATTAGAGGAAATAAATGCCTTGCAAAAGAACCAAGACACGAGAAATAACAAACCTACCCCCAGGGAAGAATATGATAGGATACAAATGGATCTTCACCATCAAATACAAAGCTAATGGAGAAATAGATAGACTCAAAACTAGACTTGTTGCTAAAGGGTTCATCTAGTCTTATGACACTGCCTACCAAGAAACATTTGCTCTTGTAGCAAAATTTAATACTATCCACGTCCTTCTTTTGTAGCAGTGTGATTGGATACTTCACCAATTAGATATAAAGAACACCTTTCCTTAATGGAGACTAGAAGAAGAAGTGTATATTATCGACTTATATAAAATCAACTAAAACCATGAATAAAGTATGCAAACTGAAGAAATCCCTTTATGGCTTAATGCAATCCCCTAGAGCTTGGTTTGAAAGGTTTTCAAAAGTAGTAAAGAACAACGGGTACGTGCAATGTGAATATGACCATACCCTCTTCGTCAAACATTCTCACAAAGGTAAAATAGCAATTATCATCGTTTATGTAGATGACATTATCCTTATAGGAGGCCATGAAAAAGAAATAAGAAAAATAAAATTACTCATAGCTAAGGAATTCGAAGTAAAAGACTTAGGCAACCTTAAATACTTTCTAGTGATGGAAGTGGCTCACTCATAGAAAGATTTGAGTATTTCTTAATGAAAATACGTCCTTGATCTTTTAAAGGAAACTGGTATGCTTGGATGTAAGCCCGCTAATACTCCCATCGATACAAATCATCACGTAAGCAAAGAAACATAATGGCTAACAAAGATCAGTATTAAAGACTAGTTGGAAAACTAATTTACCTAACTCACACTAGACTCAATATCTATTTTGCAATAAGCTTTGTAAGTTAGTTGATGAATAACCCAACTGACAAAAATATGCTAGCTGTTTATAGAATACTCAGGTACTCGAAAGGAACTTTAAGGGAAGGACTTTACTTCAAGAAAGCTAAGAAAAGAAACATTGAAGTATTCATAGATGTTGATTGGGCAAGCTAAAAAATAGGCAGAAGATCAACAACTGGATATTGTACTTTTTTTGGGTGGAAACCTAATCAATTGGCAGAGCATGAAACAATAAGTCCTATTAGAAGTAGTGCTGAAGCTGAACTAAGGGCACTAGCTCAAGGAATATGTGAAGGAATTTGGCTCAAAAGCATCCTATCAGAACTTAAAATCACATCGGAAAAACCAATGAAATACATTGTGACAATCAAGCTATTATAAATATTGCCAAAGACCTTATCCATCATGATCTCATAAAACATGTGGATATTGATCGATACTTTATTAAAGAGAAAATAGAAAACAAAAGTGTCTCCATCAATTACATACCTACCAAGATGGAGATTGCTGACATTCTTACAAAAGCTCTGTTCAAGAACACTTTTGAAATCTTAAAAGTGAAGCTAGACTTGATCAACATATACAATCTAGTTTGAGGGGGAGTGTTGAATATAGAAGGTCTTATCCTTTCCCTTGATTCTTTGAAATATTATTTTGTAATTAGTATTCATTCTTTCACTATATTGTTATTTCCTTATTTTCATTCTTTTTACTGTTGATTATCTTTGCCATATTTGATTTTTATCATTGTATAATTAGGACTACACCTATTTATAAAGTACTAAGAAAATTTCAGAGAATTTAGAAATTTCAATATTGGCAAATAACAAGTATCACTTTTGTGACCAATTTTGCCACAAGAATAACATACAACATTAAAAAAAAAAAAAAAAAAATCTTTTAACGCATTGATTTTGCACCTTATTTCTATTTAAGAAATTCTTTCTAGGAGCATTTTTAATTTAAAATAATTTGGTTTAATATGCCCTTCAACTCCATAAAAATGACAAGTAGGAATAAATTTTGATTTTACATGCAAATCTTTAGTATTTACTGAAAGAGTATACATGTAAGCAGGGGAAGAAGTCATAATCAATAAGCACTCTAACTACACTTAATCTGAGTTTAAAAGCATGCATGAAAATCGTTTTCAAGAAAAAGAGGGTTTCAAAAGATACCTTTGAGTCACAACTCCTCTCCACGAATTGGATCTCCAAAACACTAGTAGACCACTATAAAGATCTTCTCTACTATCCTCTAACTTAGATTGAGGGATGAAATCTCTGGATTAGCTCAATTAGGTGAAGGGAGTGAGGAGGGTTTTTGAGAGAGAGTGCAGAATTCTGAAATTCTAATGCATGAAGAACTTCAAATTCTGAAAAATGAAGTTTTTAGAGAACTAATTCATGCAAGCACTTTGTTAGTCAGCTTGATGACACTTCATTTATGAATAATTCCGCTCAAGACCACAAAAATTGAACATCTCCATTCAAAATTAAAAAATCATTTTAATTATTGGATTTTATCTATTTAATTTTACATTTAAAATTAAACTTAAATAAAACCAGAAGAATTGAATTTAAAAATTGAACATCAAATCCAAAAATGATTTATTAATTTAATTTAATTAATTAAATATTAATATAATATAAAAAATTAAATTAATAAAACACCTACTTTAAACATGAATCCTATTCATGTAATCAACATTTAAATCAATATATAAATATTTAAATTCTCCAAATACGTTTAAATTCAATAAATTTAAAATTTTAATTATATCAAATATAATTAACCAAAACCCTAAATTGAATTTAAACACTTCAAATTCAAAACCCTAATTTCAATTTTGAACATTTCAAATCCGCTCAATTCACTAATCCAAGGTATAATTTTATGAGCTAGTAGAGGGACCTGATGGACCTACAGATCATGAGCTGCAACGATTTAAGATTAATTGGCTAAACTCTTTAAATCGAATTAATCAATAGTCGTTAACTATCGAGACATACCACTATAGCTCGATAATTGAACTCTCCTAACTGTAGATATATTTTTGTCCACATAACTATAACTAGTAAGTCGATCTTTCACAGGTCATTCGTATTAACAGCTAGGTCCAAATTACCGTTTTACCCCTGTAAATACATCTTACTCCTTAGGCTCTCACTGATCTTCTATTGAACAATTGGTTAATAGTCCAACTAATAAACCATGTCCATCTCGACCATAAGAGGGCGAGGCTCTATTGTTCAAAACTAGAAATCAGTACTTAAGGGAACAACCTATCTGCTAACCCTAAATCAGCTAGGAGCAAATTCCATTTTGCAAGACTATGTCCCTAGTTATGTATCCAATCTTATCCCCAAAATGGGAGGCTTATTGAGCAATGCTATTGAACTACTCTAATCTATACAAATTAAAGGATAATCCCAAATAAACAAGAGTTCGTAGTTAGCACAGGATTAAGATCGAGTTACCATAGGTCATTGAATTTTGAAATAGTCAGTTTTAACCGTAAATGGTTGTTATAAAGAAAAGTGACTATTTCGAGGTTCGGTTTTATGCAAACTCATTGCGTAGGATGCACCCACTCACATGTCTCCACATGAATGATTTTGGGATCACATCATTTGTATTGGTATATAAAATAGGTTGCACCCAATAGTGTCACCAAGATGAGATGTCGAATCTCATCCATATACTTATAGACCATTTCGGCTATATACAAAAACTTGATCCTCTATTATGTCACTACATAAAGTTAAAGTATTCATATTATAGTCATGGATTCGTTTATTGAATTTTTATAATAGAATGCAATATCAATAACAATTTATTGAATAAAATACTCAATAAATAATACTTTTATTGATAAATAAAATATGTTAACAATATTTACGAACTGCGAGTTTTAGGACATTCTCAACAAAGAAAATTTTCTTTTTCTAAAGAAGTATGGCTAATTTCCAACTCAACAATTCTATTTTTTAAACTAGCAATTTCATCACTTTATTCCAAAGAGAAAGATCTAAGTTTTTCATTTTCATTTCTTAAGTCATTCACTTCAAGTTTCAAGTTACATGATGAAGATCTAAATTCATCATTCTCTTTTTCAAGAAAAAGTAATTTTATTATTCAAGTCAATTTTCTCATCACAACAAGAACTATGCAACAAAATGTTATTAGCTCTATTCTTCAAATAAGAATTTCATCCATCAAGAATTTATTCTCAATAGACAATGCCTTGAACTTCTTTGATAATTTCATGTATCTAGAACTAACTTTTTCTAAACCAAATTGAATATCTTCAAAAGTATCATACAATTCATCATAAGAAGGGGATTTTTTATCATCTCCGGAATCTTTTTTCTATTGGGTCATTGAGCGCAACAAGGATCCATAACGTTTTTCTTTCTCTACTTTATGAATTTTTCCTTGATTTTGAGAATTTTTATTCTCTTTCACATCACATAAATCATTAGTAGTATAGGGAGAGTTTTCTACACTACAAATATTATCAAAAAAATTTCAAATGTCATATGCATAATTAAAATGTAAAATTGTATCACATATTTTTCTATCCAATGCACAATATATGATATTTATAGCTTTGACATAAAAAGTAAGCAACTCATTATTCAGTTGCAATTTTGACAAATCATACTCACAAACATATACAATGTTAAAATCCATATCAGGCATAAAAGTTTTCACTCTATTTCTCCAAACATCATAATTTATACTACCATCAAAGAGTGGAGATCTATCAACATAATGATCTAAAGTTGTCATAGCTTCAGCAATTAAGCTTCTCAAAATATTAATAAGATGCTTTAGGTATCAAAATAATACTTGAAAAATAATTCACGTAGAAGAGGTAGTCCCTCTGATACCAATTGTAGGGTCGGTATGGCAACCCTAGAGAGGGGCAAATAGGGTTTAAAAAAACTAATTAAAACTTTTTCTCTAGTGTGGGCCTAATTAAGTAAATCAATATACTTTTGGCTATCAAATAATTTAAACAATAAATTGATGAAAAATAATTCAATTCAAAGAAGCTAAGAAATTAAAATCAATACTTTAATATCCTATTTAATATTAATGATAAGATTGAAAAAAGATATGGAAATTTAAAAACTATCGGTCAAATATGAACAAGTAATTTCAAGCATAAATTATAGAAATTAATTTCATTCAAATAGAATATATTAACAAACTAATTGCAAAATTAAATAAGAGAAGAATAGAAAAATTACCGAAAATTTTATAGTGATTTGACACAACTGGCCTACATCCACTTTCCAAGCTCCTCTAGGGTACTTCACCAGAAGTCTTTGACTCTTTCCACGACTTAGAGTTGAACCGCTACAACGTTCTTTTTTCGAGCATAAGAACAAACCTAATCCTTTCCACGGTTGAGGATTAAACCGTTACAATCATTCTTTTTCAGGGATCAAGAGCAACCCTTACAATAGTTTGAAAAAAAATAAATGAGCACACTTACAACTCTCTACTGAGAGTGGATTTACAAGTTTTGAGTTCATAAAAAATGAATCCCCACAATACAATAAATCTCTCAAGAATAGGATGAAAAGAAAAAACTTAAGAGCTTGGAGAGAATAACAATAGTGGCTTTGAGGATTGTAAAAATATGTAATTGTTATTTTAATTTTGGAGAAGATGAAGAGTTTAAAAAGAGCGAAAAAGTGAAAAATAAATTCAAATATGGCCATTGGATGTTGATAAAAGAAAATTGAATGGTAGAGATTTCAACTCGACTAGTCGTTATATACAAACAAAAAATAGTATAATAATATATATCTTTTAAAATCATTTTTTTAGAAACCTTAACAAAAAGAAAATGTCCACCATGTGTCCAAAACTAGCCGTTATACACAACTTGTATAATATTAAATTCATTTTCTTTTTAAAATCAACCCAAAAATCAAAAGTACACCATGTTTCACTCTTCCAAGGCTCCAGATGTCTCATTTCAATTGGGTCCATTTATGAATAAGCCGCCATATCAACACTTGGGTATTTTTTCGTTAAGCTTGTTTTGGCCATAACTTTTCGTTTGAGCTCCGATTTAAGTGATTGGAAATGCGTTGGATTTGTTATTCCAATCTCTACGACTTCTAGCCGCCCGGTTTATTATCAAACATTAATTAATTAAAATTAATTAATTTGAGATTAAGGCCAAAAAGCCAACATTTATCAGTGTCTATCAATGGTAGAAACTGATAGAAGTCTATCATTGATAAAGAGTGATAGAAGTCTATCAATATCTATTTGTGATAGAAACTACTGGAAGTCTATCATTGATACTATCAGTGATACAAACTGATACAAGTCTACTATTGATAGAGGTTGATAGAAGTCTATCAGTGTTTTTTTTTTTTTTTTTTTCTATTTTTGTAAATAGTTTAATTTTCCTATATGTGAAAATTTCTCTTTATCTAATTGCAATATATTTAAATATTAACATACACTCCCATAAAATTCATTTGAAGCAAATAATATTTTGATTTTTTTATAAGATATTATGAAAGAGACAACTATAAGATGTGAGGAGAAAAAGGCAAAGTCAATTGAGGTATAATGGAGAAAAATACGAAAAAGAGAGATATAGTAGCAAGTCGTAAAAAATTAGGAAATATAAAGATATGGATAGATAAGTTGAGAAAATTGATTTAGTCTTCCCAATTTTAATTTCAATATTAATCCTACTCCTATATGATGAAATATAAGCAGCAACCCCTACTACAAATCTACATTATTTGACACTTATAGTTTTTAATTACTTGACGTTTCTTTGGAAAAAAACGTCAAGTAATAACCTTTTAGAAAAGAAAATGTCAAGTAAAAGGGTTAGAAAAACGGAGATTGACAAAATGTTTTAGATATTTTCATGCGAACTATTATTCGACACATTTTTCGTGTAAAGTAATATAAGGTCTTGCTTGACATGTTTTTCGTGTCAAGTATAAGAAGCTCTCTCTTGACATAATTTTCGTGTCAAGCAAAATATAAAAATAACATTTTTTTAATCTTTATTTTTTGTTTTCCTCTCTCCTCCATTTTCATTTCCCTCTCAAATTTGGTTTTTCTCCTACCAAAATTATCAAACAAAATATAAAAAATAATTAACTTATTATTTTAAACAAGTAAAAGGGTTAAATGTATCCTAGTAAAAAAAAAACTTCCCTCCTTCCTCGTTTTATCTCTCGCAACAACCCCCAAAAAAAAACCCTCTCTTCACACACCAACCCCAACCGACTCTCCCTCTCCCCTCCACGGGTAGCCGACCAGCTCCTCCCTCAGCCACCACCCTCCAGCGTCCAACTGAAGCTGTTCGTCGCCGTCGAGCCCAGCCGTTTGCATGACCAGACGCTGCCGCTCGTCTCCTTCGCCCAAGCTGGAAAGAGCATTCGTCGCCCGCTGTTTTCGCTGACCAAACGCCGCCGCTCGTGCCCCAGCCACCATGATGCCCCTGTTTGGAGTCGCCCAGCCTCGCTCCAAACGTCGTTCGTTGTACAGCCGCACTGCCCCTGTTCTAGATCTGGTCAGTCCTCCACCGGATCCACTATTTTCATCCTCAGTCCTCCATCGGATCCACATGGGCTCTCCTTAACTATCTTCTTCTTCCTTTTTGAGCTCCCAAAAGGAAGAGAGAGATAGAGAAAATAAATGAGGATTTGTTGGGGTTCTCCTATTGATAATCATATCCCTAATACCACTGGACATCTCAGTTCAGGTAATTTCAATAGATTTTACTTGAATCTAGTTCTATTTCAAATTTTTGCTTTCCATCTGCAAGTTTTGCCCAAATAATTTTTTCCCTTTAGAGTTTGGAGTTCTTTGATGGGGTTTCTTTTAATTTGTATTCTAAGTTATTTTTGTTGTGTATTGTTTGTCAATCTTTGAGGAGGAATTACTTTCTGAAACTCTTTTCCTTTCTTCTGGAGTTTCCTATCTTTCTAAGTGTGTTTGGTTGGTTTTTCCATGATTTTTGAGTCATATTGTTTGTCAATCTTTGGGGAGGAATTACTTTCGAAACTCTTTGCCATTATTCCCATATGGGTAATTGTTTGCTTCATGTTTGGAGTTTCCTAGCTTTTTAAGTGTGTGTGGTTGGTTTTTTCCATTGAATTTTGATCTGAGACTAAGGGCTACATGTAGATAATGATTATATTGTTTATGATTTGGAAAAATTTCCCTTATTTATATGATTAAAATCTGTGGCTATGTCAATGGTATCTCAGACAACCAGTTAGACAACATCATCAACTATCAGCAACATCTCCAAGAACAATCAATTCTCTGTAGCAAGTGGAGATGAAGTTTTTCCACATGGACAGATTTTTCCATCTTCAAACTTGAGGGAGTATAGCCTGGCAGAGCTCAAAGGTACAACCAAAAACTTTAGAGCTGAAGCAATGCTTGGTGAAGGAGGTTTTGGCAAGGTTTACAAAGGTTGGCTCGAGGAGAAGGGTCTTGGTAAAGGAGGTTATGTATAGATTAAATAATGTACTTTGTTGAGAGGTTACTTATTAAACAATTTGTCACTTTTGTGTTTGTTGAAAGTTGAGTTTTGTATACAAAGGCAATAGTTGGGATTTTATTTTGTGCATGTATATGTGAAAGAGAAATATTGTTGTGATTTGTGAGGAGTGTTCATATGAAAAGTCATAGTTGAGCATATGGATTTTTAGTGAATATATTGAGTTGATACATCTTAAATGTATAATATTTATTTAGTTGATGTAATTGTATTGTTGGAATACAAGGCAGACGATTGGGGCATTTAATTTGAAAAAAAAAACATATACTTGACACATAAAAAACGTCAAAGAGTTATCATATATGATACGTAATCAATGTTAAGAATCAATAAACTTGACATACCACCAATGTTAAGTGTATTATCTTTCTTGACACGAAAATTGTATCTAGAAGCATTTGTCTTGACATTTTTTCTCAGTCGAGTTGTCACACTATACTTGACACTCAAATACTCGACGCTTTTATAAATGTCAAGTATACCCTTTAATATACATTGGAAAAACGTTAAGTAATCCAATTTCTGTGTAGTGAACAACCTCATTTTTTTTAAATAAAGAGAAAAAAATTTGTTTAACTGAAATATGTTTATATATTTAAATTTTTAAGTTATAGGTTGAATAGATACAATTGGTGCATATGAAGCAACTAAGATGTGATCGTATGAAACATTATAATAAATTATTTAATTATCTAACTTATAGAAGGTTATGGAAATTAAAAGAAAACTATATATAATTTTTGTTTACTACATACTACAAACCCACTATTTCTTACAAAATTTAATTAAACTATAACGTGCATTGCACGTGATTCTTGATTAGTTGTATTAAAATTATTAAAAGGGGCTATATGGGAGAATTTTCTCCTTCCCTTTTTGCACCTCTGTGCATTTTTATATTCTCTTCTTGTCCTCAAAACTAATTAGGTGACCCTTCAACTAACATTGTATCTCTTTAGGTTTCAATATGAAAGAGTCACAACTATTTGGGTTTGATGATGATGAGACACAACTTGGGTGTGTGATGTTCCTTTCCTAAATGTCGAGATGCCACAAAATCCTTTTTTTTTTTTTCAAAAAAATTGAATTCTTTCAAGAAATTATGGAGACTAAAAATGAGGTCTTACAAATTCATAAACTAATTTTAGAGATATTATGATCTATCTTATGACTAAATTCATAGTGTGCTTTGAGAAGTTTTTTTGAAGTGAAAGATTTGTCTTAAGATTTTTTTTCGTTAGACAGGAAAAAGAAATAGCATAATTAAGTTTACATTTTAGTTTGAATACGAAGAAGAAAAATTGATTAGATGTAGTGTTTCATCTCCTGAGTCACATATTCCTTCCAATGATCATTTCTTATATCCCCACTAGAATGACAAAGAGAAGTAACTTATTTGCAAATACTCAAAGAAAGAGAGTATTGAATCGATGTGTGATTGGTGTCTCATAATACTTCAAAGGTCAATCGTGTTTATGTTTATTTTATTTTGTTGGAAGATGCTCATATAAAAGAATTTTTTTTAGAGGTTAGGAAGATATGGAGAGAGGAGTTAAATTTTAGTGAAATCTTTCCTAAAAAACAGTTTAATTTGAAAATTCCAACGAACTATTCTTTTTCCTCCCTTTTCATAATCTACATATTTACTCTCATTTTATTGTATTCTTATGATGAATATTTAATTTGTTTAATACTTTTTTTAATTAAATACTTATTTATTTATTCGTTTTTAAAAATGTTTTTCTTATAAAATGTGCTTACTTATTTTCCTTTCTCTTTTTCTCCGTGAGTCAATTATTAGAAAAAATCAAACAACAATTATTAATGAGATAAGATATCTTATTACGTCACTTTTGTTTACACGAATTAACATATAATTTTTAGTTTAACTACATCATTTTTATGTATTTTCACTAAACTCATCTAACTTTTCATTTTTTTTCCATTTTGATCTCTTTTTCCTTTCAGATTTAATATATGTTAAATATTTACAACTTATACTTAATAAAATGTATATTCATATTCATTCACAATTATATTTCATCATACAATTTATGCTACAAAGATTTTCAACTATGGAACACATTTCATATTTGTTTTTTAATCATTTGTGACTTTTTTTTTTTTTTTTTGCAATTTGTGTACTATGAGAATCCTCTGACCTCGAGATAGATAATACAAATCATTTAGTATTCAAAGTTCACCTAAATATTTACTATTTAAAATATCTAAAAAATATTCCATTCAGTATTCAAATATCACCCTAAAAATTTGTGTTCTAAAAATGGTTCTTTTTAACTAGTTTGTTAAAGGGGAGATACATATATAGGAGTCAAGAAAATTAGGGAGATATAATTGTGAAATTAGAATTATGAAGATTTTGGGGGGAAATATTTTCAAAAACTTAATTTTTTTTGGTATGTTTTTTACATATAAAACCTATAGATTTTTTTTTTTTTTTTTTAAAAAACAACAAAATCCTTGAAACCAAAATACTAATAATAATAACTAGCCCAGTAATCATCTTTTTACTAGTATGCCCAATAATCATCCTTATATATTGCATAACTATATCCTAATATGTTTGAGTGATTGACGCATTTGGTTTTAAAAATTACATTTCTTTTTGGTTCATGAACAAACTATGATATAATTTTAAAATTAGGATTTCATTAATAGCATTAAATAACACATGTAAATGATTTTAAAATAATTAATATCTTTCAAACTAAATAACTATAATAATGGTTTTTTAGTCAAACTCATGATTAATAAAAAAAAATGCTAAGATAAATGAGCATGATTCACAATTAAAAAAATAAAATTTTAACATTTACTACAAAATTTATAAACAGTTACATTCCACGTGATTCTTTACTAGTATTTAATATGTACGTAGAAACTAAATTAGATCTTTTTTTTTTTTTTTTATTAGAAATCATTGCCTGCCAATTTATTTCATATTGCCTACCCAAATAACTCAACAAACATTAAAAAATTTAAAACTTGTAGGTACTTCAAATAATTTTTGTGGAAGTGAGTTTCCTACTTAAATATAATTGCAATTTGATAATGCAATCTAAAAATTAAAAAAATAGGGTAAAGCAAATCCGGTAAAGATCATGTAATCTATTAAATTAAATTAAATGTATTGGACTGAATTTTTTAATCTAAATACATTGCAATTAAGAAAACAAAATTAGAATAATAACAGTTGGGTATAACAAACCAAGATTGTATGATGGATGAGATAAGGGAGAGAGAAGTACCACCCATGTTAAGAGAAAAAAAAATATACTTCAGCAGATTTTACTTCTTCGTTTGCATGTGTTTAATTTCCTCATATTCCTTTCCCGTTTTCACGCCAGATAAGAATGCAAAAAAAAAAAAAAAAAAAAAAAAAACTGAAAGAGAAATGAAGTATAATTAGGGAAAAAAAACCTATCACATCTTTGAAGGAATTCGATTTACAGATAACCTTTGAGCGGAAGTGGATCGTCCAAATCTCATTTCGATTGAAACAAACATTTACCGTCAACAATATATTATGCATCAAACATAAATTACAACATGCTTTTAAATAAGAAACAAGGGTTTAGAGATTATACCTTTGAAGAACTCTTCTTCAAGAAAATTCTTCGGACATCCACGAACACTTCGAACACTACGAACTCTCCTCGATCAAACAGCAACCAGAACACGAACCAAATGGAAGGACACTACCACTTAGTTACCTTGGTATTCTCGGTATGAGAACCCAGGAGTGGTGGGCTCTAGCTATTTTGGTTAGGAGGGAGTTTAATAGTTGGAGGAGGAAGCGATTGAGGAAGACAATCTCTATCACATAGAAGTCTCTTGATCGTTTAGGTGAATTGTCTATTGCATAGACTTTCTAGGTTGATCATAATCTTTCAAGGAAATCGTGTAAAAGACTTTCAAATCATGAATGCTTGTCTTTGGAATAATAAAATCAAATTTTATTTTATTCCGTTTTGCCATAAAACTGATTAACTTTCCACTAAGGTGGTTAGAGAGAAAAAGGAATTAATTATCAAATAATTAATAATATAAAATATATAAACCATGATTCTTTATCATATTATATTTATAACCTATAGTTTTAATATTGTATCATATACAATATATAAACCATGATTCTTTTTCTCTATTTTATGACAACAACTATGAATCTTGTTCATAAAAAATATATTTGAATAATATTCAAATATTTATTCCTCCAATTAAATTATATTGTATCAAATACATTATGTCAATTATATCATATATAATTAAATTTCCTCTTATTAATTTGAACATTTCAAATTAACCAAAAAACTAATTCTCAACTAAATCTTTTGAGCTACCAAGGGGACTTTATGGACCTGTAGCTTGAAGCTCCAACGGTACGTGAATAAATAATTAAACTCTTTAATTACTTTATCCACCATTCGTTAACTGTCGGACACTCCACTAAAGACTGACAACTGTACTCTTCGTACTACAAATATATTTCTATGCCCATTGGATATAACCAATAAATAGTACGATGACCCTTCACAAATTGCTCGTAAGTACAGTTAGGCCAATTTACCGTTTTGCCTCTATAGTTACATCAAACTCCTTAAGTACCACTGATCCCTCTAATGAACAATAGATCATAGTCTCAGTGTGACTAAACCTCTCTCAAGCCAAGAGAGGGTATGGCGCCACATTGTTCAAGACCCGGAATCAACCCTTACGAGAGCAATTTATCTACTTACCCCTGCTTCGAGGAATGAATGAATTCCATCTTATGTAGCTGAGTTCCCAGCTCTCCAATCAGACGAATCCCCAAAATGGTAGACTTATTGAGTCAGTGATCTGACCACTCTCACCCATACAAATCAAATGACTGCTCTCATAGGTAAGAGTTCACAACTCACTTAGGATTAAGGTCATGTCACCTATGGTCATCCCAGTGAAATGAAAGTCTTTATTATGAACGATGTTATATAATGAGACTAAACATTTCGTGGTCTGGTCTTATACAAATTCCTTTGTATAAAATATTCCTGCTCGCATGTCTAATACATGAATGATTAGGATCAGATCATTTGTAGTTTACAACATTTGTAACACCTAGAAAGCAGGCCATACTCATAGTGTCATCAGGATAAGGTACACAACCTTATCCATATACTACAGACCATTTAGGTTATCACTTAAACATGATCCACATATATGTTTAAGTTACAACGATAACCATGAATGTTAGTTTATTGGTTTTGTGGTTAATGACTAAAATATCATATATTTCATAGACAAAGTGAATAAAATATCAAATATTATTAATCATAGAAATGTTTGTTCATACAAGGTGTACAAACTATATAACCTTACGAGATTTAGGGCAGCAACTGATAATCTTGACGTAAATGGAATAAGAATAACCTATCTTTGTTCATGGGCATGCTCTTTTGGAGATGTTCTTTCACATGAAAAAGTCACTCATTTTTTTTTGAAAAAAATGCTGCCAAACTAAAATGACAAATAAAATCAAACATTGTTGCCAAAATAAAATGACAAGTATTCCTATGAAAATTTAAAAAAAAAAAAAAAAAAACCTCATCTTGATGTAAATGGAATAGGAATAACTTACTTTTGTTCACGAGTATGCTCTTTTTGAAGACTTTTCTAACATGAAAAATTCACCGATCTTGGTTGATTTTTCAATGCAAATAAAATGGCAAATATTACTATCAAAATTGAAAAAAAAAAGAAAAGAAAAGAAAAGATGAAAGTAGTAAACATTGCTTTTGAAATTGAGAAATATGATGTACTTCTAGACTTTAATGTATGTGTTTGATAATCACTTACATGAATGTTGATCACATACTGAAAACTTAAATTTGATAAGCATTATTTACATCATGTTTTCGTCGCTAATATTACTATCAATTTTTTTTTTTTAAAAAAATGAAAGTAGTAAACACTGCTTCTGAAATTGAGAAATATGGTGCAATTTTTTACTTGAATGTATGAGTTTAATAATCACTTACATGAATGTTGATCACATTGTGAAAGCTTAAACTTGATACACATTCTTTACATGAGTTTTTCGTCGCTAATATTGTGGATGCATCCTGAAATTTGAATAATTTCCTTGATTAAGAGACAAAGTAGTTACATTACAATGAATTACAAATATATTGAATAGGTGTGTTTTGCTAGTAACCACTAAATCTAAGAAATACATTGAATAGTTGTAAATAATAACTTACTACAATATACTAGGTATAATAGTCCTTTTGTTAAAATCTAAGGAATAAGCTGAATAGTTGTAAATAATAACCAACCACAATATATTAGGGAGTAAAAGTCCTTTTGTTAAAATTGAGGGGTAAAATAGGAAGGTAAAGATTTACCCATTTGGTCCATTTTTTATATATTATAGATATAAGTTATAGATGTGAAAAAATATATTTTTATCAAAATAATTCCTTGTACAATTCAAATTAAAGATTGTCCTAAAATCACTTTGCGATGACCTTCAAAGTGAAGCCTCTATCTCATTTTTAGCAAAACAAAATAAAAGAACACAAATAAGGACCTTAAGAAATATGTGAATCAACCTTAAAGTTTGAATGCTAAGACTTATAATTTATAAACCAACATGAACAATTCTTGAAAAAAACTATACTGTTAGTTAGATTGAATTTGGTTTACAGTTGGTAGCATCTCATATTTCTTGTTCCTCTGAAAGTTGTTTTTACACTCAACTAAACATCCAAACCAAACCATTGAATCAGTTTGGATTGGTTTGGTTTTTCGTTTTTCGTTTTTTTTTTGTTAGGAGGTAGTATGAATAAGGAAACCTTCATTTTAGGCATTTCCTAGCATATATAATCTAATGTTTTGGGCTATGGTGAAGCTGAAACTCACCATCATGGGCCAAGGAAATCAATGGCAGTCGCTGTGCGGATCAAAACCCAGACATCTGCAGGCCCCTAAACCAATATTCTTTCGGCAACGGGGACGGATTCCATCCAAGAACCGTCAAATCCAACACCCAACCAGCAAGCAACTGTGAAGGAGGAACCCCATTTCTTCTTTCCCATGGGATGCAAAGAGGTCAGATCTTTTTTTCCCTTTCTTTGTTCTCAACTTGTTTTAAGTTCTTCATGGAAAATTTGTATCCATGACCCATTTTTTGCGTGCAAAATGTCAAATGACCATTTTTTTAAAAATAATGTCAATTGACCCTCTGCTGACGTCATCGCCATACCAAATTACATAAATTGCCCTTACCTCTTCGTCTTCTTACCCTTTTACTAAAAACCAACCAAAACTAAAAAATCTTCATTCAAATTTCCCAAGCGTAACGATTTCTATCGCTCATAAACTAAAAACTCTTTAGAATCCATCATTTGGGCTTACAAACGATTCCACTGCCGCCGAAAAATCGAATCTGATCGGTAAATCTTTCAATCTGTGCCTGAAAATGTCTTAAATTGATCGGCAATGGGGCTTTGTGGGTCGTTTTGGGTTTAGAAATACTGTGAACCTATGATTTTTTTTTTTGTTTATTTTTTTGGTTTTCAATGTGTTTAGTGGTTGAAGACGAGTAAAAAGAGTTTGTGAGCGAGATAAGTGAGAGTGAAATCGGCGAGAGCGATACTAGAGAGAGCGACACCAGAAAGGGTGGGTCGTTCTGGGATTTAGAAATACTATGAACCTATGATTTTGTTTGCTTGTTTTTTTTGTTTTCAATGTGTTATGTGGTTGAAGACGAGTAAAAAGAGAGAATGTGAGCGACATAAGAGAGAGCGACACCAGAGAAGCGACACCAGAGAGAACGACACCAGAGAGAATGATACTAGCGAGAGCGATACTAGAGAAAGCAACACCAGAGAGAGCGATACCAGCGAGAGCAATACCAGCGAGACTTAAATAGAATGTTTTTTTTAAAAAAATTTCTGAAGAAGTTTACTGATTGAATTTTTATTTCATGCAGGAGTGATTTTGAGAGAGCGCGAGATTAAGAGAGCGAGATTTTGAGAGAGAGCGAGATTGAGAGAGCAAGACTTTAAAAAAATAGAAAGTACATTACAAGATGAAGATTGTTATTATAGAAATACTCCAACTTGTTATTGTTTTTTGTTTACCGAAAGTATGTTACAAGATGAAGTATGTTACAAGTATGAAAAACTAGAAAGTATGTTACAAATATGAAAAACTCTTCTTTGGGCCTAATCAATGGTATTTATAAGACATACCAACAGACCCTTACAAGATAAAGTTAGTTATAAACTAAACTAGATGAGAGGTGTTTGTGTCACGATTTCTGGCATTTTCGGTACATCACACGGTTGTGAGTGGTTCGCTACAATTTTAGTTGTTATGCCCATAATTCCCACAACGACCACATTTCATTTGTCTGTGAAATTCTCCTCGATGGTATTCTTCTTAGTCTCTATCGCCCGGCTTGTGCCACAAATTTTGGAGGAAGGATAGTTTTTTCTACATATCCAGGAGGTTTCTTCCATTCAGATATGTGCCCAAGTGGATTTATAGGCTCTGCATATGCTGTCATTAGAGAGTTCACTTTATAAAATCGACTGCAAAGACTCTGAATGGGTATATTTCGTTCCTTGGCAGCAACAATTGCATGTGAACACGAGATACCAAGTGAATCAAATTCCTTACACGTGCATTCCTTTGTGTGAAGATTCACAATACCGTACAATCTATTATCTCGCACGTGGCCCCAATAACAATCAATAGACTCAACCCGATATCGTCTGTCCTTATCGGCCTCGCTTGCCAATCGGGTTTCACAGTAGTCAGAGTGCAATGTCGTTTGAGATTCCCAGTAATTCCTCCGTTCGTAGAACCATGATTGGAGCATTCCTCTAACATGTTCAAGCATGCACAATAGTCGATACTCTTTAGTTAACGAATTGAAACACTCTGCACTGTTGGACGTCATGTTGTCATGTCTTTGTTCTATTTGATAAACCTGTACCCACCTTTGAAGACCGATATCTTTCAAATATTTCGTGACAACACCTCGAAAACTACGGAGTTTGTCCCATTATGTCTGGAACTCTGTCATGCAAAAGGCCTTTGTTGCATCTCTAAATATCCCAACAATCATGCTATCCTTAAAGTTTGCAATAAGATTTTGTTCTATGTGCCACGTGCACAATCCATGAAATGCCATGGGAAAAAAATGCATGAATAGCATTCCTGATAGATACCATCTGATCAGACATAAACACCAGATTATCGGGTTCTCTGATACTGCATTTCAAGTTCGATATAAACCATTTCCATAATCGATCGGATTCATTGTCCACTATTGCATATGCTAGTGGGTATAATTGATTGCTCCCGTCCATAGAAACCGCAACCAACATGGTGCCTTTGTATTTTCCTTTCAAGTGCGACCCATCAACAATTATCACAGGCTGACAACTTGCGAAACCTCTAATACAAGACCCTAATGCCATAAACATATACTTGAAATGCACCTCATCTTTAAGTTCGATCTCAAACACTGTACCCAGATTCTCTATTTTTAACGTTTCTCCATAAGCATGTAGTATAGAGTATGAGTATTCTGAAGTACCTCTAGTGAGATCATATGCAGCTTCCCTTGCACGCCACACTTTATCATAACTTATGTTCACGCTATAATCTCTCCTCATATCCTTAACGATATGATAAGATTTATAAATATGTCCTATTCCTGTGAACTTATCTTTAATCAACTGACTAACAACCGTAGCAGTTTCTTGTCTATAGTCGTGTTTCAGAATTCCAATGGAACATGTGTGCAAATTGCAGTACTTTGTGATCTTGAATATATCAGACCCTTTCATTTTCACTGCACGAAGGCTCCACTTACAAGTCTCCCTAATACATTTGACAGTGAACAAAGATTTGGTTGACTTCCTGACCCTAAATTCAAAATTTTTGTTGATGGACAAAATAGATAATTGCATTTTCAAGTCCTTTTTACTCAAAAATAGTTGACCAACTTCAACATCTTTTGTCCTAGATGAAGAGGTACCAGGCATAATCAACTCTGCCCTATGACTTGAAGACACAGATGGTGGAACCACTGAAGCTGCTGTACAATGACGCACATTTCCATGATCACGATCTATTTCATTTAATCCTGTTGGTTGCTTATTAACATCCACTGAAGGACCACAACTTTTCTTTGGATGACCACAATCCATATAATCAAGTCTAGATGATCTCTCATTACCAACAATTGAAGTACCACCCAATTCTGAATTCAATCTTGCTGGATTAGTGCAGTCGTTGTCTAGTGATAATGTTGATGGTACAGTGTTGGTAGACAATGGAATATCATACTCTTCCTGACGAAATTGATATGATTCCTCGTATTGTCTGTCCACAGTCATATCATCATAACTCATATTTTCAAACCCCATTCTAATATTTTTGTCTTGATTCGATTTTAGCATTACAGATAAGTGAAGTCTACTAAGCTCTTCTTGGAAAAGAAGGAAGCGAACATCGTCATCAACGCTTATGTATTGTGGAGGGGCTTCATATTTAAGTTTATATTTAACTTTAAGTATAAGATCAAACTCTGAAGAACTAACATTTGTAACCCTATAAATGTGAGATTTATGTTCTTCATACTTCAATGTAACAGACACAATGATTCTTGTCAACTATCCCCTAATATACGAAGTTTCATTCTCATCCCAATCACCTCCATATCGAATAAGTAGACATTTTATATCATCCTACAAAACAAGAGAACATTTTTCATTAAGTTGTACAAGCAATTGAAGTGTACTCTCGCTCTCTTTTAATCTCGCTCTCTCTTAATCTCACTCTCTCTCTTAATCTCGCTCTCGCTCTCTCTTAATCTAGCTCTCTCTTACTCTTGCTCTCTCTCACTCTCGTTCTATCTCTCACTCTCTCTCCCAATACAAAATTTTGTAATGCTATATTTCTAGAAATAACATAGCAAAAATAATTAAACAGACTCAAAATAATGAAACACCTTTCTGAAAAACCTGTTCCGTTCTGAAAAAGCCTCGTCTTGGAAATCCCTGTTTGAAAAATCTTCGTTCAACAAAAACACTGTCGAAAACCAAAGAATTAATCACCGTTGAAATGGAGTTTAGAGTTTAAAAAATCACCATTGTATTGTGTTTAGGTATTATTGATTTGAGGCTTCAATCGTGAAAATTGTCAAATCATTCGTACACTGACGAGCAATCACATCAAACCAAGGAATTTCAAGCGAGAGCAAGAGTGTTTAATTAGACGAGAGCGAGAATGAGACTTACCTCGTGAGGCACTTGTGAAGGAAATTTACATAATTTGCTATGACAATGATGTCAGTAGAGGGTCAATTGACATTATTTTTTAAAAATGAGACATTTGGACCCAAAAAATGGGTCATCCGTACAAATTTCCCGTTCTTCATCGTTTTGCTTCTTTCTATCGAATTTCATGCCCCCATTTGTTGAATCGTTTTATCTTTGTGATAATTACAACCCTTTTTCTGCGATTTAAGAAAAAGAAGCGAAGAAGGAAGCTTTTAGGAAGTATTTGGAGTCTAATGGCATTGTTGATGCTCTCACCAAAGGTTGGTTATTAGTATGGCCACTTCTCTGATCCATCACCCTCTGTTTTCTTTTTTTGGGAATTCTCTCTCTTTATCATACCTTTGAATTTTGACACATTTCTCTATTGCATTTCTTTTGCTGGGTTGAGGTTCTGGTTGCTTTGTATGAGCAAAATGACAAGCCTACCTTTACTCTCGAGTAAGTTTTTTTCTTTCAGTTTTTGGTTTTGGATCATGTTATTATGTCTTGTTTGCTGCTGTGATAGTTGGAGAAACATTAACAGTTGAGGCTAACCATTGTTCTAGCTATTTAAGTTTGCTAGTAACTGTTGAAAAATAGAGAAGAAAAAACACAAGATTTACGTAGAAAACCCTAGATCAGGGAGAAGAAACCACGATAGAGACTGATTTTTTATTCTTGATTTGATACACAAAGAACAAGAGAATATGCCAAATAAATAGATAGTGGGAAGCCCTAGGGTACATAATATTACTAGAATACCCCTAGGGTAATAAGCTGTTTTTCGACAGTCCCCCTTAAGCTGGGGTGTAAATATCAATGAGGCTCAACTTGCTAACATAATAATCAAAGCTTTATCTGAGTAACTCTTTTGTGAGCACATCTGCAATTTGCTGATTTGAGGGAACATAAGGAATGCATATACTTCCGTTGTCAAGTCTTTCCTTGATGAAGTGCCGATCAATCTTAATGTGTTTTGTTTTATCATACTGGACTGGATTATTCGCAATACTTATTGCTGCCTTATTG
Organism: Benincasa hispida; assembly: GCF_009727055.1. Lineage (NCBI taxonomy): Eukaryota > Viridiplantae > Streptophyta > Magnoliopsida > Cucurbitales > Cucurbitaceae > Benincasa > Benincasa hispida. The sequence continues at coordinate 51,064,346 of NC_052354.1, forward strand.
TCACAGAACATTTTCATTGGGAGCGCATTATCTTGATGAAGACCTGACAACACTTTCATCAACTAGATTTCTTCACATATCCCTAAACTCATGGCTCGATATTCAGCCTCAACGCTACTTCTGGCCACAACTCCTTGTTTCTTGCTCCTCCAAATCACTAGATTACCCCAGACGAATGTGCAATACCCAGATGTTGACTTTCTATCAACAACAGACTCTACCCAATCAGAATCAGTGTAGGCTTCAATGCAATGTTTATCAGACTTCTTGAACATTAACCTCTTACCTGGTTTTCCCTTCAGATATCCTAGGATGTGTTCAACTGTTGTCATGTGTTCCTCATAAGGAGCTGCATGGACTGGCTGATAACACTAACTGCATATGATATATTAGGTCTCGTGTGAGATAAGTAGATCAATTTCCCAACTAACCACTGATACCTTTCTTTGTTGACAGGGACACTATTACCTATATTACTAAGCTTTGAATTATATTCAACTAGGGTGTCAACAGGTTTGCATCCAGTCATTCTTGCTTCCTTTAGGAGATTAATAGTGTATTTCTGTTGGGACACTGAAATCCCATCCTTTGACCGAGCTACTTCCATTCCGAGGAAGTATCTTAACTTCCCAAGGTCTTTAATCTCAAATTCTTTCGCCATTTTTGCTTTGAGTTTCATAATTTCTTCATCATCATCATCACCAGAGAGCACAATATCGTTAACGTACACAATGAGAACTGCAACCTTCCCTGAAGTTGACTTCTTTATAAACAGTGTATGATCTGAGTGCCCTTGGGTATATCCTTGTCATTTGACAAAGGTGGTAAATCTATCAAACCAGGCCCTCGGAGACTGTTTCAACCCATATAGTGACTTCCTCAGTCGGGAGACTCGGTGTTTGAGCTAATCTTCAAATCCAGGGGGAGGACTCATGTAGACTTCCTCCTCAAGTTTTCCATTGAGAAAGGCGTTCTTTACATCCAGTTGATGTAGGGGCCAATCTCTGTTCACTGCAACTGACAGTAATACTCGGATAGTATTGAGCTTAGCTACGGGAGAGAATGTCTCAAAGTAATCCACACCAAAGGTTTGAGTAAATCCTTTGGCAACTAACCTGGCCTTATATCGGTCGATCGTTCCATCAGACTTATACTTTATAGTGAAGACCCATATGCACCCAACTGTTTTGTGCCCTTTGGGTAGGATCACCTGATCCCATGTTCCGTTTTTCTCAAGTGCCTTCATCTCCTCCATAACAGCAGCCTTCCACTTAGGAGTTTTCATTGCATCCTATATGCTACTCGGTACCATCCCTGTATCTAAACTGGTGGTAAAGGCCCTGAACTCAGATGACAGGTTACTGTACGTCATGTAACTATGCATAGGGTACCTTGTACATGATCGAATACCTTTCCTTAGGGCTATCGAAAGATCGAGGGAAACATCATGCTCTTCCCACTGTGATCAATAGTCTCCTCTGCCTAGGTTTCACCTTCAGAAGTCTCCTTTAAATCATCATCTCTAGTATCATTCACATTTTTTGGAACTGTTTTCGGATCACTATACACCGTCGTCGTTCCATCTGCTATAGTGGTGCTGTCAGCACCTTTGTCTCTTTTTTCCTCACTGCAACCATTAGTCTCAGCACAAGTATCAATCTCATTAATTTCAGGAATACACGTACCTGATGCCAGGTCTTACTCATGGACTGGAGCCGGAGATGCGACAGGTGGCACTGTTTTCTTCCTGATATTCTTTCTATAGTATGTTATCCATGGGACTTGATTTGTAGGGGGTACAGGGTTGACATGTTCGGGAATTGAAGGTGACTCAAATGCAATTGCATACGTGGACCAGTTAGCCTCTTCACTTGAGGTCTCCCCCTGAAGATGGCTAACGAGAAAGAAGGGTTGATCCTCAAGGAAGGTGATATCCATGGAAACAAAATAATTGCGAGATGATGGGTGATAACATTTATACCTATGCTGATGGAGCGGATACCCGTCAAAGACACATTTTTTAGCACGGGAGGTGAATTGTGTGCAGTTTGGACCGTGAGAATGAACAAAGGCAACACAGCCAAATACTCAAAGTGGAACATCTGAGACTAAACAAGTAGTTGGGTAAGACTCACAATCTAACGGATTTTGAAAGTTGAGGACTCGGGAAGGCATTCGGTTGATTAAGTGAGCAGCAGTAAGGATGACATCCCTCCATAAGTAAGATGGGAGTGATGTGGATAGAATTAAGGAATGGGCAACTTCTATCAAATGACAATTTTTTCTCCCGACTACCCCATTTTGCTGGGGGGGTGTACGCACACGAACTTTGGTGGATAATCCCTTTGAAGGTAAGGAAGTTCTTAAAGGAGGCATTAAAGAATTTTCGCTCATTGTCACTTCTCAAAATACCAATCCTGGCATTAAATTGGGTTTCCACAGTATTATAGAATTGCTAGATATAGACAACACCTCAGATTTATCAGTGAAAAGAAAGACCCAAGTAAGCTGAGTATGATTGTCTATAAAGGTGAAAAACCAGCGTTTCCCTGTGGAGGTTGTGGATGGTGAGGGACCCCAAACATCACTATAAACTAAGGTAAAGGGTTTGGATGGTTTGTAGGGTTGGGAGTGAAAGGAGACACGACTTTGTTTGGCACGAATATAAACATCACAATTTAAAGAAGACATATTAATATTGCGAAATAAATGCGGAAACAAGTATTTCATGTATTGAAAATTTGGATGTCCTAAGCGATAATGCCATAACAAAAAATCATTCTCAGTAGTAGAAAAATTTAAAGAAACAAGACTAGTCCTATAATCATTCCTAGAGGAAGCATCATCAGTTAGGAAGTAGAGCCCCCTATCGTTCCAGGTAGTGCCAATTGTCATCCCCGAGCTCAGATCCTGAAATAAAACAAAGTCGGGTGAAAAAATTTCCTGACAACTCAGATCTCTTGTAATTTTACTGATAGATAACAAATTATATGATATCTTAGGAACATGCAATACATCCAGCAATACCAAACCCTCAAACGGAGATAAATGTTCTTTTCCTGCAACTAGTGCAAATGACCCATATGCAATTCTAATCCGTTCGTTACCAACACTTGGACAATATGAAAGAAATTGATCAGAAGTGCCAGTAAAATGATCTGTCGCTCCTGAGTAAAAAATCCATGGTTTTTTACCGTTAATACTAATAAGGCCAAAAGACTAGATAGTACCTGACTGGGCGATGGCACTGACTCCAACTGTACTTAGGTTGGTCGTATTGTCTACTNGGTTGGTCGTATTGTCTACTGAGGATTGATGTTGAGGGTTCTCATTCACCGAGTTACTCACAAAGGCACGCCCAGGGGTTGATTTGTCATGTGACTGGCGACGTTTACTATTCGGGGGCCATCCTTGTAGCTTCCAACACTAGTTTTTTGTATGCCACAACTTTTTATAATGCTCACAGATAGGGGTGGACTTCTTATCGCCGTCAGAGCTGGAGGACTTAATGGCAAAAGCAGCAGCATCAGTAGAGGTAACTATTGGGTTATTCATTGCACTTGATCTGTCTTCCTCCAAACGTATTTCTGAGAAAACTTTCATGAGAGAAGGTATAGGGTGTTGACCTAGAATCCGACTCCGAATGGCATCAAACTTTGAATTTAGCCTAACAAGGAAGTCATAGACACAGTCAACTTCCTCAATTTTTGCATACTGAGCTCCGTCATGCGCATACTTCCAGATCATTTCCCTACAAAGATCCATCTCTTGCCACAAAAGCGACATTTTATTGCAATAGGACGTTACATCCATAGATCCCTGCTTGCATTCATGGGTCTGTTTCCGTAACGTATAAAGTCGGGATGCATTCTGCCTCTTTCAATAAAGTTGTTGAACAACATCCAAAATATCTTTGGCAGTTGCAGCATAGAGTAACGGTCTGCCAATTTGGAGTTCCATACAATTAATCAGAACAGATCTCAACAGTGAGTCTTCCCCCTTCCAGATCCATTCCTGAGGGTCTCCTGGTACAGGCTTAGGTATCTCTCCAGTCAAGTACCCAAATTTGTGACATCCTTCTAAGGCCATTCTGATGGATTGAGACTAGGAAAAATAGTTCTAGTCATTCAACTTTTCTGTAGTAATAAATCCTGCAGAATTTCTCATAGATTGATAACTTGTAGAAATACAAGTTATTTATACTGCTGTATTTAGATATTGCGGTTAAAAGAAAGGAAAGTTGCGTCAATTGTATGGAAATTGGCTAAGAAATACAATAATTATAAATTGTCGACAATACACCCACTAACACCATTACGATGGTAGAAAAGAATATTTCAAATCTGTTTTGTAGGAAATCCAGTCACCATATGCATTCATGGCTCAAGAGAGAAAGATTAACGCATTTACATCGCATTGCACCCATGATTCAGGAATGAATAGACAATCAATGCAATGATGGCGCATGCGACAATCGATCCAGAGTTGAACTTTAACCGCATGCGGTAATAAAAAAATAACACCGCATGCAGGCACACGATCAAAAGATGCAAATGAATAATGCAATCACGGAGGATTTTGACACGTGTACAACTAAACATTGTGCATCTTCGACGGATTGATTACATAACAGAAGGAATATTTATTCCACCATTCTCAGAATTTCCATAACAATAAAGTGGAGACCACAAATCAGAGAGTCAAAGCTTTCATCTATAAATACCCTCAAAGAATTCACTGAAAAGATATACTCGAGACGAGATAATTAATACGAGGCTATTGAGAGAGAGGCTGATCTGAGTGCTAATCGGAGAAGATCCGAGAAGAGAAGAGACAAGGTCGAAAGGTGAGTCTCAGGGCGAATCATTCCAAATCTCCACCATGAAGCTCTGTACCTAGATCAACTCTACCAGTTGAGCAAGCCTAAGAGGGAAGCTCATCCTTCCATTCACGCCATCTAACCCGGCCAGTAATCTCTCCATCCAGATCGGTGTCAAGACATTGGCACTCTTCTGTATCTGTTTCTAACTCTTATTCATCAATTGTATTTCATCTTCCTAGTCTAAATCATTCACAACCATGTACCAGACGCTTGATTTTATAATTAAATGTCATGATCACTTTCGTTTCCACATTTCTGTCTATTTTCGTTCCTCCATTAATCACTTTCTCCACGATGTTTTCTTAATCCCTGGTGATTAATATGAATTAAACAAGTAACTTAATCTGTGCTAAAGAGATAAAGATGTCTAGCTAAAGCATGCTAGACGGGATCTTCACCTGCGAGAGTAGAAGTGAAGATGCCATTCTGATCTGTCGAGAGAAGGTTAGAAGAATGCGTTAACTAAAGCAAGAAGTACTTCCAGAGATGGAAGCAACCTTACATTCACTACGTTCGTCTTTGTTTCACCATAAAGATGTGGGAAACGCGGCCGATCACCGAAAGGTATACGCCAAGGGAAAGTGAAACTGTACTTATATCTTCGACGCAATTAAGGAACTTGCGATGTTTATATTAATTATCCTTTCTCTTTCTGCTTCACACATAAGCCTTGTCACCACATAACACGACCTTTGTATAATCTTCACAGTCAGTTTTAACCTCGGTATCTTGTATCATGTAACCTGTATCTTGTATCATCATAGCTTAGGTTTATAGTGCGCACTTTACTTTTATCGCAATTTACTTTATTATCACATTTTTATCGCTTATCTTTACTTTACTGCACAATTTACTTTATCGCATGTACAAACCACACTTTTAGTAAATTGAAAAACCCCGGTCGCATATATCATGAACGAAACACAATTAACCTAAAACAATCCCTGTGTTCGACCTTGGATCACTCCGAGAAACTTGCGGTGAAATTATACTTGGTTTCAATGTAAGGAAACTTGTGACAACGCATAGCATACTATAAGCATATCGTTAATAATGCATATTTCTAGAAGTAGTATCGCATATCATCGCAATCATCCATGCGTTATATGACATAAGAAGATAAATTTCATTTGTTCATATTCATAATTGTCCACATGCTTAGAATAGAAGCATTGAATTTTATGCGTTACAAGTTTATGGCATCATCGCATTTTATGTCATCAAGTTTATGACGCCATTGCTGGGGATTGGTTAACGGTTATTGTTTGAGAATGTTTGTGGTATTTTACAAGACAGATCTCTTTGTATTGACTGTTCAATGTGGAGAGCAGTTTGATAGTTTATGAGTACTGGTATCGAACCAGAATTCATAGCTGACCCAAAGATCCAGCGTACCTTTCGTGCACGGACACGCCAGAATCAAGCAAGGCGAAATAAAGCAGTTGAGCTTCTAGAGGTGTTTAAAGATGAGGGTTGTTGGTTATGCGATTGCCTTGGTTACCCCTGGTTCGAGTTATGGTGAAAAGGAGGATTTCCTTAACTACCACTCTGATGGTTGACTAACCCCCCTTGCTTAGGATTGCCTTCCCAACCAAAGTTAAGATAGCTCTTCCAGCCAGGATTGTAGGTGTTGCTGAAGGGGTTGTTTTGGATGGCGCATACTTGCTAGAGATTCGATGGGCACATTTCTGCTACATGAGCCCCTCCACAATTAACACAACTTATTGCGACCACTTGAGTCAGTGCAGCGGGTTGCGCTGATTGTTGGGGGATGGCTCCTTGATTGATTGTCATCGATTGAATGATGGAGGTCACCGCGGCCAACGTGGTCATTGTCTCTAAAAGAACAATGACAGTTTCATTCTTTCTTCGTTCGGTGCCTCGGCCTCCAAGCCATCATCAATCCAGTCATCCATGTTTCGCGATATGTGTTCAAGGATGAATTTAGCCTCAGTATACGTTTTGTCCATAAAACCTCCTACCGCGGAGGCGTCAGCAGCAGCCTGCGTCGATCTATTCAGGCCGTTATAAAAGGTCTCCATCAAAACGCAATCGAGTATCCCGATATGTGGGCNCGTTATAAAAGGTCTCCATCAAAACGCAATCGAGTATCCCGATATGTGGGCAATTTTTCACTAATCTTCTAAATTGCACCCAGGCGGTGCTTAGGATCTCATTCTCCATTTGCTCGAAGTTCAGCACGTCCTTTCGTCGCCTTGCATTGACGGCCAGTGAGAAGAACTTCATGAATCGCTCCACCAGTTAATCCCATGATGTGATCTCGTTTGGCTCCAGTGAGTGAGCCCACCTCTTGGCTTCATCCCTCAAAGTGTAAGGGAACAAATACAGTCTAATACTCTCCAGGGTAACGTCAGGTAGTGAGAAGTTGCCGCACATTTCAACAAAGCTAGTCAAGTGGGCATGCGGGTCTTTACCTTGTAGACCTCTAAATTGTCCTGCATTTTGGATCATTTGTAGCATAACCGGCTTTATTTCGAACCTTGTATTCTCCTCAACAATAGGCCTCAAAATCCCAGGCAAAAAATCATACAGGTTGGGTGCCGCATAATTCCTCATGAGGATGTTGCGATCAGCAGCCAGGAAAACAGGATCCTACACTGGCCTAACAGCCTATTGATTTACTACGGGAACCGCATTGTCATTATTATCTGCCATACTCGCTGCTTTCTTTCGCCTTATCCGATTCTGACGTGCCCGTGCGCGAAAGGTATGCTCGATCTCAGGGTCAGCTTCGAATTCTGTTTCAGCACCAGTACTCATAAACCGTCAAGCTGCTCTCTGTGTTGAACAGCCAGTACAACGAGATCTGTCCTGCAAAACACCACAAACACACTCAAATAATAACCCGTTAACCAGTCCCCGACAACGGCGCCATAAACTTGTAACACGTAGTTTTTTAGTATGATGCAAGTCCATGCCATAAACTTGTTGACATAGATTTTATGCGATGTTATGTGATACTACTTCTAGATATGCGTTATTAATGAATGTTCTTGTAGTATGTTGTGCGTTGTCACAAGTTTCCTTGCGTTGAAACCAAGTATAATTTCACCGCAAGTTTCTTGGTGTGATCCGAGGTCGAACACAAGGACTGTTTGAGGTTATTGTGTTATGTTTGTGATATATGCGACCAGGGGTTTTTCAATTTGTAAAAGAGTTTTGTGTACAAGTAATTAAACATGCGATAAAGTAAAGTAAAGTGGTAAAAATGTGGTAATAACATAAATTGTGATAAAATAAATCTAAGCTAAGATGATACAAGATACAGGTTTCATAATACAAGATACTGAGGTCAAGGCTGGCTGTGAAGATTATACAAAGATCGTGTAATGCGGTGACAAGTCTTATGTATGAAGCAGAAACAGAGAAGATAATTAATACAAACATCGCAAGTTCCTTAATTGCGTTAAAGATATAAGTACGGTTCCGCTTTTTCCTTGGCATACACCTCTCAGTGATCGGCCATGTTCCCACATCTCTGTGGTGAAACAGGGACAAACGTAATGAACGCAAGGTTGCTTCCATCTCTGGAAGTACTGCTCGCTTTAGTCAACGCATTCTTCTAACATTCTCTTGATAGATCAGAATGACATCTTTACTTCTACTCTCACAGGTGAAGATGCCGTCTAGCATGCCTTAGCTAAACGCATTTATCTCTTTAGCACAGATTAAGTGACTCGTTTAATCCATATTAATTACCAAGCTATTAATAAAACTTCATGAAGAAAACAATTAATGGAGGAACGAAAATAGATAGAAAAGTGGAAATGAAAGTGATCGAGACATTCAATAAAATTATTTAGCGTTTGATACATGATTTGTGAATGAAAAGATTAAGAGAATGAAATACAACTGATGAAATAGAGTTAGAAACAAATACAAATAAACGTCAACGTCTTGGCGCCGATCTGGATGGAGATTTGCTTGCCGGCATGGATGGAACGTGCGGAAGGATGAGCTTCCCTCTCAGGCTTGCTCAACCGGTAGCAGGGATCTAAGCACAAAGCTTCATGGCGAGGATCTGGCAGAATCGCACTGAAACTCACCTCTCGGTCTTGTCTCTTCTCTTCCCGGATTTCTTCCGATCAATACTTAGCTCAGCCTCTCTTTCAATAATCTAGCATCAATTAGTCCTCGTATCAAGTATACCCATATCAAGTATATCTTCTCTGAATTCTATGGGGGTATTTATAGGTAAAAAGCTTTTACTTTTGGCTTGTGGACCCCACTTCTTGTTATGGAAATTCCGAAGATGGAGGAATAAATATTCCTTCTGTTATGCAATCAGACCGTCAAATCTGCACAATGGTTAGTTGTACACGTGTCGCAATCCTCCGTATTTGCGTTGCTCAGCTGCATCTTTCGATCGGTTACTCGCATGCGGTGTTGTTTTTATTACCACATGCGGTTGAAATTCAACTCGGGATCGACTGTCGCATTGCGCCATCATTGCGTTAATCGTCTCTTCATTTTTGATTGACGGGCGCAATATGACAGAGATGCGTTGTTCAGTTTCTCGTTAAGCCTTGATCGCAAGCGGTGACTTGGTTTCCTGCAAAATAGAGTAGAAATATCCTCTTCTACCATCTTAATGATGTTAGTGGGTGTAATTGCGTTAATTTATATTTATTGTATTTCTGAGCTAATTTTCATACAATCGATGCATATTCCTTCTCTTTTGGCCGCAATATCTGAATAAGGCAGCATAAATAACTTGTATTTCTACAAGTTATCATCGGCTGCCGGATTGGAAGTTGAATCGGTCAGCTACTGGGTTGACAAGCTCACCATCGCTCGAGGAGTTTGCTGTGTAGATCTGACCACCGGTGCAATTGAGACAGAAGCGATCGGCTACTGGGTTATAGATCTGGTCAGCGCAATCGGGAAGGAGATCGGCGCATAAGGAACGACTGAACTCTCACGGGATGACTCAACCAATAGAGGCGCCGCCAAATGGGTCGGCTATCGCGCTGGGTTCGACGCTGGCTACTGCGTTGCCTGGATTGTTGCGACTGGCTGGATCTGTTCGACTGGAGCTAGGTCGGCTAGGGTTAAGATCCGACACCGATTGGATGATTTTCAGCAATGCAGCTTGGAGGTACTATTCCACGACTTCTTGTATGGCTGTGGTGATGTTGGCATTTACGGCCCACTAGTTCCAAGGGAGGTTGCTGATGGAGACTCTGGTCTATTCTCATCGATGATGGCCAAGGTTTCGTCGCCAGGCTCTGATACCATGTTGAAAAATAGAGAAGAAAAAAACACAAGATTTATGTGGAAAACCATAGATCAGGAAGAAAAAACCATGATAGAGACTGATTTTTTATTATTGATTTGATATACAAAGTACAAGAGAATAGGCTAAATAAATAGATAGTAGGAAGCCCTATGGTACATAAAATTACTAGAATACCCCTAAGGTAACAAGCTGTTTTTCGATCGTAACTAGTATTTCCTAGAGCATAATGTCTTATTTTCTTAATTATTATATATCAAACTCAGTTACAAGCTGTCAAAACAAAGTTGATTTCAACTGGGTTTAAATCTTATTTTGTTTTAAATAATGTTCAAATCCATTAACTTCCTTTTGTTTCAATTTCAAACCCATTTATCACTTACTGATAGAAAATAATGTCATGATTCCTTGTCAGAGTTCTGGTCTGTTTGAGCACGAAGTAGAATTAGTTTTGTTTTCCAGAATTCTTCGAAAATTGTGAGTAAAGCAGACCTTTCTACTTCTGAATCCTGTCAAGCATTCCACAAAAGTATGTACTGTATTATAGAAAGTCAAACAATAAACTACAAGGTGTTTGTTACGTTAGAGATAAATATTCTCAACAAGAATTTTTCCATGAATGTTATCGTTTACTTTTGCTTGTAAACATGTCCAAAAAATGTAGTTTCTTCTTTTTTTTTCTTAAATAAAGAAAAATCATGAACGGATAATTTTATTGAAGACAATGAAACTATACAAAATTTTCCAGGGAGTTTGTAATAGCACATTCCCATAGGAAGTAACTTCTGATAAGCTTTCTTTTTTCTCTTTATTTGACAGATTTGTTCAACAAAGACTTGGGGGTCCATCTGTAGATGAATATGAGAAGTTACGATCTGAGATGGCCGATTTGCAAGTCAAGTATGATGAGCTTCTAGCCAAACACAAGGAAACCTGTAAAGAGGTAGTGGTTGAAGTTATCTGACTCGATGCTATTCCTTGTTGAGAAAAGAATACATGTAATGAATAGATATACTCTAATCTATGAGTTTATACTTTATTGTTGTTAAGAATACATGTAATGAATAAATATATTATAATCTATGAGTTTATACTTTTAGGTTGAGTGGTGACTTAATATGATATTATTAAGGCACACAAAAATGTAGTAGTCTTCTCAGGTTCAATCACAAAGCAAAAATAAAATATATAATAAATTAGATCTTTAGTAAGAGATAATTTAATTAGGTTTTGGGAAGATATTTCTTAATTTCTTTCAAAAGATTTATAAAAGAATAAACTAAAAAATGGCGAGACACGAGTTCGCACTTTCCAAAAGCTGTCTTATATATTTGTTTTATATTATCTACCACATTAACTAGTATGATCAATTGATCAAGTTGTGCAGTTAAAATGTTGTAGGGCAAGCAGAGAAACTGAAATTAGAGAAACAAGAAAATGAAAAAGAACGAAAAACAAAGAGAAGATAGAAAAGAAAAAAGGACGGTTGAATATACAGAATGAAAATAAATGACTTTAATATTGTCTCCACAGATAGAGCCAATCTGATAGGGTTGATAAAGATAAACCACCAGTCTGCTTTACTTATGCTAGAAGGAGGATGCAGGAATCAGGAATCTAGAAGGGAAGCTAAAGCAATAGTGGTGAGCTTGTACCTGTAGAGTTTGGGTAGTCCTGTTAGTTTTCTGTACATTAATAAGTATGTAGATCAATACATATCAACAGTTCTCGTTTGGAAGTCCTATCACATTATCTTCATTCTTTATCAAGCCATGAAATTACTACTTGCAAATGGAATTTCAAATTCCAAGTCCGGACATTGACATCGTGACCTATTATTTGATCTTTCTACTTGTTGAAATTGAATGCATATCCTGAGATTAACTGATTTGCTTGGTCAACTTTTGAACTCTTGAAATTCGTTGGTCTATATATTGTGTTTCAGTTGGAAGAACTTAAAAGCTCGTATAACATCACTGTAACATCTACTAAGGACACCACCGATGATGAGGATGAAAACAATAAGCTATGTATGAAGGACTAATGGAGTTGCATATGGGAGGTTGATGGATTTTCTGTATAGTAGCCAAAAAATGTGATACCTTATTCCTTAAAGGTATGTGAAGACCTTACGATTTGCATGTTGAAAGAGGAAGATATTTGCTAAAAAGTTGGATTGTATGAGGTGTATATCTTTTTACCTTTGATTCTTTGACATTGTTTGAGTTGAAAACTCTCACTTTAGTTATGCCAGTTATGTCGTGATGTTTTTAATGTGCATTCGAAAATGAAACTGAAAGTTGAAAGCTTAGCATGGAAAATAGCAGAACTATAATCTCTGAAACTGCCATCTTTTGCAGAAGCTGCATTATATTTATAAGTTGTATTCCCTATTTAAACCTCGGTTTAGACACAACGGCGAACCTTCACTTGATTTATCTTGGCAGTGATGAGAGAGTGGGTTTTGGTTATTTTACTTATCCCCATTAATATAAGATTGATTTTAAAACGAAACTGCTATACAAAAAGAAAGAAGCCCAAAACACAAGGGAGCGTCTCAAAGGAGTTGGAAATTAACTCCGTGTGTTCTTTATGGGATCGAGACTGAGGATTTGAATAATTTTTCACTAAAATTTGGAGGCATTTTTAGGACTTTTAAGTCCATTCTGGAGGAGGAGTTGTGTTCTTTGGCAGTTTTTTTCTTTTGTGTGCTTTATCTGGCTGGAAGGACTGGGAGAGTGTTTTGGGAAGGGATGGTTTGTCTTGTGAGACTAGTCACCGTGTATGCAAGAGGGCTTGGATACTCACAGATATAAAAAGAATAAAAGAAATAAATAAATTTCATTGCTCTTGGTTACCGAATGTTGGGGTTCTGTTTTTTTTTTTTCTTTTTTAATTGCATTGCCTTTCTTTTTATGAGTCTTTCATTGCTTGTTCTTTCACATTCTTAAAGAAAGCTGGTTTTCTATTAGTTAGAAAAATTAAGGAAAACTTCTTAATAGTCACACCTACCCTAGAACTCTCATCCCATCTCAAAGTTTCTTTTTCCTTACCAGATATTCTATAGAATAGCCATAACAATTACACGTGAAAGAGAAGGATGAAACCAAAACTCTTCATTTGAACGGTAGGATCTTTTACAAGCTGAAAGTACACCAGAGGTCTTGAAGACTGTCACATTTTGAAACTTTAATTCTAACTTATCTCCCCAACACATAATCCAAATCCTCATAAGGACACTTGCAAAAGACACACTGTTAAATCCTCGATAATGTAGCGGAAGACCTTCAGATGAAGTCTAGAGTGTCAATCTTTCCATAGACAGATTTCAACTTCAAATCTTTATTTTATACAAAGATAAGACAAGCTACAAAAAAGTGGACATCCATAGAAGAAAGAAGATAAAAGATAAGAAAACCAAGCAAAGGGAAATATTACCCAATCAAGGATCTTTCCAAGCAAGGGAAAGCAATGAGATTAGTCTTCCCAAGATTTTTGAAAGTCGCTTTAACTCCACGAGCAGAGAACCTCTCAATCGCAAGCAAGATGGAGAGCTTGTCTATCTTACTTTCTGATTGTTGTTAGAGCTTTTAGATTTCACTAATTCTTCAATACGGTTCATTCTGGTAGGCTAATCAAAGCTTTTACTTTCCAAGTCCAGTTTGGTTGGCAGGAAAAAGGTGTGAGATGCAATAAAGAACAAGCCGCAGTATTACTAATTGTGGAAGTATGGAACACAGTTTAGGAAATTAACTGGTATTTTGCTATGCTTAGACTACAGCTTTGGTTGTACTGTTTCAGATTAAGACAAATGTTGAAGACTTAGCTTTGAAGGATATAATAGTCGTTGTTACTACTTGATATTTGAAAGAAACTTTAGGTCTCGAAATAATTTGTCTTCAATACCAAATTTTGGTGTCAAAGAACTGGTGAAAGGGATATTTTATTCGAATAATTCATTTTCTAAACGTTCTTTTTTTTCGTTGACACCTTAGTTTCTGAGATGAGTTTGATATAAGAACACCTGAGATCTACAGGAGTTGATAAGGTATAAAAATTGACTTTTTTTTTAGTAGTGGGACCCACGAACTCTTTTGACCAAGTAATGAGTACCTTAAAAGTGCTTAAAGGAGACATAGAAGCAACTGTCCACCTAACATAGTTCTAATGGATTAATTGTTCAAAAGACCCATTTTAAAGGTCCAAAATGGCAAATAACTCGTTTTTGAAAAAAATGTCAAATGCTCTTTTGCTATGTCATGACCACGTGAAGTTATATTATTGCACTTCTTTTTTCTTTGTCCTCTTTTTCTCTAGTGCGAGAAATCTTCCTCTGCACATCGTCGTCTTCTTCTCTGGCTTCTTCTCCTCTATACGTTTTCTTCTTCTTCTCCGATAAAACGAGTCCATGCGAGCAACTCCGATGTGACCAACTCTGGTGAGCAAGAGATGAGAGAGAGGAGTGATTTGTGAGTGATGAAATGAAGAGAAAGCAAGACGAGCTAGAGCGAGAGACATAGTGATTTGTGAGTGAAAAAAATAAGAGAGAACAAGATGAACTAGAGCGAGAGATATAGTGATTTGTGAGTGAAAAAGAAGAGAGAGCGAGACAAGTGAAAGTGAGACTACTTTTCCACATGCGCACGAGTATATTTTGGCAATTTCACTCGAATTTAACGTCAGCAAATGGTCATTCAACATTTTTTTTTCTAAAAATCGGGTCATTTCACATTTTTTTACCTAATTTTTGAGTCATCCATCTGGCGGATCCTAGTTCTAACTATTGAGATAAGAGGTTCGAACCTTTATTTCTCCACTTGTTGAACTTGAAAAGAAAAACGGTAACCGTGGGCTTCCCTCCCTTCATCTTGTACTTTTTCACTTACTTTGCTTGATAGGGAGATTCTTATGACTATTTTGAGCTAAATTCATAGGAAACTCGAGCATGGATTATTTCATATGTTATTAAATTATTGCTAGATGTGCAGCAGGCTCTAAAATTTTGGGTTTAGAGTTCTCTCTCTAGGCAATAGTTTCAGCCTACTCAACCTGGTTGGCTCTTGAAAAGTAGAAACTTTTTAACACAACCCTCCAAAATAGACTTTGGGGGCTAGTCACATTCTTATGCTCCCCAAAAGTTTTAGTGCCCATTATAGGTTTGAAGTTAGAAATTTAAAAGTTGGCAAGTGAATTCAGTTGTTCTTGAGTTGGACCTACCTACTTAATATAAGTTCAACCAAACCCAAAACTTCAAAGACAAATTATTGAGGCAACTTTAAGTTAAAGCAATGGAAATTCAAATTCAAATATCTTTTTCTTCATATGAGAGTGTTTGTTTAAAAACCATCTTGTTTTAATACCCATTTTCCACAAAGAGGATTTGATGAACAAAAAACTTCACCTTTTATTTTTCATTCTTCATTATTATTATTTTTTATAAGCAGCAAAACTTCATCTTTACTAGTGTACTTGAACTAGAAAAGTAAATATAATCAGTAGTGGATCTAGAAATTTTGTTGACGAGAACTTTATATAATTTAGTAAAAACAAATGTAATGGAGTGAGACATAAATCTAGGTCTAGAGAGGGTTAGAAGGAAAATTTACCATTGGCTAGCTGGTGATTTTGATACTAGATTAGATATATATATGTATATGTATAAAAAGCATAAAATTGAGGAGGACTCTGGGCCTATATTAAATCTGTCCCTGAATGTAATTACTTGTATTAATATGACATTGAGCATGGAGGATGGACGAGTTTTAGAGGTTTTATAAAGCATTGAATAGATCTTTAAATTAGTGACAAGTAGCGGTAACCTAAGTGTTATGGTTTATCAATTTGTACGCTAGTTATAATGAAGGTACTTGTTTGACAAATTGTACTTATATCCACTAAAAGTACCACTCTAGCACATTACTAATAATTGGATTGAATAATTATCATTATACGTCTATTATAAGTAGAAAGAAGTTGAATTAGTACACTATTCACGACAAAATATATGTGACTTCAAGACTTATGTTTAACTCAAGGTTTGACGAAATGAAACACACTTATTTGTCATATTTTGACTATCTTATTCAAGAATACCATTTTTATTAAAAAAAAAAAAAACCAAATCATATTTCTTTGAACATTTACTCATAATTAAAGCTTAGCTGAAAATTTTAATCTACAAAATTAAAGATGAGATTAAGAATGTGTTTGGAATGTATTTTCAAGTATTTAATTTAAAAAAATAGTCATTTTGAAAGAAATTGAAGTGTTCGACAACTACTAAAAGTAGTTTTTCAAGTATATTTTAATCTCTTTTTATCTAAAGTCTTTAAATAAAATTGAAGTTTTTGAAAAATATTTTTTTCTTAAATCAATTCAAATCCATTCTAAAAAATAATAATAATAAATAATGCATCCATTAAGGACAAAATTATATATTTCTCTATTATATGAACTTACTTCTATGTTGACTGTTCAATTTTATTTTATTTTTTAAGTACAAAATGTTCAAATTTCTTACATTAATAATACTCATTGAAATTAATAAATTGATTTTTAAATCAAAATTGAGATATGATTAATTTTTTTATAATGGCGAACGCACCTAATTCCTTCATTTTTTTTTGTTTTTAGTTTTATCTTAATTTGCAAACATTTTCTTTCTTATGGTATGAATTAATTGCGATGTAAACTCAAACACTATAATTTTAGATTAAGGTTTACGTTTATTCTATAGGGTGAATAAAATAATTTAAAAAGACAATAAAATTAGCAAAGTATAGTTGATATAAAGAATGAATTAAAAGAATTATTATTCTAAAAGTAATATTAAACAAAGTGAGAAATGAGATAAATATAAACAAAGTGTTTAACATCAAAGAGGAAATTAAATTACTCTAAAAGTTGAATGTACCGTCATCTTAAAAAAAGAAAAAGAGAAAAGAGAAAAAGGAAAAGAAAAAAAAAAAGAGAGAGAAGAATTTGTAACATAAAAGGCCAAAATTACAATTTAAGTTGCCATAGTTTTGTAGTTGTTGTTGGTATCAATTTAGTTTATAAAATTTTAAAAGTTTCAATTTAATCTGTATGATTTGATTAAATTTTTTTAAAATATTATTAATGCCGTCATTAAATGCCAAACAAATTTGTCTAATTTGTACCAATAAACTAATGTAAATAGCAAAATCTGAACAGATGGAGTCAATGACTCTTTAAGAAAAATTTCAACTACATCGTAATTAGCATGACGAGAATATTCATGAGATTTTGTTTTTATTTATTTTCTAGAATACTACATTATTACGATATAAAAGGCAATAATTTAAACTCACAACCGTTTAGAAGAATTCAAATTTGAAAACGTCACCAAATTAAAGTTAAAAAAAAACATATATGATTTAGAAAATCAATCAAAATTCAACAACACTAGAATCTTTGAAAACTAAACATAAGTTATAGGAATTAGCAAAAACTTGAAAGGCGTTTAGGGCAAAAACTATCATCCGATTATAAACCACCTCGTTGTTACAATAAATACTATTTTGTAATTCTCAATTAGTTACACTACAGTCAACACTATTTTACTATTTTACATTAATCATTTTTTATTTTTTGTTATAGTGTTTACTATTTATTTTTCAAACTAAAATAGTTTACACCTCAAATACATACTATTATAACATAAATTAAAATAATCTATACCTCAAACACAAACTATTATAACTCAACCATAATAGTTTATACTATAATTATCAACTCCTTGCCCAAATATTCTCTTAATAAATACGATGTTTATTCTAAAAAAAAATTAATGGTTCAACTTTTCGCTCTTGTAATATAGGTCGGTTAAATTAGTATTTAAAAAGAAAATGAGAGAGAAAGAAGCCCTAAAAAAGATAGAATTATTAAGTCAAAGAAAAAAATGGGAGTCAAATCTCATACTATATCTTAATAAATGAATAAATGAATAAAGAATTATTTATTTATGAGAGGAGATGTTATGGATAATTAGTAGACTAAAAAAAAAAAAGAAAAGAAAAAAAGGGAAAAAAAGGCAAATCCTTTTCAAAAAAAGAAAAAAGAAAAAAAAAACATTTAATAATTTTATTTTCCAAAACACACGCTCTCTCTTTCTCTCTCTTTCTCTCTCTCATCTCAAAAATGGAACCCAATGAAAACCAGCTCAGCTCCTACTTCCACCACCATCAACACCACCATCAAAGTCCAACCACCACATCGCCGACCAATGGCCTTTTACCACCCACCCACCACCTCTCCTCCGCCGCCGCCTCCGACGCCGGTCCCCATGTCGTATACCCTCACTCTGTCCCTTCCGCCGCCGTGTCCTCGTCTCCTCTTGAGCCCGCACGCCGGAAGAGAGGCCGGCCGAGGAAGTACGGTACGCCGGAGGAAGCTTTAGCGGCTAAGAAAGCTGCCACGGCGTCGTCTCACTCTTCGTCCTCCAAGGCCAAGAAGGAACTCGCTTCTTCTTCTTCTCTTAATGCCGTTTCCGCTTCTTCTTCCTTCTCCGCGCCTTCTAAGAAATCTCAGTTGGCTACACTTGGTGGGTTTTGTTTTTTTTTTGTGTTTTATTTGAGGAATTTTGTTGTTAATTGTTTTGCCCTTATTCGGAATTTTGTGGATTTTTCTGGGGTTTTGTAATTCGTTGTTGTTTTCGAATTTCTGGATTGTGGAATTGAATTTTCAATCTTACTGTTTCTTTAATCATGGTTTTGGTTTCTCTCTCGTTTCCGTTCTTGGAATTCGTTTCTTTGTTTTTGTTTTAAACCCTACTCTCAAAAGCCCTGTCTATTTCCCTTGTAGTCTTTTAGCAAGTTTTCTCAATCGTTATTATAATTTGGTTAACGAAAACGTTTGGCTTATGATAGTTTTTGGAAACTACTTGGAACTTGTGAAAAAATGTATCTGAATTTGGCAACAAAGCATAGCTCAATTGGTTGAAAAGTTTGAATTCTCACCCCCACACACATTGTTTAATTAAAGAAAAATTGTATTGAATTTAGGTTGCATCTGATAGTGGTTTTTTATAGTAATGCAGTCATTTGGGTAGAGAATCATTATTCTAGAATGATGATAAGAGTTCATGGCTGATATATAACTTGGTTTTGTTTGTTGTTTTCGTAGATAATCAACATTGTTGATCACTAGTTGTGTTGCACTTGCAACATGATTTTTATAAGAAAAGATTTTCGTTTACCTTGAAAATAAAAAAACAAATTTCATTTGGTTAATTGTTCACGTTGGATTTCTTTAGACAAAGGTTTTAGTAGCTATCCATTTTGGGAAATTGTTTCAAACTGGAAAGTTTTATTGAAAGTTGAAAATTGATATTGTAGGAGGATGGGGAATTTACTTTTGGGGGTGTTTGTGAGGTTGTTGTGAGTGTGGGTTTACCACTTAAAACTTTTTTTTTACTCTGTCCACCATCTAAAGAAAAAGAAGAAAAGGAAAGAAGAAAAAACACAAATACTCCTGAAACTTAGAAGGGTAGGGGAATAGTTGGATTCTTTTTCTTTGTTTTTGAACCATAGATGCAAAGAGAAGCTTTACCATGATTGTTCAATTTTGTATAATTGTATGTATGCTGTTAATGTTTTCATGTTCTGAAATAACATGTTTCCAGTCTTGGCAATTGCTTGTATGTGGTTTGATCAGGAATATATATATATTTTTCTAAAATTAAAGTTATTTACTTTTTGCTTTTATTTCACTCATGACCATGTCTATGTGCTTACATACTTACTTGGAGTTTGTTCTTCTCACTGGAGATGTAGGTAATGCAGGCCAAGGTTTTGCGCCACATGTTATTAATGTGGCAGCTGGTGAGGTAATGCTTCTCCATAGCTTTCAAAGATTTGATTCCATTTATATTTATATTTATGTTTATATATCAAAGTTGGAAGTGCATGTCATGTGCAGGCATTTGCGCATATACATACAATGATATAGATAGAAATTGTGGGTCATATACAATTAATGCATTGGAAATATATAATTAATGCATTTGAGATGATAGCTATAAATAAATACAGACTAAGTTACTACTTCCTTAGATTTATGTAAGAATATGAGGCATAACCTATGCTGTCCTGGCATTGATATATCTAGTATGATGGTATTAGTACTGCATAGGACACGAAGACGGAAGACCATTAAGGATCTCAAGGAAATTTGTATGATCTTGAATACTATTTTCATTGGGTTTTATTTTGTATCTGGGTAGTGTTTTTTCTGAACGTGTGTTTACAGTTGGTGGTTTCTCAGTTTGATTTCCTTCTCTTGCCTTTTAATATAGGTATGTATATAATAGACATTGTTTTTGTGTATCATGATTTTGATATTATTTGAAGGCTTCAATGTTTTTGTTTGCTGCTTTTAATTTAAGTAAAGTGTGCACCTTAAGAGATTCTGATGGGGCATAATGTCCACTTGTAGAGATTCTGCAGATGGTTTTCTGTCTCTCTCTGTCTCATTCTCTCTCATTTTTCTTTTCCTTTTTTTTTTTACTTTTGTCTTGTTTTGGGGGCATTTACGATTCAATTCTTGATATTCTACTTCCAAAAACAAGACTATTTAACTACAGTGACTATTTCTTTACATATACTTTATTTTTTTAAAAGTCATTAAGACATTTTCCATTTTTTTCCTCTTTGGTGTTAAATGAAACTAACAAAGCTCTCTTGAAAGAGATGAAGGTGGTCATGGAAAAGTAAAATAAAAAAGAGAACAAGCAGGCCATCATCAGCACACCTATAAAAAACTCTAAAAATATTAGTTTACCCCCAAAGAAATATTTATTTCCTATGAATCTAACAAAGCTTGAAAAATGAGCAATTCCCAAATCCCAAAAATGATCAAATGAAGTAATAGATTCCCCTGAAGAGTCTTCCATTTCTTTTGCCCCAAAGAAACCAAAAGTAAGCTCTATTAAAAGTAAGCCAAAGAGGACCCAGCTTCCTAAACTGTTGGGGGTATTGGAATTGTGATTAAAGAGAGCTATTTACTATTATTAATATTATACTTATTATCCAAGAGCAATGCACTTGGATTTAAATCTACGAGATTCATTTTTGAGACTTTGGTATTGAAAATCTTTGAGCGAACCACTTGGTCATGAGTTTTCTCATCTTAGCAATGCAGTCGAGTTGGTCCTAATTTTGATTCTATAGAACATAAAATGGTTGGGTAGTTTTGGAGTGCAAAAAAAGAAGAAAACTAATATATACTCTTGGTGCTGGTTGTCCTTTTAACTTGTCAGGGAATTACATAAAACAAGAATACCTACTTGGATTCTTGATAGACATGGTAATTTATAATATTGGGGAATTTAAAAATAATTATTTAGGTACATTATTAAAAAAATTCTCTCTTTTCTACCAAGTCTCAATTAAAAGGTGTTGTAATGCATTGGAAATGAACTTTAAACAAGAAAATACACAATTAGAATCTTTAACTGTTGATAATCCTTATAAATAGTGGATGGAGATGGAAAAAATTGAGGACGTCTTAAGAATGAGGATGGTTTCTTAGTACCCCTCTCCTCTCAGAGTTGGGCGGGCATACACAAAGGAAGTTTTGGACTTTTGTTCTTGAATATGCATAAGTTATGCATATCACATGGTTTTTTTGGCAAAATTAAATGCTTCACATATCTGATTAAGAGAGTGCCAAGCTAATCTGCAACTCCACTTTGATCATTTTCGTTTCCTGACGTAATACTATGGAGCACGCAAACAGGGAAACTTGAAAGTCCATTGAAATAAAGGATAAAAATCAAATTATAAAAGATGATCTTTACATTGTTGATTCCTTCACAGTCTTTCCCTCAATGGAAGGACTTAATGTTTGTTTTGTGGTTATCTACGATGGTACTGTTGTGTAAAACTTATTGTGTGTTGATGTGATCTCCATATTATCAATAGCTATTTTTTTGTGTTGCCCATTACAGCTCATTTTTTTACTTCTATGTGGATTTGTATTAATTTAGCTTTCTTTTTTCATGTTATGCCCATGTAATCTAACTGATAAATCGATGACTCAAGTCTTCTTCTCTTTTTTTATTTATTTATTTTTCTTCCTATTTTCTTTTCTTCTGATATAACTTGAAACTTGATCATAGTTGTTAAATAGTTGTTTGCTTCTATATATGGATAACTGCCTTCAGGTTGAGAAACCCCTTTAAAAAATCATTTCCCTTTTTGTCTTTTTTGTTCCTTTTCCAAGAGTTTTTCTGTCCAATATAACAAGGAGATGAGGGTTCAGGATTGCTGATTTAGGTTTTAGGGAAGTGGAACTGTGGTGGTCTGGCGGCTTAATTTCATGGGAAACCTTAATGGAAGAGAGAGAGGAGTGTATGGCCATCTGGACCAAGTTCTCTACTTGAGTGATTCGAGGGCCTGGTTTTACTTAATAGATTGGAGGCATTTTTCTTTCTTGTTAAGTCATTGTTTAACATTCTGGCTGCCAATGATCTTATCATCTCCTAAAGTTCTACTGCCAAGCATTAAGCAATCTAAATTTCTGGAGGAGGATAAGAAACCCACCTGAATCTAAGGAGATTATTATGGAAAGAAATAACTCCCCAGTTTGTCAAAGTCAGAGAAGTAGAAATATTGCAAATGGCCTTTGAGAGAAGTCTTCAACTAAAAGTTTAAATTTTACGGTATCCCATTTCTCCATATCATTAGATGTCCTATATCTTCAGACCAATCCAAAAAACGTTGCAAAGAGAGAATTAATCCAGTAGATCTTTGGTTGGTGCTTTTTTTTTTTTTTTTTTTTGGAATGAGAGGTCTTTGGTTGGTGCTCAATCGAAGAGTATTAGTAGTCTCTTTTGGCTCTGATTTTTACTCTTGTACATTTTATTCTATCGATGAAACTATTGTTACTTACAAAACAACTAGAAGTATATCTTGTTTTGAGAAGTAAAAACGTTAACATAAATGGCAAGGACGCCTGTTTGGAATTATTGTCATTTAGTCAGTCTCGTAGTTATAGAAAACCTTGTTTATTTAATTAGTAGATACAAAAGAATTTAACTTTCTCCATCATCTTCCATAGCCGACTGTCCCATCGTGTACACAAAAATCACATTGTTGATTTCTGTTTCTTTCAGGTTTACTTGTCAATTTTCATTTAATAATGGCTCATGTATACTCTATATTATATGCTTGATGAGCTATGGTGGTATCCCTTGGCCTCTTTACCCTCATAACACACACTACGATCATATTGAATAGGATGTGGGCCAGAAAATTATGATGTTTATGCAACAATGTAAGCGGGAAATTTGTATCCTTTCTGCATCTGGTTCGATCTCCAATGCATCTCTCCGTCAGCCAGCGGCATCCGGAGGCAATATTGCATATGAGGTATTTTCGTTTTCCCCATCTGATATTCCATCTCTTCTCCTCAGTATGCGGAAGAAAAGAAAATGAGAATGATGCTTTGTAGCAATCCTGGATAAATTTGTTGAAATCTTGATATATTTTGTGGGCCGTTGGAGAAAATGGACAAGGGATAACTGGCTACTCATTTTGATGTTCATGTCTGTTTCTTTTTTCCTCCACAAATTTGCTTCTCATGAATTATGCATTATAATAACTATTTGCAAGGTAATGATAATTAGGGTCGTTTTGAGATTGTTTCATTATGCGGTTCTTATGTACGGACTGACCTCGGAGGAAAGACCGGTGGTCTTAGTGTATGTCTATCAAGTGCTGAAGGCCATATCATAGGAGGGGGAGTTGGTGGGCCGTTGAAGGCTGCTGGACCTGTGCAGGTATGTTAACGGACAGATTGGATCTCTGTCTTTTCCTGAATAAATCCAGTTGTGCATTGTTCAATGCCTGAACGTTTTATTGCATTCATATAACTTTATTAAGTTTTTTTTTAAGAATGTAGCTTTGTTAAGTTAGTAGGCTTAAAGAGTTTTTTCTTAAGATATATTATTCTTTTGCTTAGTTTATTCTCGTACCAATTGGTCCACATCAGGTTATTGTTGGAACCTTTGTAATCGACCCGAAGAAGGAAGTTGGTGGTGGTAAAGGCGATGCATCTGCTGGCAAGTTGCCCTCACCTATTGGTGGGACATCGATGTCAAATCTACGTTATGGCTCCAACATTGACTCGGGAGGTAATCAAATCAGGGGAAATGATGAACACCAAGGTCTTGGGGAGAGTCATTTTTTACTTCAGCCTCGGGGAGTGAATCTGACATCACCGCGATCAACGGATTGGAGGACGGGTCTGGATGCCACAAACACTGCTTATGATTTGACAGGTATGATTTTACTGTAAAAAAGGCACACAACTCTCCTTTCATCTTTTACTTTTCTGAACTTGTGATATTATGAGATTGGGAACTTTTTTGTTTTTTTGGTAGGAAGAACAGGCCATCATTCTCCCGAAAATGGAGATTACGATCAGATTCCCGATTGAGAGCTAACATTCAAGACGGAACGGGACTGCAAAGTTTGTCGTAGATAAATGTACAATATCAACAGTTGCAATGCCAGTAATCTTCCCTTCACTCGTTAGCTAATTCTGGTTGTAGTATGCACCATACTGTAAAGGTGATAACAAACTCTTTAGAAGTTTTTATGCCCTTCTTGCATTTTTATTTTCCCCCCTTCCCTAAGTTTTTACCCATCCATCCACCTTTCATGGTGTTTGCATGTTAAGTCTCTGTCTAATTCTAATTCTCATATTTTCCCCTTAGATGGACCAGTTTGCTGTAGTTGTTACAGTTTGCAATTTCCAATTCGATCATATAAACAAAAACCTCTCTGGTGATTTAGAATTCTTTGCAGTAAACTTCTGGTGATGAACGATGCCTTTTTGACTAATTCATAAATTTTTGTTAGCTTATTTACGTTGTACCGTAAATACTTTTGGGGTGTTTGGCCAAGGAATTGGAGTTGATTCCACTCCTTGTTTGGTCAAAGGAATTCGTGAGGTTCACGACTAAAAAATATTAATTTTATGTGTAATTAACCTTTTACATTGCGGGTCTCAAAGACTTTGCAATTTTTTATTTTTTTTTTTTTGGGCTCAAATACCTTTTTAATTTTTATTTTATCCATTAAACTTGGTTGTCGTGTTTTCTTAGCACAACACGGTAGCGTGATGGAAATGTTTGTTTTTCCTCCATTTTTTAGTTTTTCTCAGGAAGAACAAGATTTATTCTCTAGGTTGGTGTGATTGCCCTCGAATTCAGAGTTGTTGGTAGGGGGGTTTGCACGCAAAACTACGTTTATCAGAAAAAATAAATAAAATAAAGTTTTTAGATGAGATGACCAGCGACTTGATGAGAATCTTTCATGTTTCATTGGAGGATGACAGTAATCCAATGAAATTGAGAAATCCCAACACTTTCTACCTCAAATGGAAGCCAAGCTATTTCATCATTTGCAATAAGTATATGTCACCCACCCCTTTTGCTTTTTATATCACATCATACATGGTTTGAACTTTGGGCACTTTAATGGGTTATTATTGAAATGTACCATTCTTATTTTTATTTTCTGCCAAAAGAAAAATCTAACTTCTTTTAAGGGATGGGTTTGAAGATGAAAAGTTGTCTTTTGGGTGAGCCCTTTTTGCTGCTTTTTACTTGGCAAAACTCATTGACTTGCTCAGCTTTTCTAGTATTTTTTTTTTTTAATGATAATTAACCCATTTGTAAGGATTACTGTTAAAAAGAAAAGGTACTTTGAAAATGGTGAATATCCCTTTTGTGGGAGCAAATCCCATATATTTCTCCCAGGTGTATCTAATTTTTGCACTTAAATTCAGGTCCCAAGGGATTTTGCTGTAGCCCTTTTTGCAAAAGGCAAAAGTATATGAGACAAAGGAGTTCCATGGCTTTGCTGTTTCATCTTAATCATAATAGTCAGTTACTAGTTTTTTAAGGTTAAAATTATACTGTTTGAACTTTAAAATGTTGACATGTCTATTAAAATGTCGACATGTCTAACTGGTTTATAAATTTTAAAAATGTTTAATTCAATAGGTCATGAACTTTCGATTTTATATCTAATAGGCTCTTATTAAAAAAAATAAAATTATTTGATATATTAGATATAAAATTAAATTGTCTAATCGGCACCCTATTAGATATTTTTTTAATGTTTTGGAACCTAATAAATACAGAGTGAAATTCAATAACTAAGCTTCTTTTTTTCTTTTTCTATGTTAACGTATATTAAAATATACAAACACTATTAAAATTGAATTTCATATGCATATAAACTTGTATTGTAAAGAATCACAAATACATTATATTGTCTAGAAATGGATGGTCTTATGGATAAAATAGTACTCAACGAAATAGGCCAAAAATGAGTAAAAAGAGGTCCAAGCTAGAAGAGGATAGAGAAATTGCAATAGATGACCTCATTTTCCAAAGTGTTGTCAATGTGTCTCAACGTTACGCATTATTAGTGTCTATGTAATCTACCTTCTACTTGTCAAACTGCCTATAAATAGTGGCATGTTGTGGGTTTTAGAAGACATATATTGGGTAAAATTCATAAAAATAGGAGAAAATGGAGATTTTAGAGAAATTTCTTATTTCATATTCTGTTATGTTATTTCATTTATTTATTTATATATTATGCTTAATTTATTTTACTATTATATTATATTATATCATATTGGTATCCGTATTCCTGTTGTGCTCCTCAAGTTCACAACACGTTATCAGCATGAGTTTCTTTCATTTTCTTCGCTAAAAGTAGGTCCTAAAGGTATGTCGGTTTTTCTCTCTTTGTTATAATTAATAAATTAAATGTTGTTCTACATATTTGAATATATTAAAATTATAATATAAATATAATACTCTGTAATAGTGCTACTATGAAAAATATTTTAAAATTAGAATTTGTAGCATTTGATATTAATGGTAATAATTATTTGTCATTAGTGCTTGATGCCAAAGTACACCTGGATGCCATAAAAATATGATCATTAGTAAATAATTTTTCTTCCTAAAGCTCGTTGTAAATAGATGCACTTGAAGCTCCAAAATTTTAAATCAATATGTAAGATAAGACATTTTTCTACATTCTGGATATGCTCCTACAGTAGTAATATCGAGAGAAATATTTTAAAAGTATTATGCACTCATCTGATGTCTTCTCGTGGCTGAATGAAATAACGAGTTATTGATTAAAAAATATGAATTTCAGCCAACTACAACAACAACATTCCCTGAAGTGAACACTATGAATTTTAATAATTGTTGTCGAAATCGTGATCATGGTCGAGGTTGTGACCATGGCAGAGGAAGAGATAATTATTATCTTTGTGATGATCGTTCTAATCATTTAAATTTCAAAAGAACCACACAAAATAATGATCACAAAGGAAAAGTTCCACAAGATAAGAGTTTAAAAAATGTTGAAAATAAATGCTTCCGATGTGGAATGACTGGGCATTGGTCACGTATCTATCGTACGTCAAAACACTTAGTTGATCTCTATCAAGCCTCCTTGAAGGAAAAAAAATGTGGAAGCAAATTTTGCATACCAGAATAATGATATATTTGACCCATCCTATATGATAAATTTGGATGTGACAAACTTTTTTAAGCTCCTGAAGAGAAAATCCATAGGATTGATGGAACATCAAATGTTTCCTTTGACTTTGAAAATATCTAGATTCAATATTGTTTTTCTTACTCATCTCCATGTTTTTTTTCTTCTCTTAGTAGCTGTTAACCTTTATATATTCCAAATGTTATTTTAATTATTGTAATTATTTTCATTTAATGAAGAAACTTGAATTATTTTCATATGTTGGATGACTAAAAAATGAGTAAAAAAGATCTATGTCTGGTAGACAGTGCAACTATACATATAATACTTATAAGTAGAAAATATTTTTCCAAACTGACAATGCTGGAAACAAAAGTCAATACAATATCAGGTTCTGCAAACCTAATTGAGGGATTTGGAAAAGTAAATATTATTTTCCTAGAAGAACAAAATTTACAATTGACAATATTTGTTCTCTAGTCAATCAAAGTGAAATCTACTTAGTTTTAAAAATATACGTTACAATGGCTATCATATTGAGACTGATAGAAAAAATAATATGGAGTATCTTTATATCATATCTATTGTCTCATATGGAAGAGTTGCCTGTTTTATCTTCTGGATTATATTATACTCATATACAAATAATTGAAACATATTCAACAATGAACCTAAAGTTTATGAATCTAAATATATTTACAATTTGGCATGATAGATTAGGTTATCCAGGGTCTATAATGATAAGAAGAATTATTGAGAATTCAAATGGATATCCATTGAAGAGCTAGAAGATTCTTCAATCTAATGAATTATCATGTGATGCTTGCCCTAAAGGAAAATTGATAATTAGACTATCACATGCTAAGTGTGGGGATTGAATCACTTGCATAGTGATATATGTGGACTTATTAATCCACCAGTGGACTATTTAGATATTTTATGATATTAATAAACGCATTTAGCAGATGGTCACACGTGTGCTTATTATCAAGTTGAAATCTTACATCTACAAGATTACTTGCTAAAATAATTAAGTTAAGAGCACAATTTCCTAATAATATAATTAAGACCATTCGTCTTGATAATATTGTTGAATTTGCATCCTAAGCTTTTGATAATTATTGTATGTCAATTGGGATAAGTGTTGAACATCCTATAGCTCATGTTCATACACAAAATGGTTTAGCAGAATCATTTATAAAATGTTTGCAGTTAATTGCTGATCATTACTTATGAGAACTAAGCTTCCTACATCTATATGTGGACATGCGATTTTGCATGCAGCGTCACTTATACGTATTAGGTCAGTAGTTTATCATAAGTATTCGCCATTCCAATTAGCTTATAGCGATGAGCCAAATATTTCCTATTTGAGAATTTTTTGATGTGCAGTATATGTTTCAATTGCTCTATCACAATGTACTAAGATGGATCCTCAAATGAGGTTAGGGATATATATTGGATATGATTTCTCATCAATTATTAAATATCTTGAACCCCTCTTGGATGATGTATTCACTGTATGATTTGCTGATTGTCATTTTAATGAGACGAATTTTCCAACATTAAGGGGAGAAATTAAAAAGTTGAAAAAAGAAATTACATTGAATGCATCATTATTGTCTCATTTAGATTCCAGTACATATCAATGTGAATTTAAAGTTAATAAGATAATTCATTTGCAAAATATAGCAAATTAGTTATCATATGCATTTATAGATGCAAAAGAAAGTAACTAAGTCACATATACCCGTTGCAAATGTTCTATTGAAAATTGATATCCCAACAAAGCAAGTTGTCACTAATGAGTTTGGAACATGCTAGAAACGTGGTAGACCAGTTAGTTCCAAAGATAAAAATCCTTGAAAAATAAAAATAATAAATAGTCAAGAAGATTTGATTGAGGATATAAATACCCATGAAAAAAATCCTTGACATGAAGATGAAATAAGATTTCAATAAACTATGTCATGATAGAAAACAGATTGAATCAAACTAATGTAGTTATTTTTTGTGTATAATATTACTCTTGATATTATACCTAAAAGTAAGGATTTTGAACCAAAATATGTTGAAGAATGTCAACATAAAAAAAATTGACTTCAATGGAAATAAGCAATCGAGGTAGAAATAAACTCACTTTCAAGACGTCCGATTTTTTGACCAATAGTTCGAACACTAAAAAGTGTCAAACCCGTGGGATGCAAATGGGTATTTGTGAGAAAAAGAAATAAAAATAATGTGGTCACAAGATATAAATCAAGACGAAGTGCATAAGGTTTCTCAGAATGACTTGGTATTGATTATGAGGAGACGTATTCTCCGGTGGTGGATATAATTACATTAAGATATTTAATTGGTCTGACTGTGTATGAAAATCTGGACATGCATCTTATGGATGTAGTCACAGCATATTTATATGGATCTATATTTATATGAGAATCCCAGAAAGATTTAAGGTACCTAAAACATATAAATCAAATTCTCGGCAATTGTATTCAATAAAGTTACAGAAATCGTTATATAGATTGAAACAATAAAGACGAATGTGGTACAATCGCCTGAGGATATTTGTTGAAAGAAGGATATCAAAATAATCCAATATGTCTATGTGTTTTTATAAAGAAATCACAATCAAGATTTGCTATTATAACGGTATGTGTTATGGCTTAAATATAATTGGGACCCTTGAGGAGCTCTCAAAGGCAATAGAATATTTTAAGAAAGATTTTGAGATGAAAGATCTTGAAAAAACAAAAATTTTACCTTGATTTGCAAATTGAGCATTTAGCAAATGGGATATTTGTTCATCAATCAACTTATATAGAAAAAGTTTTGAAAAGATTTTATATGGACAAAATACATCCATTGAACACTCCAATGGAAGTTCGTTCATTAGATGTGAGGAAAGATATATTTTGATCTCAAGATGATAATGAAGAACTACTTGGTCCTGAATTACTATATCTTAGTACAATTGCTGCATTTATGTATCTTGCTAATAATACAAGACTAGACATTACATTTTCAATAAATTTATTAGCTAGATATAGTTCTTTTCCAATAAAAAGACATTGGAATTGAGTTAAGCATATACTCCGTTATCTCCAAGGAACGATTGATATGAATTATCTATTCACATGTGGAGGAACTACTATATCATGACGATCGGTGAAATAAACCATAACAGTCACTTCCTCAAATAATGCTAAAATTCTTACAATTTATGAGGTTAGTCGAGAATATATATGACTAAGATCAATGCATTCGTGGAACATGTGGTTTGTCTTCTAGTAAAAATCTTTCAACGATATTATACGAAGACAACACAACATGCATATTCCAAATCAAAAGAGGATATATTAAAAGAGATAGAACAAAACATATTTCACCGAAGCTTTTCTACACTCATGATCTTGAAGAAAATGGCGGCATCACTATACAACAAATTTGTTTGAAAGATAATTGGGCAGACTTATTTACAAAGGCATTACCTACTGCAATCTTTGAAAAACTGGTGCACAACATTGGAATGCAGCAATTCAAAGATTTCAAATGATGTTTTTATGAAGGGAAGTAAATATACTTTTTAGGGTATAAATGATATGAAATGTGTACTCATTTTTTTCCCATTGGGGTTTTCTTAGTAAGATTTTAACGAGACATATTTCATATATATATATATAATAGACATCTAAGGGAGAGTATTATAAATATTATGATAATAAATACCCATTAGATGCTCATGTTTAGTGTCCATTGACCATATGTCATGCCTATTTGCCAAGGTGTTGTCCGTCTCAACATATCCACCTCCTACTTACCAAATTGCCCATAAATAGTGGCATTTGGTGGGTTTTAGAAGACACATATTGAGTAAAATCCATCAAAATTGGAGAAAGCAGAGATTTTAGAAAAATTTGTTATTTCATATTTTGTTAATTTAATTAATTAATTAATTTACATATTATTTTTAATATTTATTTATTTTATTATAATATCATATTATATTTATTTTTATATTATATTTTATTGGTAGCCATGTTCTTGTGGTGCTTCTTAAGTTCACAATAATTTTATCTTTTTTAATATATTTAAAATACAAATATTATATTTATTTTTTCTTATATATATCTATCTCTTTGAATCATAGATATTATGTGTATATTTTTGTAACCCATAAACAAAATAAACTCCATAATCAGAACTACTAGATTAAAGATGACCTCCCAAATCCCCCTTACATGCTGTCCGACTATACTTGTCGTCCCCGCCATTCAAGCCTGCTATGAGGATTGTACAATCGACGACTTCGACTTCCCCAAGAACACAATGGTTGCACTTTACCTATTCGATTTAATGCGCCGCAGAATCTCAACGAATTGGACTCTCAAGGATTCATTGGCGATGTGCGGTATGAGATTAAGGGGTGGCAGAGTTTCAATCGGACTAACATCCATCCACTAATCCTCATAGCAGATATGGAAGAACTCCAATTTTGGGTTGTCAATTTTCGCAAGAGTATCAAATTTGGTCGATTATGATTAAGCATGATATTGATTGTAGATCGATGATGGGATGGTGAAGTTGGGATCATCGCTGTATGCCCATGGAGGAGGAATTCTAGTTTTGGTGTATAACTAATTGGAGGACATTGCAAATAAGTTTGATGATCTAATTGGAGTAATAACATTTGGTGTATAATGCAAAATTTTCAGGCTGCATGCCTCAGTACAAGGTATATACAACAAATTAGGTATATAATAAATTTCTATAGTGGTGACTCATGCTTAATGCATAATTTGTTATTCATTTTTTATTTTTAATATTATTTTATGAGATATTTATTTTGTTTTAAAATGAATTTTACTGATTTAGGTTTTTTTTTTAAATATTTAATGTTATTTTGTGAGATATTTATTTTGTTTTAAAATGATTTTTAGTGATTTAGTTAGTTTAGAATTCTGGGTTTGATTTATGTTTTATTTGATTTGATTTTTTAGGATTAGATTTTGTTTTCAGATATTGATTTTTAGGAAGGGTACATTTGTCCATTCCAAAATTAAATAAATTAAAGAAGTTAAACATTTAGATTTTTTAAATGAAAAATAGGATTAGACATCATTCAAAAACCTACTTTTAATTTAGACATTTGTCTAATCGTCCCAAGAGAATATGTGCTCTATGAGGCAGACTAATCAATGGACCAACAAGCTCTATCGGTTGACTAGTTGTGGGCCATTGGGCCCAAGAGCTGAGCTGATAGATTAGTGAAAACTCTAGGCCAATTCTCATATAAACACATTATTATACTTGTTTGATGAGATCTTTGAAGAAATTTAATTCATAGTATAAATATTAAATTTGTTTTGATTTCAGTATAATGAGTGCAAATGATCATTTGATGCTTTCTCTCGAATGTTGATGGAAGTTTTTTTTCCAAGTATTCTTTAAGCTTCAACTTCAAAATCTTTAAGAATTTAAGAGCTTAAGTGAAGTTTATCTTTTAGGTTTTTCAGCCTCAGGACTTTAGAGTTGATCGTTAGTTCTTTTAATATCACAAAAAAAAAAAAAAAAAAGAAGAAGAAGAAGAAGATAAAACATTTATTTATAGAGTTTTCATAGGCTTTAGGTAGGCTTGAGCTTGATTGTCTTTTGGGCCCAACAATTGCCTTGGGCTTGGGCCAAGTCTGGGTTTGGTCCAATTTTCTACCATGTTTAGGCTTAATCGTCATCAAATTTGATCAAATTTACTGTTGTAATTATATGGCTAAAAAGAAGACACATGACATCCTATAGCTTGCAATTTATCTGTCTCAAATTTTAATTTAGAGACACAATAATTCTTAATTGACCTTTTAAGTTTAATAACATTGACTTTGTTTGTGATGATATGGCAAAATTTGATTGACCAAATTTCTCTCCTACAATACTCATTCGAAGCAACTAAATTCCTTAAGCATGGAGAAGGTATGACAAGCACCATACTAGTATGCCTTTTTCTTTGTTTTGCAAATCACCAATTCATCTAAACCAACAAATTGAGGTTGAGTCACGTGCATGTTAGAGAAGAAAAAGGAAAAGCCAAAGGCTAATAAGCCAAATAATTTATAGTTTGTGTTTAGGTACAGACTGTTTTAATTTGATTAGAGAATAATAAACATTGTGACAAATAGGAAAAGAGATGATGAGTAGAAAATAGTATACATTATATCAAAGATGAATTTTAAACAGTATTGTAGGCATAGTAGTTGGTGTAACTGGAGCTCCCAGATATGCCCATTTAAAGTTGGGGGCCTAAACACCCCCTTAAATTATTATTATCTATCCAATTTTTGATCTCTCGAATTCTTACCTTTACCTTTTATTATGTTAAAACATTTCAATTTGATATAGATTATTTAAAAAAATTGTTAAAATTTGTCAACATCAAACTCATGTCTCATTCAACTATTGTTTAATTATCCTATTTTATAGATGGACATACCACTTGGACATGTTTGAAAAAAAATGATTATAATGATTAATGGTGGAAGATAAGTGAGTTGAAAAGATTGAAGATAAGGGAGTTGCTCTTTATATGCTAAATAACCTCCGGGATCCATTCGTTTCATAGATTTTGCAACGGGTTTTTAAATAGACATGTAAGATGGTTTGTTTCATGGTATCCTAGATTTCTAAGAAGTGGATAGATGTCCTGACATCGGATATCCTAGAATGTCTGGATGGAAGAAATCTTGACAGTTTTGGATGCCTTTATGAAAGATGAGTTTTACAGATTCTCGAATTGAAGGTATCCTCGTTTTCTATTATTGTC
>NC_052354.1:51098874-51175619 GCF_009727055.1 Benincasa hispida
TTATATATATATATCTCCATTTTCATTATATAATTAAAATAAATGTTGTCAACATTTATCATATATTTTTAGTTATATTGAAATTGTTATTATTTTTTAGCAATATATTTAAATTTAAATTTAAATGAATAATTATTTTATAAAAAAAAAAATCTTAAATTATGATATATTATTTTGTTGAAAAAAATAACATATAAAAATAATATAAATTGTATCAACTTTAAAAGAATTTCAAATTGATAAAAACAAATATGTTGTATAAGTTCAAATTAGATCAAATTAATTATAAATCAATAAATAATCTTATGGGCATTCTTGGAAAATTATGTAAATTTAAGACATTCCTGAGTTGAAATTCTACAAAACAAACACGATTATCGAAATATTTCCAGGTATCTGCAAAAATATTCATACAAAACAAACATGGTAATCTAAAGATGTCAGACATCTATAATTCCTAATATCTATAATTTCGGGTATCTAAAATTCTAATTATCTACATTCCCAAAAAACAAAGGCTCCTTACAATATTTGTTTATTCGATTTCGTTCTTTAAAATTAAGAATATTATAGTTCAAAGATTTTTAAAATCAATCTGACATTAGTTTTTTAATACCCTTCATACGGGGAGACTTTTATATTTGGAAGATGAAAAGTAAAAATATAGTCTGATTAATTAATAAATTAAAACTAATTAATCATACTATTAATTTATGTTAATTATTAAATAAATATATTATTAAGACAATAAATTTCAACCAATATATTTACAACATTTAATATAAATTTTTATTATTAATTAGGTTTGTTTCTAAATATAGCAAAATGACCCATCTTATTTATAAATATAACAAAATATTAAAAATTTCAATAGTTTTTTCATTTAAAATAATTATTTTATTAATTATTAATATTCTAATTAATTTATATTTTTAGTAATTAAATTAAATAATTAAAATAATGTTTAACATAAAAACATTCTTTTATATATATTTTAAGTGGTTAAATAATTGATTAATATAATACTATGTTAAATAATGCTAAATTTAGTTTATGACAACATTACTTTTTCTCCTACATTTAGTTATGTAATTATTTATTTTTGATTTCTTTTTACAAAATTGATAAACCAAAGATATTTAACTTTCAGACATTAATTATCTTACTTATCTTCAATCCGAAGTATTTAATATATATTTCAATCCAAAGTATTTTATATTTCAGACATTAATAATTAACTCAGACACTTAAAATTTAGACATTTAAATCCGAAGTATTTAATATCAATACCTATAAAACAATATTTATGATACAAACAGACCCTTAGATTAAATTATGAATTCAGTCCTTAGACTTTGAAGTTTGTGTCTATTTAACTTCTTAATTTTCAAAATTATAAATTTAGTCATTTGCAGTTTGACATTTTTAAAATTCATAGATCTATTAGATACAAATTAAAAGTTTAGGGTTTCTTAAATATAATATTAAAATTTATATGTAATAGATTAATTAAAATTTAAAAATTTCAAGTTTGTTAGGAGCTTATTAAACACAAAGTTGAAAGTTTAATGACAAATTAGACATTTTAAAAAATTTATTGACGAAATAGACAAATTTTAAAGCTTAAAGATTAAACTTCTAATTTAATCTAACATTTAAATGACATTTAGGCAAGTTGAAATAGGTGAATATAACAAAATGTTCGATTACAAGTTTAGTTATCAAAATGAGCATAGTTTGACATGTTTGTATTGTTAACCTTGTTGTCAGAGATCTGATTCCCTCAACCCTACATATTGTTTAAAAAAAGTTTTCAATATTCTTAAGCTTTCAACTTTATATCCATTAACCTCTTGAACTAAAAAAAAAAATGTTTAATAGATAACTAAACTTTCAATTGTCACTAATAAATTCTTACATTTTAAAGTTTTATATCTAATAAATCCTTTGACATATTAGACATATTTTTTAAAATTCATGCATCTAATAATATAAAATTGAAATTTTAGGTTTCATTAGACCTAAAATTTAATTTATTATCTGATAGATCACTTATCAATTAATAACTTTTTTTTTAAGAAAATTGAATATTTAAAAAATATAGAGAACTTTTCACAGATAGAAAAATGTCAAACTATTTATAGAAATTAAAAAAAAAAATACTGATAAACTTCTATCAGCCTCTATCAACATCTATTAAAGAAAAATAAAATTTTTCTATTTTGTGTAAATAGTTTCTCTTATTTTTCTATTTTTGAAAATCTTCAAAAAAAAAATATACTAGATACAAAAATAAAGAAAATTTGAAACCTATTAGATACAAAATTTTAACGATCTATTAAATATTTTGAAACATTAGTAACATTAGTTATCCTCAACTGTTTGACTGATCCTTTATGGGAGGTTTGGTCCCTGGTTGAGGAAATCAAGAGTTTGCCTATATCTATTTGTTAGGATTTATGTACTAAATCTTGTAGTCTGTGTATTTTGCAAACAAATTATTAATTAATAAATAAAATATTTATTTAATGAATAAAGTATTCTATATTATTTTCCTAATTAAAAAATCTAATAAACTAAGATCCGAGGTTATTTAGTGTAACTTGAACCATATGTAGTTGACATACGACTAGATTGCGTTCAAAGGAATAACATGAAAGATCTGTAGTATATGGATAAAGTTGGATACCTCATCTTGATAAAGCTATACATATGATCCACTTTGTAAATATTACAACAGTTGTAAGTGTTACAAATGATTTAATCTAAATTGTTCATGTGACGACATGCAAGTGGAGGTATCCTATACAATCAGCTGTATAAGACTGGAACATGAAATATAATCTTTCTTTATAACACCATTAATTGAAGAGTTTTATATTTCAAACGATAACCATATAACTCGAAATTAATCCTGAATGAGTTATGAACTCCTGTTCATAGGAGTCGTTCTTTGATTTGTATGGGTGAGAGTGGCCTTAGCTGCCAACTCAATATGCCTACCATTTTGGGGACGATACTATGTGAGGAGATGGGAATATAGTTTCACAAGATGACATTCACTCATTCCCGACATTAGGAAAAGTAGACAGATTGTTCCCTTAAGTGTTGACTCTGGGACTTGAACAATGAGGCTTCACCCTCTCACTGTCTCGAGAGGGACTTTGTGTATGTTTGGACCATAAACAAAATTTTTCATTCGAGGATCAATGGTACTTAAGGTACAAAAGATAACTATATGGATAAAATACTAACTTGACCCAGCTGTAATTACGAACAATTTGTGAAAGGTTGATTTACAAAATATAGTTAATTTATTGGAGACATAAATATACTGCAGTTCATAGGAATGCAGCTATGGGTCTTTAATGGAGTGCTCCATAGTTAATGAATGGTGATTAACTTAATTAAAGAGTTTAACTAATTAATCATGAATCATTAAAGCTTATAACTGTAAGTCCATTGAGTCCCTCTGCTAGCTCATAAATGGATTCAACAAGGATTTGAAATTGGAAGAAAATTGAAATGTTCAAATTATTTTAAAGAGAATTAATTGTATATGATACAAAATAAGATGATGTTAATGGTATATGATACAATTAATATATATTATAATATAAAGTTAAATTTGAATTAGATTTAGAATTAAACTATATAGCAGTATTAATATTTGAATAAGATTCGAATATTAAATTAATATAAATTAGATTTATATTAAAACTATAGGTTGAGAGAGAATATGTATATTAGAATATGACTCATATATACACATTAAATTAAATATGTTATATTTAATAAATTGATTAAATTGGATTTAATTAATTAAATTAATTAAATATGTTATTTTTAATTAATATTTAATTATAAATATCTTATATATTTATTATTTATTCTTATTAAAAATAACCCCCATGTAATACGGGAGGGATGAGTGGGTGGGGAGTTACCAACTCCCTTCACGTTAAATTAAGATGAGATCTCAATGAGAGGGTTTGTTCATTACAGAAAAAAGACTCACATTAAATTCTTTAAAAATTCTCTCAACCTCTAAAAGAAAAAGAAAAATCTCTCTTCCATTTCCTGTTCTTTCAAGAGTTCCCACAAACACTTCCTTGTCCAAGAGAATAGCAGAGAAGTTTCTTTTGGTGGTATCCTGCTCGTGAATTTGTTCATGCAGTCTTTTGAAGGGTCAATTCTATTTGGATAAAGACATTGTTGTCCCAAATGATAAGATCTTCACGTTAACAATCACAAAATACTTAGATATAACGGTCAATAACAATTCAAGAGTCAGGGGAGGTAGTATGTGCAGGTTTGAAAATCCTTTTGTCGTTTACTAAATGGCAACACTATCATATAGATGATGCTCCATGAACTAAACGATAGTTCAATTATGTAAACGATTGGATGAAGCGATAGACGATCGTGTAGATGAAAATTGACTGGAGCTAGATGCTCATGTAGGCGACAGCTAAGGAGCTAAACGATTAGACGCGGAGCTAAATGATCGAGTACACGAAGCATTGGAACTACAAGATCGTGTAAACGATACTTTAGTAAATTCTAAACGATTGTAGAGATAAGAAGAAATGACACATGAGTTTAAGTGGTTCGGCCAAAGGCTTACGTCCACTGTGCAAATCAAAAGGTTTTCTTTTATTACTCTTCAAAGTATTACAGAACGATCGAATGCTTGCTCTCTCATTTACTTATTCACTCTTACTTTAATCTCACATTTGTTTTCCTTTATATATGCAAGTGATATAGTCAACGAAGAAGCTCTAGTGGTTACAATACATAATAGAAAGAGGTCGACAATGGTTCAACTGCCTGAAGTGACGTTCTTCTTGATTTCGAGCCCTTTTGTAACAATCTCCACCTTTGTAAGCATCTAGAGTAACTTCCCTCTTTGCTTCACTGAGCTGACTTGAGCTAACCTTTTTCAGGTAACTCGAACCCGAGAAGGTCCAAGCATCTGCGAAGCTTGTTTAATGGAACAATTTTGGTTAGCATATTAGCTGCATTATCAGAGGTATAAATCTTCACTACCTCGACTTCCCCTTTCTCAATCTCTTATCTGATGAAATGATATTTAATATCAATGTGCTTGGTTCTGCTGTGAAACTGCTAATTCTTAGATAGGTATATTGTGCTTTGGTTATCACAATAGATTCTAACTTTTATTTTTGTTATGCTGAAATCGTTTAGTAAATCTTTCAGCCACAAACCTTCCTTCACAACTTCAAACAATGCGATGAAATCAACCTATATTATGGAAAGGGCCACAACAGGTTGCAAAGTAGTTTTCCAACTGATCAAATTGTTCCCCATAGGAAAACATAACCTGATGGGGAACGTCTTATATCTAACTCTCCTACATAATCTGTATCTACATAACCATAAACTTCATCATTGGATGGATTATTCTATCTATATAAGACTCTTGCATCCTTAGATGAATATAGATACCTTAGTATCTACTTGACTACCTCCTAATGTCTTCTACCGTTCCATGTCCCTATTGATCATACTTGTTGCATAGGATAGGTCTGGTCTTGTAGAAGTCATGAGGTAAATCAGTGATCCCACTGCTTGAGAATAAGGAACAACCTTCATATGGTTCAAATGCTCTTCATCTGTACTCTTTGGATTATTGGCAGCTGAAAGCTTGAAGTGAGGTACAAGAGGAGTGCCTATTGGCTTAACACTCTCCATCTTGAACCTCTGCAATATCTTTGAACAATATTCAGATTGACTAACTAGCAATCTGCTCTGTTTTCTATCTCTTTCAATCTCAATGCCTAGGATCCTCCTTGGCTCCCTTAGATCTTTCATATCAAATTCTCTCCTAAGAAGCATTTTCACTTGCCTCAATTCTTCTCGGATCTCCCGGCCAGCAGCATGTCATCTACATAAAGAAGTAGATAGACCGGTTTCTTAAAGCTACTAGAGTTTATGTAGATACACCAATCATATGAGCTTCTTTTGAGCCCCATCTTAGAGATCACTTATCAAACCTCTCATACTAACATCTCTGTGACTGTTTGAGGCTATATATGGATTTATTCAACAAGCACACTAGGTTTTCTTCTCCATTTTTCACATAGCCTTAAGATTACCCCATGTAAATTGTCTCATTCAACAGCCCATGTAGAAAGGCTGTCTTTACATCCAACTGGTATAGCTCCAAATCCTTTTGCATAACTAAGGAAAGGAGCAGCCTTATGGAAGTATGCTTCACTATTAGAGAGAATACCTCATTGTAGTCAATACCTTCTTGTTGAGTGAACCTCTTAGCAACAAGCCTAGCCTTGAACCTAGACTTTTGCACACCTGGAATCTCTTCTTTAAATTTGTAAATCCATTTGCATGAGATAGGTTTGTATCCTTTAGGCAAAGGTACTAGTCTCTAAGTGTCATTTTGGTTGAGGTACTTCATTTCATCATTCATTGCCTCAATCCATTACCTAGCATTTGGGTTGTTTGTTGCTTCTTCAAAGTTGGTAGGTTCATTATTACTCAAAGAAATGGCAGTACTCAATACTACACTAGCAAAATCAGACTCTTAGTATTTAGCTGGTGGTACATTAGTTCTTCTAGGTCTGTCTCTTGCCAATGAATAGTTGTGTAAGTCTCCATGTATCTCAACTTGTTCACTTGACACATACTCACTGGTTTTAGCAGCCTCATCACCTTCCAACTCTAGATTTTGAGAGGAAGTAGAAGCTCCATGATCATTTTGAGGCTCCACCTCAAATCTTGTACTACTTGTCTTTGTCACTGTAGAAGATGGTTGTTTTGACATCATGAACATCTCAGTCTCTAAAAACCACATATCTACTATTCACACACCTCTTTTCAACTGGATGCCACAACCTAAAGCCCTTTACTCCCGGTGTAAAGCCTAAGAACATGCACTTTACAACCCTAGGTTTCAGCTTCTGATAACTTGTAGAAATACAAGTTATTTGTACTGCTTTATTTAGATATTGTGGCCAAAAGAAAGGAAAGTTGCGTCAATTATATGGAAATTGGCTAAGAAATACAAGAATTATAAATTGTCGTCAATACACCCACTGACACCATTGAGATGGTAGAAAAGAATATTTCAAGTCTGTTTTGTAGGAAATCAAGTCACCGTATGCGTTCATGGCTCAAGAGAAAAAGAATAACGCATCTACATTACATTGCGCCAATCATTCAGGAATGAATAGACGATCAATGCAATGACGGCGCATGCGACAATCGATCAAGAGCTTTGCGATCAACGCAACTTCAA
The DNA here is from genome assembly GCF_009727055.1 of Benincasa hispida. Lineage (NCBI taxonomy): Eukaryota > Viridiplantae > Streptophyta > Magnoliopsida > Cucurbitales > Cucurbitaceae > Benincasa > Benincasa hispida. Next base: position 51,106,154 of record NC_052354.1, read on the forward strand.
CTGCATACGGTAATAAAAAACAATACCGCATGCGGGCACACGATCGAAATATGCAAATGAGCAACGCAATCGCAGAGGATTTTGACACGTGTACAATTAACCGTTGTGCATTTTTGACAAATTGATTGCATAACAGAAGGAATATTTATTCCACCATTTCCAGAATTTCCATAACAATAAAGTGGGGACCACACGACAGAGAGTCAGAGCATTCATCTATAAATACCTTAAGAGAATTCACTGAGAGATATACTTGATACGAGGCTATTTTGATATTTGTATATTGAGAGAGAGGCTGATCGGAGAAGATCCGGGAAGAAAAAAGGCAAGGCCGAGAGGTGAGTCTCAGGAAAAATCATTCCAAATCCCCGCCGTGAAGCTCTGTACCTAGATCAACTCTACCGGATGAGCAAACCTGAGAAGGATGCTCATCCTTCCATTCACTCCATATGCCAACAAGCGATTTCTCCTTCCAGATCTGTGTCAAGACGTTGGCACTCTTCTGTATTTGTTTCTATCTCTATAATCAATTGTATCTCATCTTCTTAGTCTAAATCATTCACACCATGTATCAGATGCTTGATTCTATAATTAAATGTCACGATCATTTTCATCTCCATATTTCTGTCTATTTCTGTTCCTCTATTAATCGCTTTCTCCACGATGTTTTCTTAATCCCTTGGTAATTATAATGAATTAAACAAGTAAATTAATTTGTGCTAAAGAAATAAATATGTTTAGCTAAAGCATGCTAGACAGCATCTTCACCTGTGAGAGCAGAAGTGAAGATGCCATTCTGATTTGTTGAGAGAAGGTTAGAAGAATGCGTTAACTAAAGCAAGAAGTACTTCCAGAGATGGAAGCAACCTTACGTTCATTCCTGTTTCACCAGAGAGATGTGGGAACACGGCCGATCACCGAGAGGTGTACGTCAAGGGAAAGCGGAACCGTAGTTGTATCTTTAACGCAATTAATGAACTTAAGATGTTTGTACTAATTATCTTTTCTCTTTCTGCTTCATACATAAAGCCTTGCCACCGCATAACACGATTCTTTGTATAATCTTCACAGTCAGTCTCAAACTTGGTATCATGTATCATGTAACCTATATCTTGTATCATCATAGTTTAGGTTTATTTTTGGTGCACTTTATTTTATTAATACAACTTTACTTTACCGCATATTTTACTTTACCACAATTTTACTTTACCATAATTTTTAATACATGTACAAACCTCACTTTTATTAAATTGAAAAATCCCCGGTCGCATATATCATGAACATAACACAATCAACCTAAAACAATCCCTATGTTCGACCTCGGATCACTCCGAGAAACTTGCGGTGAAATTATACTTGATTTCAATGCAAGGAAACTTTTGACAACGCATAGCATACTACAAGCATATCGTTAATAACGCATACATCTAGAAGTAATATCGCATATCATCGCAATCATCCATGCGTTGTATGACATAAGAAGATAAATTTTATGCGTTACAAGTTTATGGACAAATATTATGTCTACGGCTTCCCTTGGCTCTGGTGCACATAGCCTACATAACCAAACACTTTCAAGTGTTCTAGCTTAGATGGCTACCCTGTCCACTTCTCTTCAGGAGTCTTTAGCTCTGGGGATTGACGTGGGCATCTATTAAGAGTGTATATTGTGTAGGAGACAGCTTCAGCCAATATTTTCAGGTAATAAGGCATTGGATAACTAAAATATTACTCTTTCCAGCACAGTTCTATTCAATCTTTCAGCTACTTCATTTTGTTAAGGTGTGTACCTCATAGTTCTATGCCTTACTATGCCATTCTCTTTGCAAAACAAATTGAACTCCTCTCTACAAAACTCTAAACCGTTATCAGTTCTCAAATGTTTAATTTGTTTAGAGGTATGCTTCTCAATCAAGATCTTTCATTCTTTAAATCTACTAAACACTTCATCTTTGGATTTTAAAAAGTAAACCCAACTCTTTCTTGAGTAATCATCTACAATTGAAATAAAGTACCTTGCTCCACTTAGAGATGGAGAGTGACTTGGCCCTCATAAGTCTGAATGCACATATTCAAGGATTTCCTTTGAATTGTGCTATCCTTTGGGGAATTGTTGTCTTGTTGCTTTGCCTAATATACAATGTTCACAGAATTTAAGGCTATCTCCAACACCAACTTGGAAGAATCCTCTGTTTAGAGAGCACTTGCAGCCCCCTCACACTGATATGAGAAAGCCTTTTATGTCACAAATCATCTTCAATAGATTCTTCATCAATTGCCAACAAGGCCGAGTGTGCCATTTGCACATCCTTGATGACATATAAACCATTTACCTTGGTTGCCACCAAAACTACTTTAGAATCCTTAATAATTTCAAAGGTTCCTCCCACACCCCTATACTCATAGCCTATGACATTGAACATCCCCTAGGATAGGAGATTTCTCCTCAAAGTAGGAACATATCTCACATTTCTTATCAATTTTACTGAACCATCCTGCATTACAAGGACACATACCCTATTCCAACAGCTCTGCAAGTGTTATTGTTTTCCATATAAATCAGCCCACCATCCCACTTCTTATAAGTGCAAAACCATCCCTTGGATGGTGTCATGTGGACTGAGCAGCCATAATTTAACACTCAATCCTGAGACTCTATAGTATTCTGGTCTCCACCTTCTTCAGTATCAGCTAAAACATCTGAATAGGCTAGGAAATTTTCTCCTATAGCAGCTTCGGTCTGTTTAGCCTCCCTTGTTCTGTTGGTTCAATTTTCCCTTCAAGGCATAACAATCCTTTTTCATGTGCTCATTTTGTGATAAAAATGGTACTTTATCTTGGACTTATCACCATTGTTTTGTTTCCCCTTCCCATTGTTCTTGTTTTTCCCCTTTGAGAACAAGCCTTCACCTCCTTGTTGATCCTTCTTACTCATTTGCAACTCAAGTTCCCTAACTCTCACAGCTGATATGATAGCTTCTGTGAAATTCTTTCTCTACCGTATTTCATTGCAGTCTTCACATATTTGAAAGATTTCTGGTAGAGAATTTAACAGTATGGACGCCTCATTCTCTTCCCTAGTGTTATCTCCGATTGATCTGAATTCAGAAGACAGTCTCTTTAACTCATTAAGATTATCCGTGAGGGACTTTGCTGCATCCAAGAATCTTTTTCTCAAGAAAGTTTTGTTGGGTAGGTCTTTGTTGAGATATATCTCATTCAATTTATTCCATGGGGCATAGACAGTAGGCTGGTCTACGATCTGCCTCTAAACATTGTCTGTGACATTTAGGACAATGGTTCCATATGCATTTACCTCAATAGTCTCTTTTTCTACCTCAGATAGTGTTTCAGGATACTTTACAGGGTCCGTAATGTCCAAGAGAGCCTTCTACTGCTATAAGATTGCTTTAATCTTCGCTTTTCATAGTTCAAAGTCTGTCTTGCCATCGAATTTCTCAATCTCATATTTGATAGTTTCCATTCTTGGTCTTCAAGATTGACTATTCTAAATCAATAATTCAAATATTAGAGCTATCTTAAACTATTCACTGAGCTCTGATACCAATTGTTGTCCCAGATGATAAGATCTTCATGTTAACAATCATAAAACACTCAGATATAATGGTCAATAACAATTCAAGAATCAAAGGAGGTAGTATGTTGAGGCTTGAAAATCCTTCTGTCGTTTACCAAATGATCATGTAGACGATGCTTCAAGAACTAAATGATAGTTCAATTATGTAAATGATTGGATGAAGCGCTAGACGATTGTGTAGACGACCATTGACTGGAGTTAGATGATCGTGTAGACAATAGCTGAGGAGCTAAACGATTGTATAGACGATTGGACATGGAGCTAAACGATTGAGTACACGATGCAATAGGAACTACATGATCTTATAAATGATACTTTAGTAAATTCTAAACGATTATAGAGATAAGAAGAGAGAACACATGAGTTTAAGTGGTTCGGCCAAAGGCCTCGGGAGGTTCTCTTTTATTACTCTTCAAAGTATTACAGAATGAATGAATGTCTTGCTCTCTCATTTACTTATTCACTCTTACATTTTTCACATTCGTTTTCCTTTATATATGCAGGCGATATAGTCAACAATGAAGCTCTGGTGGTTACAATACATAACAGAAAGGGGTCGACAATGGTTCAACTGCCTACAGTGATGTCCTTCTTGATTTCGAGCCTTTCTATAACAGACATTGAAGAATGTTCTTCAAAGATGACATCCTTTGCCTTTAAATTTCTTGATAGCATGTTTAGTTCTTCAGATTTATTGTTATGTTTAAAAGTCATACAACACAATCAAGGCAAACAGTGATCACCGCACAAAGAATTCGATTCTTACCATTGGTATCAGAGCTTAGTTTTTGCCTTGATTTGTTGTTCTGAATTTTATAGAATGGTATGATGGGTTCTTTATGTATTTTGATGTATGTGATTGGTTTGCATAATAGTTGTTTACAAGATTGAAACTTAATTTCATAATTAATTTCATCGATATGATCAGTGTAGAGGCTTGGTGTTTTGGGCATTTACATTCTAGAATTGAGTTTGTAAGTCCAGGTCATGATTTTTGCAAGAGCTACTGAAGATGGAGATCAAATTTGAAGAAAAACGGACAAAGTATCGAAGTAGAAATGGATAAAGTATTAAAGCAAAAATAAACATTGCAACGTTGTGCTTTACACTGTAACACAGAAGGCCTAACATTGCAACACTCGGAAACAATATTGCAATGTTTAAGCCAAAACGTTGCAATATTGTGTGAAGCATAGCGCTACACTACGATGAATGGAGACCAGCGTTGCAACGCTTTGATTTTTTTCATTTGTGCGTGTGTTTGTGTAGATGTTCATGGATGTTTATTTATTTATGTATTGTTTTTTGAAAAATGATTAAATTAATATAATTTTATTATATTAATTTAATTATTTCTTTTAGGGTCCTAATCTTGGTCTATTGTTGCTTTAATAATATAATTTATCAATATACATGAGATGTATGCTTTTATTATATTATTTATATGTTGCATATTGTATGCCATTTATTTTAAAATCTAGTATATAATTATTATATAATATGATAACATGTTTTAATATTTCATTAGTATAATATAAGAGTTATATTGTTTGATGAAGTAGCATGATCATGTATATATATATATATGTGTGTGTGTGTGTGTGTGTGTGTGGGTGTGTGCGCGTGTGCATGTGTGTGTGTATGCATGATGTATGTTAGATAGCATGCTATAATATAATTGTTATATTATATAGTTTAATGTATGATTAAAATTTACATACTATATCTTTTTATTTTTCATTAATCTTATATAATAGTTGTATTATGTTAGTTAATGAAAATAAAAAGATTCATGTTATAGACTTTAATTCCTTTGATATAAAAGTTATATGTCATAGAAATTAAAAATCTATAATAAAAAGTTGCATGCAAACATAAGATTTTAATTAAAGTTTTAAATTTTTTAAAAAATGGAAATTAAAATCTTATGCTAAAATATTTCTAATAAGATTAGAAATAGGAAAATATTTTACTTTTTTTTAATAGGGTTAAAATAAGTAAATAAATGATTAAATTTATAAAATATTGACTATAAAAGATCTTTGTCTAAAGAAGGTTCTGTCTAAGAATTGGGGTATTTAAGTTGATGGAAATGGAACACCCCTACTTGGGAATGGACCTAGAAGGTGAATGAGTCAAGATTTTATAAGCATGCAATAATGCATTAATTTATCAACGTTTTGGTGAATTAAAACATTATTGTAAACTATCCAATACAAGTGCTATATTAGGCAAACTTAAACATCACTTAGATAAACGATTTAGCCTAAGTTTAACTAAGTAATGAACCCTAATTCATAAAATACTCAGTGGGAGGAAAAGTATCTCTGATATACATTTACTCTCACATTCTGCATTAAAAGTTTACACCGTGAGATTCATACTTGGCTTTGTGGTACCTTAGGCGCATCCTCCTTTCAAAACGTGTTTGTATGAGTCAATACCAAGGTGGATGGAGAAAGTATTTATAGTAAGTGGGAGAAGGATATATGTCATCATTTCTATGATCTCCTTCATTAGTTTGTAAGTGAGGTTTCATACTCGATCTCGTGGTGCCCTGGGCGCATCATCCCTTTGGAAGGTATTTGTATGGAGTCAATATTAGTGCAAAACTCCAGTAATAGATAGGGTCACCTTACTTTTTGCACCAATATAGTTTTTCCCTTCGCTTGACTTATTGGGGCAGAACCCTAGGATCTAAAACAGAGGATTACAGTCACAAGAACCATTAAATAAGTTAATGTTTTATTAACTAAAATAATAGTAAATAAACACTATAGGAATAAGAGTTATTTTGGAGTATTATTCGGTTGAGAGTGTCTCATTTCAATAAAGGAATAACTGACTACCCTTCAACGGTTTTTTATTCTAAATTACTGAAGTATCATCGCAAAATAATATGAGTTTAAGGATCTTCATTATTATTCTTGCTAAACTAGATTGGTTTTAAAGAATTATTCAATTAGATTAAATTTTGTTTATTTCACCAAAAATGACTAGTGCGGTAATTAATTTTCTTTCTGCTGACAAACTTACTAGCGATAATTACGCAACATGAAAAAAACACAATTAATATTGTGCTGGTAATTGACGACCTGAAATTTTTCTTAATTGAGGAATGTCCTCAAATACTCGCCTTAAATGTCGCATGAAATGTTGTGAGGCATATGAAAAATGGAGTAAGGCCAACGAAAAGGCCCATGTGTACTTCTTGGCTAGCTTGTCTGAAGTTCTAGCCAAGAAACACAAGGACATGATTTCTACTAGAGATATCATGGGATCACTACGTGATATGTTTGGACAACCGTCCACAAAAGTCAATAACGATGCCTTGAAGTTCATCTTTAATGCTTGGATGCAAGAAGAGACCTTTGTTAGAGAACATGCTCTCAATATAATGGTCTACTTCACTTCAATGTGGCCGAGATGAACGGGTCGGTTATTGATGAAGCTAGCCAGGTCAGCTTTATTTTGGAGACTCCTTCGAAGATTTTTCTCCAATTTCGTAGTAACACTGTAATAAAGAAGCTAGACTACAATCTAACCACTCTTCTTAATGAGTTGTAAATCTATGAGTCTTTGATGAAAGTCAAAGGGCAACATGACAAAGCAAATGTTGCCAGCTCTTCTAAGAACTGCCATAGGGGTTCGACCTCTAGAACTAAGCCTGAAACATCATCTAGTTCAAAGAAGTGGAACATAAAAAGGGTGGAAAGGGGGATAAAGTTGCCCCTCCCCTGCTGCCCAGAAGGGCAAGAAGGCCAAGCCTACAAAGGGAATCTGTTTCTATTGCAACGTAGACGGACACTAGAAGAGGAACTGCCCAAAGTACTTGGTTGAGAAGAAGAAAGCTAAAGAAGCTAAATATGATTTACTTGTCTTGGGAACTTTTTTGGTGGAGAATGATAGTTCTACCTTAATAATTGATTTAGGAGCCACTAATTATGTTTGTTCTTCTTTACAGGGAATTAGTTCCTGGAGGTAGCTGGAAGCTGGCGAGATGACCATGAGGGTCAGAACAGGAGAGGTTGTCTCAGCTGTTGCCATGGGGAGCATAAAATTATCTTTCCAGAAATCTTTTTTTATTATGAAATAATTTATTTATACTTTCTAATATAAAAAGGAACTTGATTTTAGTTGCATGTCTTATAGAATAGATGTATTCAAATTCTTTTTCTGTAAATAAATCGTTTATTTTCAAGAAGGGTGTTGAGATTTTCAACAACTTTAGAAGATAATTTATATGTGCTAAGACTGTTAGCGTTGACAATGCTCCTCAATATTGAATTATTCAAAATGATAACAATAAAAAATAAAAGATAAAAATTTTCTTATAAAGAAAATGCTCACCTTTGGCACTTAAGACTATGTTACATAAATCTCGATTGAATCGAGAAACTGGTAAAGAATGGACTTCTAAATGAGTTAAAGGAAAGTTCATTACAGTATGTGAGTCATGCCTTGAAGGCAAGATGATGAAAAGACCTTTTACTGGAAAAGGCTAAGAACCTTTGGAACTTGTACATTCAGATGTTTGTGGTCCAATGAATATTCAAGCAAGAGGAGATTTTGAATATTTCATCTCTTTTATAGATGATTATTCGACATTTGTATATCTTTACGTAATGCAACACAAGTTTAAAGCTCTTGAAAAGTTCAAAGAGTATAAGATTGAAGTTGAAAATTTATTAGATAAAACAATTAAGACAATTCGATATGATCAAGGTAGAGGTATATGGATTTGGGATTCCAAGACTATATGATAGAATATGGAATCACATCTCAACTCTCAGCACTTGGTACACCTCAACAAAATGGTGTAAAAAAAATGAGAAATAGAATCTTGTTAGACATAATTCGGTCTTTGATGAGCTATGTTCATTCACCTGATTTCTTTTAGGATTATGCGGTAGAGACTACATTATATATCTTGAACAACGTTCCATCCAAAAGTGTTTTAGAAATACTTTTTGAGTTATGGAAATGACGTAAAGGGAGTTTATGACATTTCAGAAATTGAGGATGTCCAACGCATGTGCTGACAACAAATCCAAGAAAATTGGAATCTCATTCGAGGTTATGTCTATTTGTAGGTTATCCCAAGGAAACCGGGGATGGTCTTTTTTATGATCCAAAGAAGAACAAGGTATTTGTATCGACAAATGCCACATTCTTAGAGGAATATCATATAAAAGATCACCATTTCTAATGAAAATAACAATACTTCGTCGAAAGATGTTGCAATGCTGGTATATCAACAAGAGTTGTTGATGGTGCTAGCACACCTAGTCAAACTCTTTCTCAAGAGTTAAGAGAGGCTTGTCGTAGTAGGAAGATTATCTCCCATCCTACGAGATATATGGATTTAACAGAAGCCCATGTCATCATATCTGATGATGGCATTGAGGATCTATTATCTTTTAAAATGGCAATGAAAGATGTTGACAAAGATGAATGGGTCAAAGCCATAAATCTTGAAATGGAATCTATGTATTCCAATTAAGTCTTGGGACTTGTAAATCGACCTGATGGGATAAAACCCAAAGGTTAAAAATGGATCTACAAGAGGAAAATGGGTGTAGATGGAAAAATTTAAAGCTTCAAAGCAAGGCTTGTAATAAAGGATTATACCCAAGTAGAAGGGGTTGATTATGAAGAAACCTTTTCTCCTATTGCCATGTTAAAATCTATTCACATTCTCTTATCCATTGTCACATATTATGACTATGAAATATGATAAATGGATGTCAAGGCTACTTTTCTGAATGACAATCTTGATGAGAACATCTATATAAACCAACCAGAGGGATTCATAAAACAAGGTTAGGAGCAACATATTTGTAAGCTAAAATGATCCATTTATAGATTGAAGCAGACATCCAAATTTCGGAAGATAAAGTTTTACAATGCAGTCAAATATTATGGTTTTGAACAAATTATTGATGAACCTTGTGTTTACAAGATAATCATCAAGAGTACTGTTACTTTTCTAGTGTTATATGGATATAATATCTTACTCATTGGGAATGACATAAGATTTCTTACTGACATTAAAAACTAGCTATATTGACAAAATACTTGTCAGATATTTGATGCAGAATTTCAAGAAAGGTAACTTACTTTTAGGCATGGAATTACCTTGTCTAAGGAACAATGTCCTAAGACACCTCAAGAAATTGAGGAAATAAGATAAATTCCATATGCATCGACTAAGGGCAGCCTCATGTATGCCATGTTGTGTACAAGGCTAGACATATGCTATGCAGTTGGGATTGTCAGTAGGTATCAATCTAATCCAGGATTTGATCATTGGACATTAGTAAAAACAATCCTCAAGTATTTTAGGAGAACGTGGAACTACATGCTTGTGTATGGTACTAAGGATCTTGTGCTTACAAGATACACTAACTTTGATTTTCAGATTGATAAAAATTCTAAAGAATCTACATTAGAAGCAATGTTCACTCTTAATAGGGGAATTGTAGTCTGACGCAACATAAAACAAGGTTGTGTTGCACACTCTACTATGGAGACAGAATATGTAGCTGCTTATGAAGCTACTGAGGAAGTTGTTTGGCTAAGAAAATTCTTGATTGATTTAGAAGTTGTTTTAAATGTCTTTGCCTATCACTATTTACCGTAACAATAGTGGTGCTGTGGCAAATTCAAAGATACCTCAAAACCATAAGCGAGAAAAGCATATAGAATGGAAGTATCATTTGATATGGGAGATTATGCAATGAGGAAGCGTGATTGTCACGCAAATAGCACCAGAGCATACCATTTTTTATCCATTTACCAAGACTCTCATGACTAAAGTGTTCGAGACTCATTTAGAAGGTCTAGGTCTACGGGATATGTATCACTTAGACCAGAGCAAGTGGGAGATATGAATGGTATATTGTATGCCCTAGTTATTGTATTTATCTTTTTCATGTATTGTACATACCACTAACTTAAGGACAAATAGGAGATTATCAGGATTTATGTCCTAAATCTCATAGTCTATGTATTTTGTAAACAAATTATTTATAAATAAATAAATAAATTATTTATTTAATGAATAAAGTATTCTTCATTGTTTGCATAATTCAAAAATCCAAGAAACCAAGATCCGAGGCTAGTTAATGTAACTTTAATAGTATGTTGTTGACATATAACTTGATCGCGTTCAAGGAATAACCTGAAAAAGTCTATAGTATATGTTGGGTACCTTATCCTGGTAAATATATGGATATGACTCACTTTGTAAATGTTACAACAGTTGTAGGTGTTACAAACGATTTGATCCAAATCGTTCATGTGATGACATGCAAGTGAGGGTATCCTATAGAGTGAGTCTGTATAAGATCGGACCACGAAATATAATCTCTTCGTTAATTGAAGAGTTTTATATTTCAAACGATAACCATGTAACTCGATCTTAATCTTAATTGAGTTATGAACTCCTGCTCATAAGAGTCGTTCTTTTATTTTTATGGGTGAGAGTGGCCTTAGTGTTGGAGTTGACACCCTAAATCTCGTGGGTCTTGTAGTTTGTAATTGTGTTGTACAAACAATTTATTTATCTAATAAAATCTAAGGTATTTTATTTGACATTAGTAGTATTAAACCATAGAACCAATAGACTAAGATCCAAGGTTTTATTTTGTAACTTAAACATATATGTGGAGATATACAAATGAATCATGTTTAAATGATAACCTAAACGGTCTGTAGTAGATGGATAAGGCTATGTACTTTATCCTAGTGACACTACTACGAATATTGCCTGCTTTGTAGTTGTTACAATTGTTGTAAAGTGCTACAAATGATCTGATCATGCTCATTCATGTAGAGATGTATGAGCAAAGGTGTTCTATACACAAAGTTTGTATAAGATCAGACTACGAAATGAATAGTCTCACTATATAGCATCGTTAATAAAAGAGACTTACATTTCATCAGGATGACCAAAGGTGACTTAACCTGAATCTGGAGTGAGTTATGGACTCCTGCCTATGAAGATGGTCCTTTGATTTGCATAGGTGAGAGAGGCCTGCATCGCCAACTCAATACGCCTTCCATTTTGGGGATGTGTTTGATTGGGGAGCTGAGAACGGAGCTTCACAAGAAGAAATTCACTCCTTCCCTACTATTAGGGAAAGTAGGGAAATTTCTCCCTTAAGGGCTGATTCTAGGGCTTGAACAATATGGCGCCACACCCTTTCCTAACCTGAGAGGAGTTTGGTCATAGTTGGACTATGACTTATTGTTTATTAGAGGGATAAGTGATACTTAAAGAGTTAGATGTAACTGCATAGGCAAAATGGTAATTTTGGCCCAACCGTACTTACGAGCAATTTGTGAAGGGTCAACGCACCGTTCATTGGTTATATCCAATGGATACAGAAATATATCTATAGTGCAAAAAGTGCAATTGTCGATCTTGGAGTGACCAACAGTTAATGGAAGTTGGTTAATTTAATTAAAGAGTTTAATTAATTAATCAAGTACCATTGGAGCTTCAATCTATAGGTCCATAAGGTCCCTTCGGTAGCTCAACCGGGATTAATGAGAATTGAATTAATTTTAGATTAATTTGAATTGTTCAAATTAATTGACGAAATTAATTATATATGATATAATTAATACAAAATTAATTATATGTGATATAATTAATATAATGCATTTTATACATTATAATATAAAGTTTAATTTGAGAGGAAATAAATATTTGAATATGATTCAAATATTAATTATATGAATGTGATTCATATAAATACTATAGGTTAAATTAATATGAATTTGATTCATATTAAATACTATAGGTTAAATAAGAGAATATCAAACTATAGGTTATATTGTATATGATATAATATAAACCGTAAGTTATGTGTTATATTAGATATAACATATAGTATAATATATGTTATGTATAGTAAGTTAGTCGTTATATATATATATATAATCTAAATTTAAATTTTGGTTTTTGTTTAGTTTTTTTCTTCTTTCCCCGGTAATGCACGCACAACTGAGGAGGATTACTCAATTGAATTCTTTGAATCCTCCTCTAAAAAATCACTCTTAGCCAAAATTACACAAAGCTAATACATTCTTGTGATTCTCACCCTATAGAGAATACAAAGGTCCCATTGTGGTGGTGTCCAACTTCAATTCGTTAGTTTCTGTCTTTTGGTGTGTTCGCGTTCTAAGGAGAATGTTGGGATCGTGATCGAAGGGGAATTGCGCAAAGAGTCTAGTCTTCAAGGGTAAATATTCCAAAGCCTAATTTCTCCTCTTGTTTTTTCTTGTTTTAGTATGTTGTATATTATCTACATTCTCGTTTTTGAATTCTGAATTTTAGTTTCTATATAAAAATAAAATTGGGTCACGATTCGCTTCCACACAGGTGTTCACGCATCATTCAATTGGTATCAGAGCCAGGTTGATTTTAGTCCCAATTTTATTTTTCTGGAATTAAATTCATAGTTAATGGTGGGATTTTAGTGTTTCTACATTTATGTTTGATGAATGTGAGGCATTGTAATCTTAGATGTTTTCGGGATTGGTCTATCTAGTTTTCTACTTTATTTTACAAAGCAGTATGTAAGGACTTGTTGTTTTTGGACGTAGTTTGCTATTGAGTCTATAATTATTATAGTTCAGGTCGTTCATGATGTTTTATGGCGTAGATTTAGATAATTCGAAGTCCAATCGGAGGAGAATGGAGCAAAAATGCATTGTACAAAAGGCGTTATGTACAGTAGCGTTGCGATACTAGGGTGGCAAACGGAAAAAGTTTTCGTAGTGTCACGACACTAGGGTACAGCATCATGACGCTCCGAGGCATTTTGACACGATGCAGATCGGTTTGGCGAGTAGTTTGCAGTCTAAGCGGTTTGAATCGGCGGTTCAACTCCTTTAGTGGTCTAGCAGCAATTTTTGTAATATTTAGTTTTTTTATTAATGAAATTAATATAATAGTTATATTAATTTAATTAATGGTTAAGAGGCCAATCCCAGTCCAACATATTGCATGTATTGGATGTATGGTTAATTTTATTTTATTTATGTCATAATGTATGTCATATAGTCAAAATCTCACCATAGGATATGCATTAATTCATGCATCATTTTAATATAAATGTTATATTATAAGCTTGCATGAATTTATTTGAGCATGTTCAAGCATCATATAATATAATAGTTATAATATATGTTGGTATGCATAAATAACATATCTATGCATCATTTATATTACAAATGTTATAATATATAGTTTCTTATGTATGGTTTTGTAATTGTTTTTCACTACTTTAGTATATAACTATTATGTATGGTATGTAATGAAAAATGAATTGCATGTTGCGTGACACCATTTTAGGTTAATTATAAATGTTATAATTTTTCAAAGTATGTCATTAGATGTAAACTTAAGTTTTAAATTGTTTCATTTTACTTTATAATAGTTATAAAGTAAATGAAATTATAAATTAAAATCTATAATAAAGAGTTGCATGCTAACATAGGTTGCAATATTTTTTTTTAAATAGTTTAAAATTTGATTCACTTTAGATCAAAGATCATTTCTAATTAGATTAGAATAGGTTTAATCTTTTAATTAGTTTAATAGGATTAAATTAGTTTTTCATAAAAGATAAAATTTGTAAAAAATGTATTTATAAGGGACCTTTATCTAAGGACAGTTCTATCTAGACTGGGGTATTTAAGCTGACGGAAATGGAATATCCCTACCTAGAAACTGATCTAGAATGTGAATTAGATAGATTTATTACAAGCATGCAATGGTTGATTAAAGTTTGTTAAAATGTTTAATGAACAATAATCAACTTTTTTTTAACTATCCAAAGTAAATGTTGTTGGGATTGAAATCCTAAATCTCTTTGTAATCTCGTGTTTGTAACTTTGTATAAACATATTGTTATTAATAAAATAAATGTCATTTTATAAGCATATACTCAATCCAATAAACTAAGATCCGAGGTTATTTCATGTAATTTAGATAAGTATGTAGGGACATACAAGTGGATCTTGTTTAAATAATAACCTAAATGATCTGTAGTAGATGGATAAGGTTGTGTACCTTATCCTGGTGACGCTACGGATACGACCCGCTTTGTAGGTGTTACAAGTATTGTAAAGTGCTACAAATGATCTGATCCTGAACATTCATGTTGAGACATGTGAGCAGGGGTATCCTACACAAAGAGCTTGTATAAGATCGGACCATGAAATGATTAGTTTCTTTATATAACGTCGTTAATAATAGAGACTTACATTTCACTAGGATGACCATAGATGACATGACCTGAATTTTGAGTGAGTGAGTTGTGAACTCCTGTTCATTAAAGCGGTCCTTTGATTTATATGGGTGAGAGTGGCCAGATTTCCAACTCCAAGCCTAGTATTTTGGGGATTCGTCTGACTGAGGAGCTGGGAACACAGCTACACGAGACGAAATTCATTCCTTCCCCGATGTAGGGGCAAGTAGATAAATTGCTCTCTTAAGGGCTGATTTCAGGTCTTGAATTTAGTGGCCACACCTTCTCCTAGCCCGAAAGAGACTTGGACATAGTTGAACTATGAATTAATGTTCATTAGAGGGATCAGTGGTACTTAAGGAGTTAGATGTAACTATAAGGGCAAAATGGTATTTTTGACCTAGTTGTACTTACGAGTAATTTGTGAAGGGTCATCTTACTGTTGATTGGTTATATCCAATGGATACAGAAATTTATCTGTAGTGCGAATAGTGCAGCTATCAGTCTTTTGTGGAATGATCGAGAGTTAACGGATGTTGGTAATTTAGTTAAAAAGTTTAATTAATTATCCTAGTACCGTTGGAGCTTCAATCTACAAGTCCATAAGGTCCCCTCTGTAGCTCAACAAGGATTTAATTGAAAATTAATTTTGGATAATTTGAAGTGTTCAAATTAATTAAGGGAATTCATTATATATGATATAATTAATTAAATTAATTATATATGTGATATAATTAATATAATGTATTTGATACATTATAATATAAGGTAATATGAGAGGAATTTGAATGTGATTCAAATACTAATTATATGAATGAGATTCATGTAATTAAATTTAATATAAATATGATTTATATTAAATACTATATATAAGTTGAGAGGAATTAAATGTTTGAATATGATTCAAATATTAATTATATGAATGAGATTCATATAAGTAAATTTAATATAAATGTGATTTATATTAAATGTCATATATGGTTGAGAGAAAATACATCTATAGGTTATATTGTAATTGATAAAATATGTAACTATAGATTATGTGTTATATGGGATATAACATATAGTTTATTTACATATAATAAGGTTGTTATTATATGTATATTTATTATTAATTTAGTTTTATTAAATTAACATTAATTAATTAAAGGGATGGAGTTACAACTCTCTCCTCCAATTTCTCTCAACCAAGTACATGGTTGGTCAGATAGATGAAGGGTGATAGGATTCATCTTTCATCTTGGATTTACTGAGATATAGGTTCTCTTTGAAAGAAACACACAGAAGAGAGAAGTTCTCTAAAAAAAATCCCTCTCTTCCTGTCCATCTCCTTCCCTTTTCCAAAGATTCAAGCAAAGCCCACAACTATGCTTGAATTCTTTGTCCCAAGAGAATACAGAGGGTTCTCAAGTGGTGGTGTCCTTTTTGGAGAAGGAGATCCATTCGTGACTTGTTCGAGGGATTCTTGACGAAAGTGTTCTTCAAGGGTAAGGGTTCCTAAAATCCTAAGTTTCCTTTAGTATTGCATGTTATAATTTATGTAAATGCATATCTTGTTATTGGTTTACTGTAAAACATAAATTCAATGAAAAATAGAAATTGGGTCGATCTTGCTTCCGCTTAAGGATCTCTCCTCAGTTAGAGTTCCTTCAAATGTTACATTGGGAAAAGTTAAGAAATACTTAGTAAATATAATTAGCCGTATTTTTATAAGTTAATTAACCCTAGGTAAAACACTTAGTTGGAGGGACTTGAGGTATATGATACTTCATTTTTCCTATCACGTTTCTCCCTAAAAGTTCACACCACGAGACCTGTACTTGGCCAGGCACCTTTGCTTGTGTCCCCTACATGTGGTGTTTATATAGGTCAAGAACAAGGTGAATGGGGAGAGTGTTTATAGTAAGTGGGAGCGGGACGTGTGTCAACACATCCCACGGTCTCTCTCATTAGTTTGTAGTAAACTTTCATGCTCGGCTTCAAGACACCATTGTTTGTGTCTCCCCATGGATGACATTTGCATGACTTTTTATTCAAACTCTAGAAATGGATAGGATTGCTTCAGTTTTTGTCCCAATTAGTTTTTTCCTATGGTTGGCTCATTGGGAGAAACTCTAGAATCTAAAATGAGGGGTTACACTTACAAGAAAATGTTAAATTAAAAATTTCTGGACCTTATAATGGTGACTAATAATTATAGGAACAAGAGTTGTTCTGATATAATTATTGGTTGAGATAGTCTCAATTCAGTGAAGGGGTAATTGATCATCCTACAGTGATTCTTACCTTTCCCACTGAAACATCATTGCAAAATAGATGTCACAAAAAGTGCATTAACTTATTTTTCTAAATTGATTGGTCGTTTAAACTGGGCAATGTTTGTATAACTAATATAGATAAATTGTACGTTTTTAGCAATTTCAAATATGACAACTGCTACATTAAATTTGCTTGCCGTCGAAAAACTTAATGGCGATAACTACGTTACATGAAAAAATACTATCAATACAATATTTATCATCATTGACCTGCAATTCATCCTCGTTGAGGAGAGTCCTCAAGTCCCACCTACTAATGCCACCCGAAATGTTTGAAGGCATATGAGTGATGGGCCAAGGTGAATGAAAAGGTCTGAACATATTATTGGGGTTGATGCCCTAAATCTCATATGGTCCTATAGTTTGTAAACCTTGTATGAACAAATTCGTATGTGATTAATAATATTTGATATTTTATTCGTATGTGATTAATAATATTTTATATTTTATTCACGTTATCTATGAAATATATGATATTTTAGTTGTATTAACCACAAACCAATAAACTAACATCCAAGGTTATCATTGTAACTTAAACATGTAAGTGGAAACATACAGGTGGATCATGTTTAAGTGTTAACCTAAATGGTCTGTAGTATATGGATAAGGTTGGATACCTTATCCTAGTAACACTACGAGTATGGGCCGTCTTGTAAATGTTACAAATGTTGTAAAGTGCTACAAATGATCTGATCATGATCATTCATTAGACATGCGAGCGAGGATATTCTATACAAAGGAGTTTGTATAAGACCGGGCCACGAAATGTTTAGTCTCATTATATAACACCATTCAGAATAGAGATTTTCATTTCACTAGGATGACCATAGATAACATGACCTTAATCCTGAGTGAGTTGTGATCTTCTGCCTATAAGAACGATCCTTTGATTTATATGGGTGAGATTGGCCAAATCGCCAACTCAACAAGCCTACCATTTTGGGGATTCGTCTGATTGGGGAGCTGAAAACTCAGCTACACAAGATGGAATTCACTCATTCCCCGAAGCAGGGGTAAGTAGATAAATTTCTCCCTTAAGGGCTAATTCCAGGTCTTGAACAATGTGGCGTCATACCCTCTCTTGGCCCAAGAGGGGTT
This sequence comes from Benincasa hispida, assembly GCF_009727055.1. NCBI lineage: Eukaryota > Viridiplantae > Streptophyta > Magnoliopsida > Cucurbitales > Cucurbitaceae > Benincasa > Benincasa hispida. Next base: position 51,124,432 of record NC_052354.1, read on the forward strand.
TAGTCATAGTAGGACTATAATCTATTGTTCATTAGAGGGATCAATGGTACTTAAGGAGTTAAATGTAACTACAGGGGCAAAATGGTAATTTGGCCCAATTGTACTTACGAGCAATTTGTGAAGGGTCATCATACTGTTGATTGGTTATATCCAATGGACACAGAAATATATCTGTAGTGCGAAGAGTACAGTTGTCAGTCTTTAGTGGAGTGCTGGTGGATAATATAATTAAAGAGTTTAATTAATTATTCACGTACCGCTGGAGCTTTAAGCTATAGGTCCATAAGGTCCCCTTCGTAGCTCAAAAAAATTTAGTTGAGAATCAATTTTTTGGTTAATTTAAATTGTTCAAATTAATAAGAGGAAATTTAATTATATATGATATAAATAAATTAATTCAATTATATATGATATAATTGATATAATGTATTTGATACAGTATAGTTTAATTGGAGGAATAAATATTTGAATGTGATTCAAATATATTTTCTATGAATGAGATTCATAGTTCTTAAATTTAATATAAATATGATTTATATTAAATGCTAGAGAAAAAGAACTATAGTTTATATTGTATATGATGCAATATTAAAACTATAGGTTATAAATATAATATGATAAGTTGGTTATCATATTTATTTATACTATTTATTATTTTGGATAATTAATCTTTTTTTCTCTCTAACCACCTTAGTGGGTGGTTAAGTGGTTTTTGTGGCAAATAGGAAAAATAAAAATAAGATTTTATTTTTTTCCAAAAGCACACTACACTAAAAATAGAGAGCCTATACGATAGACACTCTTGAGTATACGATTAAGGCTCATTTGCTATATGATAGTGTTTCTTCTTCAATCGTCTTCCTCTTTCAAACTCATAAACTCCTGTCTAACTAAAATAGTTAAAGCCAACAACTCTTGGGTTCTCTCACTTTGAGAATACCGAGGAATCCAAGTGATTGTGTCTACCTTTTGGTTCGTGTTTTTCTTGAAGAAGGTCTTCAAGTTCTTGTTGTTATTTGAAGAGTTCGTGACTATTCGAGGGTTATACGAGAAGAAGTGTTCTTCAAAGGTATAATCACTTGAACCTTTTTTGTTGTTTAAAAAGCATGCTATAATTTTATTTACAATGCATAATCTGTATGTTTGCTGTAAATTTGTGTTTTCAATCTAAATGGAATTTGGACGATTCGCTTTCGCTCATGGATCTCCTTGTAATCGAGTTTCTTCAATTGGTATCAGAGCCAGGTTATAGTTCTGATTCCAAATTTCATTTTCTATAATGAAACCGTTTACAGTTTTGGTGGGTTTTAAGTTCTGCATTGCATTTAAATGTTAAATGTATGTGGATCGATGTTTATGGATGCTTTGGGGTATTAATCTCTGTTTTGCCTTTCTATTTAAATTACAAAAGTTAATTTGTAAGGACCCCTACGTTTTTGGGCATTAAACTTGCAATCGAGTCTATATTCGTTTTGTTTTTAGTCGTTCATGAAGCTTCAGAAATGAAGGTTATAGTGCGTTTCGATGGAGAAGACGAAACGATGGTCGCATCGTGTAGCTAGAGTTAAATGATCGTTTAGATTTTGCTATGCGTTCGTGTAGAATTCTCTATACAATCGTGTTACGTTGGCTGCATGAGCACGTAGGCACTCGATGGGTAGACGATCGTGTGGTATATGATACTCGACGCAAGACATGCATGCTAAACGATCGTGTACACTATCATGCTCATCGCATAGTCAGTAGCTACACATCACATAGTATATGATACTCAGCGCACGCTACTCGATCGTGTAAACTTTCATGCTTATCACATAGTTTTTAGCATGATCTCATGGTATGCACTACTCATGCACGCTGCATGATCACGTGGACTTTCATGCTCATCGCATAGTCAAAAGCTACACAATCGCATTTACACGATCTTTATACTCGATACTCGTTGCTCGACGATCAGGAGATAAACTACACGATCAAGCTGCAAGGCTTCAAGGCGAGCGGTTCAAGACCCAGTTCACTTGTTCCGAACCGGAGGACTTAACTTTTGTAATAGTTTAGCCTTTTCTTTTCCGGGTTTTTGAGATTAACCATCCCGGTCCATCAACTTTATTTAAAAATGCATATGATGTATGTTTATTCTATATGCCATAATATATGTCATATAGTTTTAAAACCCACCATAGGTTATGCTCATGATGTATGTTTATTCTATATGCCATAATAATATATGTCATATAGTTTTGTATGATTTAAATTACTTAATGCATGCTCATGCATCATATAATATAAGAGTTATAATATATGTATGCATACATTATAGCATATTTATGCATCATTTATATTATAAATGTTATAATATAAGGTCACATAAATCTCAATAGAATTGAGAGATTGGTTAAGAATGGACTTCTAAGTGAGTTAGAAGAAAATTTCTACCTTTACGTGCCTTGAAGGTAAAATAACTAAGAGACCTTTAAATAGAAAAGGTCACAAAGCTAGAGCCCTTAGAACTTGTACATTCGGACCTCTGTGATCCTATGAATGTTAAGGCAAGAGGGGGGTCTGAATATTTCATCACCTTCATTGATGATCATTCAAGATATGAGTATGTTTACTTAATGCAACATAAGTCTGAAGCTCTTGAAAAGTTTAAGAAATATAATGCTAAAGTTGAAAATGCAATAGCAAAACAATTAAAACAAATCGAACATTGTTGGACATGGTTCGACCTTAAAGGGATCGAATTCTACCGCGGAAGCATTGTGAATGCCTTGCATCCCACAATTCGATTTTTACATAAACAAATTCAGTATGGTAAAACAAAATATAAACATGTAATATAGCATGCTTTAGGAAAAAAAGATTAGAACCATTCTTATCTTTGTAGATTCCTAAGCGTCATGAATAATCCTTTTTAGGTTCCAACGAATGACTCCAACAATCTTATTCACGAACAATTTCTTAAACAATCTCAAGTACCACTACGAGAGTAATCTCGTTATTTTCTAGGATTCAATAAAGGGATAGGTGGTATCCAACTATTGGGAGAGTGAGAGAAGAAAAGGATTTTGGAGAGTAGAAAGGATTCTCTTAGTTGCTTAGGGAAAATTTTGCACAATAATACTTGTGTGTTGTATATTGTCAGTGTCTGTGTCTGTGTCTCTTAAATGGATCATAGGGAGGTCTTTACATAGAGAAAGACCAAGCCCTTTTTCTAATCATTTTCCTATTTTTCTTTTCCATAATTAATTAATTAATTAGTCCAATTAATAACACTTATTTAATTAATTAGCCCAATTAAATAACAGTTATTTAATTTAATAATTATTTATACATTAAATCAAATTTAATGTATATATATTTAATTATCATAAACACCGTATGTATATGTGCAATACCTCTCTATTAATTAATTCTTTGTGAATCTAATTCACTTGAATTAATTAATTGAATCTTATTCAAATATTACTTTCCAATTTAATTTGAAGTATAGATCATATCCATAATCAATTATATATCAATCACATTAATATATGGTTTCCTAAAATTAATTTGAACAATTCAGATCATCCCTCATAAATATCCTCTAGTGAATTAACAAGGGGACCTAGTGGACCTGTAGATCAGAAGCTCCAATGATATGAGAATAATTGGCTAAACTCATTAACCAAGTTAATCAATATTCGTTAACTGTGTGTACACTCCACTAAAGACCTACAACTGCACTCTTCTCATTACAAATATATTTCTATATCCACGGATATAGACCAATAACAGCAAGTTAGTCCTTCACAAGTATTCGTAAGTCCAACTGGGTTAAATTTTCGTTTTACCCTTGGGTTACCTCCGACTCCCTAAGTGCCAGTGCTCCTCTAATGAGCAACCTATTTAGTTCCAACCAATAAACATAAATCCCTCTTTGGCCAATGAGAGAATTGGGCCCTTTGTTCAAGTCCCAGAGACACCACTTAAGGGAACACTCATCTACTTACCCTTAAGACGGGAAGGAGTGAATTCCATCTTGTATTATTATGTTCCCAACTCCTACTCGGTCTTGTCCCCAAAATGGTAGGCATATTAGGTCCGTGAACTAGCCACCCTCATCCATATAAATCAAAGGACAATCCCTCGTGAACAGGAGTTCACAATATACTCAAGATTAAGGCTAAGTTGCCTAGGTCATCCTATTGTAACTAGTTAAAGGTGTTGCATCTAGTGGTTACTATTTCGCGGTCCAGTCTTAAGCAAACTCATTGCATAGGATACCTCCACTTGCATGTCAACTACATGAATGTATTGGATCATTGCGTTTGTATTAAATACAAAATGGGTTGTATCAATAGTGTTATCAAGATAAGGTACCCAACCTTGTCCCTATACTATAAATCCTTCAGGTTGTATATTGAACATTGTTCTCTGTATGTCTCCACATACAATTCAAGACACATAAGGTAGCCTTGGATGTTAGTTTATTAGATTTAGGGTTATTAAGACAAAAATAGACAGACAACACAAACAATAACATTTATTGAATTAATATCTATAACTCTTTATTGTTGATGGTCAATTAATAACAGACTGCATCCTATATTTTGAATTGTGTTGCATCAAAGAATATTTCTGGAACACCTTTGGAGTCATGGAATTGTAGTAAAAGTAGTTTACGTCATTTCAGGATCTGGGGTTTCCTAACATATGTGCTTGAGGCTAATCCCAGGAAATTGAAACCTCGTTCAAAATTATGCATATTTGTTGGCTACCCCAAAGGAATGAGATGTGGTTACTTCTATAATTCTAAAGATAACAAAGTGTTTGTGTCGAAAAATGTTACATTTTTAGAAAAGAACCACATTAGGGAGCATAAACTACGCAGTAAGATAGTATTAAATGAACTTTCCAGCAAAACTACTGAACCTTCAACAAGAGTTGTTGAAGAGCTAAGTACAACATTAAAAGTTGTTAATGTTGGTTCATCTAGTAGGTCATATCCACCTCACAATTGAGGGAGCCTCGACGTAGTGGGTGTTGGGTTTTATGTTCTAAAACTCACAGTTTGTAAACATTAAACATATTCTATTTGGAATAAAGAAGGTATTGAGGTTTATTCACTAAAGTTGTTATTGAATGTGTGAATTGCACTTGTTAAAAGCCTAAATCCAATAAACTAACGAACCCTTGGCTATAGTATGAATACTTGAATTTTATGTGGAGACATAAAAGTGGACCAAGTTCAAGTATATAACCAAAATGATCTATAAGTATACGGATAGGGTTGGGTATCTTATCTTGAGGACACTATGGATGCGGCCTACTTTGTATGTGATACAAATGATGTGATCTTAAAATCATTCATGTAGAGACATGCGAGTGAAGGCATCCTGTGAAAAAGATGTTTGCATAATACTGGACCATGAAATAATCACTTTTCTTTTTTATGTTGTTTACTGTTAAAAGTGACTATTTCATTTTGATGACCTAAGGTAACTCGATCTTAATCCTGAGCTAACTACGAACTTCTGTTTATTCGAGATTATCTTTTAATCTGCATGGGTGAGAGTGACTCAACATCGCCACTCAACAAGCCTCCTATTTTAGGGGTAAAACCGAAAAGATTGCTGGGAATATAGTCCTACAAGATGGAATTCACTCATAGTCGATTTTAGGGTTAGCAGATCGGTGCGTGGAAAATGGAGAGTAAATATGCATTCGTTCTCCATGCGTCGATGGTCATGCATTGGACTAAGGAATATGCAATATGCGTTTAAGAATATATGATGACCATACATTTTTGGCACAAGTTTTCTTGCTCTCTCGCCAAGTATAACGAGATCGCAAGTTTCTCGGGGTGATCCGAGGTCGAACTTAGGAACTTGTAACTAAATATTGTGAAGTAATGTGTTTGCGGTGAAAAATAAAAGAATAATGAAGTTAAAGGACTATGCGCTACTCCTACTTCTAACTAAACAGATTGAGCAATGGAAGTATGACTATTAGAGTTTATAGAGACGCAGCAACTGCTAACTCGTAATAAGATGCATGGAAAAATAGATAAAATAGTGGAGGGGATAACTTTACTGCATCATTAAGCTTGATCCCAAGGGTAACCCCAGCCAGCACAAGTTATGCGATCCTGCTATACACAAATATACGCATGTGATGCATATGCGAAAATGTCGATAGAACTTATGTTTAAGTCTCTATTCTTGCTTATGCGATCTAACGCACATAAGATAAGGTGACCGCATACTCCTATTTCTAGGGCACATGCGCTGTGTAAGTAGCAATAGAACTTATTCCTAAGCTTCTACTCTTCCTTATGCGATCCAATTTGACTCTCCCAAGCCTAGATTTGTCTTTAGACTACTCTCCCAAGTATGTCCAAATAATGAATGATGCACTCATAAGACAAGATGATCACATAAAGCATGGTTGAACCTAAGATTATTCCTATCTCTAGGAACATTGCTTACTTTGCTTAGTGAGTTCCACTTACTCTCTCGGGCAGTTAGTTGTTGCTGAACAGCTCATAGACAAGCATTGTAACTGCTCATAGACAAGCATTGCTTCAACCTCACACTAAGCAAAGAGGATTTGTTCACTATACTCGTGCAACGCACACCTCTCGGTGGTTTGCTACAGGCTTCATATGTCTATGCCGCATGATTGAGTATGCGCTCCTCTTGCAATCTTACTTAGCTCATCGCAATGAAAGTAAGTGATGATAAAGAAGAAGTTAATGAAGATGGAGTCGAAAGAAATAAAGAGATGCATTGATTACAAAATGTATTAATGTCTTAAGCCAAAATGTAATACAATATAGAGATAAGAAGAGAGATGAAGGGCTAGATGTAGGCAATCTCTTACTTCCATCAGATGTGTGTTAAGGCTGCCGGTGGTGCCATGGATGGGTGGTGGAGTAGTCTCTCTTGAGATCTATCTCCAGCAAAGCTCTGGTCGTCACTCGGAATGGGTTGAAGGAATGAAGAATTCTCAAAAAATGTCTTCTCACATTTTCATTTGTGATCTTAAGGATCTGCCTTAAGGCAGTAGCTCGGATGCCTTCAAATTGGGCTTTAAGGCTCTATTTATAGAGCTCAATCGCCGACAGCATTGATGGTCCCACTCTGAGTCTCTGTCACTAACGGCGCGATGGACCTGCTCTGAATCTCTGCTACTAACGCCGTGGTCTGTCTCTTATACACATCTAGATGTGTATAAGAGACAGTTCTCAAAGTATGCGTTCATGCTTGGTTTCCGGAGTACCATCGCATTCCACCAACCTTGCAATCACCCTTTTATCATGGTTATTACTCTGTAGCAGCAACCTCCATGCGATGGACGCATGTGATTAATAGCCGCAACATCCATGCGATGAACATACGCGATCACCCTTGCGATGGTCTGGGATTCAGTGTATGCGATTGGTTCCTGCAATAGCCACAAAAGTAGACGTTTTGTTGCAGAATAACGTATAATATTAGGTTAACTGAGATTTTCAATGCTGATCAACGCAGGCTCACTACATATTCTACTTATTAGCCCTCAAAATTATAAATAAGAGGTTGTAATAACTTGCATTTCTACCAGTTATCACATCCCCAAACTTAGAATCATGTTTGTCCTCAAACATGCCTTATAGTTAAGAAATTCATAAATCACTCTCTAGCTCTCCTTTGCGATGACAAACCTTTCAGAATATAATTCACTCATACCTCTAACCTTGGCAGCAACGCTCTTCTCAACTTTGTCTACTTCTTCAAAGAGTTCTTTTCTAAGTTTAAATCTGGCAAGCCTCTGCTCAAAAACTTTTTACTCATTTCAAGAAACTTTGCTTTTAGCTTTTTACAATGCGTTTGTTTAAAAAAATTCAAAGCTTTGCGATACACTATTAGAGTGCGGCATTGAACCTGGCTACGCTCTTCGTTTTGGCTTTCCCCCATGGGTGTCATGCGGACATCTCACTTTGGTTGCATGCCATATTCAACTCAACTCTTGCTGTAGCTTATTTTGGGTTTGCGCCAGATAGAGGAGTTGTTCTTATGCGTTGATCTTGGCTACTTACTTTCATTTTGGCTTACCTACACGGGTGTCATGCAAAGTATCCAACTACAGGTAAGTGCCTTTCACAACTTTAACTCTTATCAGCTTGGGTTTCCCCATTGTGCTGACAGTGGAGTTTTTATTGACCTTTTTTTTTTAAAGAGATGGCATCGCAATATGATGGACATATTTGCCCGGACCACTGCCACCCCCAAACTTAGAAAGTGGCAGTGCTCTTACCGAAAAGCTAAAATCAAACTTATCAGGAATGCGGTAACAAATGTTTGAGCAAAGGTTTACACATGATAAAACTTAGACTTTCAAACCTTGAAGAAGCTATCAAGTGAGGTGAGTCCTGCGATGTTTAGTTAGCGGATGTAGTGAATTATAAGTATCATTATGGATGCTAATTTATCAATGCAAAGGTAGGCAAGTAGACAGAAAAGAATTTCAAAAGGATAATGTATAAAAGATAACAAGAAAAGAACTTTTGAGTAGAATAATACTTGTGACCATGCTTTAGAACTCATACGGTCATAGCCATGTGCTGAATGATAGAGAGGATTCTTCCATTGAAACTATGCACCGAAGAGAAATATTATCGCACCTACAAAAAGCGAATGCACACCACATCCAAGAAAGCAGTCGCATATCCAAAATGACGATAATCAAATAAATAAACTAAATTAGGAAAGCAGGGTAAAGATAGAGTAGAAGACGTCCCTGGAGAAGTTGGAGTGGAGCCACCGTAAGGAGTCTTCCATGCAGGAGATTGATCTCAACTGCTTAGGTCGAGAGACTTGTCCTGACCATTGGAACTTCCGACAATTGTTGGTCGCATATTGGTTGACACGCGCCTATAACTGCTTTCAGCTCTTGCGATGGATAGCCTTTTCATCTCAGGGTCAATACTGGCTTTCGGCACATCGCTTACACTTCAGATATTGTTTACAACTTGGTCGCACAAGCTACAATACGCCCAAGATAAAAAGGGTGCATGCAAAAACACAAAACTCAACAAACTATTAGCTGCCAAGTCTTCGGCAATGGCGCCAAAAACTTGGTGCGTGGAAAATGGAGAGTAAATATGTGTTCATCTTATGATATGCATTCGTTCTCCATGCGTCGATGGTCATGCATTGGACTATGGAATATGCAATATGCGTTTAAGAATATATGATGACCACGCTGCCACAAGTTTTTTTGCTCTTTTGCCAAGTATAACAAGATCGCAAGTTTCTCGGGGTGATTCAAGGTCGAACTCAAGGACTTGTAACTAAATATTGTGAAGTAATGTGTTTGCGATGAAGAATAAAAGAATAATGAAGTTAAAGGACTATGTGTTACTCCTACTCCTAACTAAACAAATTGAGCAATGGAAGTATGACTATGAGAGTTGGTAGAGACGCGGCAACTATTAACTCGTAATAAGATGCATGGAAAAGTAGATAAAATAATGGAGGGGATAACTTTACTGCATCATTAAGCTTGATCGCAAGGGTAACCCCAGCCAACACAAGTTATGCGATCCTACTATACACAAATATACGTATGCGATGCATAAGTGAAAATGTCGATAGAACTTATGTCAAAGTCTCTATTCTTGCTTATGGACCTAACACACATACGACAAAGTGACCGTATAACACCACATCCTATTTCTAGGGCGCATGCGTTGTGTAAGTAGCAATAGAACTTATTCTTAAGCTTCTACTCTTGCTTATGCGATCCAATCTAACTCTCCCAAACCTAGATTTAGTCTTTAGACTATTTTCCCAAGTATGTCCAAATGATGAATGATGAACTCATAAGACAAGATGATCACATAAAACATGGTTGAACAGAAGATTATTCCTATCTCTAGGAACACTGCTTACTTTGCTTAGTGAGTTCCACTACTTACCCTCTCGGGCAATTAGTCGTTGCTGATCAGCTCATAGACAAGCATTGCGACCGCTCATAGACAAGCATTGCTACAGCCTCACACTAAGCAAAGAGGATTTACTCACTATACTCGTGCAACGCACACCTCTCGGTGGTTTGCTACATGCTTCGTATGTCTATGCTGCATGATTGAGTATGCGATACTCTTGCAATCTTACTTAGTTCGTTGCAATGAAAGTAAGTGATGATAAAGAAGAAGTTAATGAAGATGGAGTTGAAAGAAATAAAGAGATGCATTGATTACAAAATGTATTATTGTCTTAAGCCAAAATACAATACAATACAGAGATAAGAAGAGAGATGGAGGGCAGATGTAGGCAATCTCTTGCTTCCATCAGATGTGTGTCAAGGCTGCCGGTGATGCCATGGATGGGTGGTGGAATAGTCTCTCTCGAGATCTATCTCTAACAAAGCTCCGATCGTCACTCGGAATGGGTTGAAGGAATGAAAAACTCTTAAAAAATGTCTTCTCACGTTCTCATTATTGATCATAAAGGCAGAAGCTTGGATGCCTTGAAATTGGGCTATTATAGAGCTCAATCGCCGACAACATTGATGGTCCCACTCTGAGTCTTTATCACTAACGACGCGATGGACCTGCTCTGAATCTCTGCTACTAACGGTGTGGTAGGTGAAATGTCGACATCATCTTTTTTATACTCCCAAGGTATTCTTTCATACTTGGTTTCCGGAGTACCATCGCATTCCACCAACCTTGCGATTACCCTTTTATCATGGTTATTACTTTGTAGCTGCAACCTCCACGTGATGGACGCATGCGATTAATAGCCGTAACATCCATGCAATGAACGTATGCGATCACCCTTGCGATGGTTTGGGATTCACCGCATGCGATTGGTTCCTACGATAGCCAAAAAAATAGACGTTTTGTCGTAGAATTACGCATAATATTGGGTTAGCCGAGATTTTCAATGTTGATCGATGCAAGCTCACTTTTCACATGAATTCTTAGTATAATCACCGCATATTCTACTTTTTAGCCCTCAAAATTCTAAATAAGAGGCTGCAATAACTTGCATTTCTACCAGTTATCACAAATAGGTTGTTCCCTTAAGTACTGACTCCTAGACTTAAACAAGGGGCCCGCCCTCTCTATAATTGAGAGATTCTCTGTTTATTGATAGGACCATAAACCAATCATTCATTAGTGGATCAATGGAGACCTAAGGAGCAAGATGTATTACAAGGGTAAAATGGTAATTTTGACCCAACTGTAAATACGAACAATCTGTGAAGGATTGACTTACTGATCATGGTTACATCAAGTGGACAGAAATATATCTACAATGAGGAGAGTGCAACCACTGGGCTTTAGTAAAGTGTCTCGGTAACCAATTAATCTCGGATCATAGGAGCTCATGATCTGTAGGTCAATTAGGTCCCCCTACTAACTCATATTAGACTAAACCTTAGCATATTGTGACAAGTGAGTTTGAAATGTTCATATTTGAATTAGGGAATAAGCGTTAAATATATGCGATATATTTAACGGCATATCATTCAATTGGGAATTGAATGATAAAGAGAGAGTTGGAGATATTTAAATAAGATTTAAATGTCAAAACTATAAATAAGAATTCATCGGGATTAGTGTTGATTGAATAATTTAACATTAAATTAAATTAATTAAATTGTGTTAATTAATTATTTAATATTAATTAATTGAATTAAATAGAATTAATCAAAGTTGGTCAAAGTCAAATGTTGACTTCACCAAGCTTTGACGGTCAAAGGTCAAAAGTTGACTTTACTAAGTGAAAAATTCCAAAATTAGTTTTAAATTAATTTTGAATTAAAATTGTATTTAATTAAAATTTGACTAAAGCCAAATGTTGAATTCAAAATAGTCAAAAGTCAAAATGTTGACTTCACTTAGTGGAAAGATCCAAGAATGATTTTTATTGGAAAAATCCAACTTTTAATGAATTAGTGAGTATTTGTTTGGCAAAGTGTTGATTCCACAAAATGTCACTTATCCCACTAAATTGAGTGCATTTTGAAGTATCAAAATTTGGTTAACTCAATTTTGCATGAATTGTATGTAATTGGACTATTTATAAGATGCTTTGATAAAGATTAAAGTTCTTGACTATTTGGTGAATTTCAAGTTAGTTGAAAAATAAATTCTTCTTGGCAACTTAAAGATTCTAAAAGAGTTTTAGAAATTAAGTCCTCAATTCTCTCTCAATTTCTATACTAAATTCATCCTATTTTAGTCACTCACTAGATCCCACCATCCCGTTCTAAGGTCAGAGAATATCGAGAAGACTCTCGTGGTGGTTCACAACTGGTCTGTGAGGAGATTGGAGCAAAATTCGTGGTCAATTTGGAGCTACAAATTTTTATTCTCTAACTTTTCTTTTACGTTTATTTACATGCTTATTCCTTATAAACTAGCAAAAATAGAGTACTAAAGATCCATTTTACTTCCGCTGTGTATGTGCACGTTCTAATAGTGAAAGATTTGTGAACTCACTTATTCGTTATATTGGTTTAACATAAACCTTAACCATCATTTTTGGTAGCAATGTTGAGGATCCATTGTCCTTTAAGAAGGCAATGGATGATGTAGACAAAGATGAATGGATCAAAGTGATGGATCTCGAAATGGAGTCTATGTACTTCAATTTGGTCTGAGATCTTGTAAACCAACCTAATGGGTAAAACCTATAGGCTGCAAATGAATCTACAAGAGAAAAAATGGTGTTGATGGTAAGGTGCAAACCTTCAAGGCTAGATTTGTGGCAAAGGGTTATACCCAGGTTGAGGGAGTCAACTATGAGAAGACTTTCTCTCCTTTTGCCATATTGAAGTCTATCTAGATACTCTTGTCCATTGCCACATATTATGGCCATGAGATTTGGTAAATGGACGTTAAGACTGCCTTTCTAAATGGCAATCTTGAGCAGACCATCTATATGCAGCAACTAAAGGGATTCATATCCTGAGGTCAAGAGCAAAAGGTTTGCAAGCTTAATCGATCCATTTATGGATTGAAACAAACTTCTTGATCTTGGAATATAAGATTTGATACTACGATCAAATCTTATGGCTTTGAACAAAATGTTGATGAACCTTGTGTTTATAAGGAAATCATCAATAGTTCAGTAGCTTTGTTTAGTTCTGTACATAGATGATATCATACTAATTGGGAATGGTGTAGGTTTACTAACTAATATAAAATTGTGGCTAGCGGCCCAATTCTAAATGAAAGATTTGGGAGAGGCGCAGTTTGTTCTAGTTATTCAGATCTTTAGATATCGAAAGAACAAATTATCGGCCTTGTCTCAGGTATCATGCATTAACAAGATGCATGTCAAATATTCAGTGAAAACTCCAAGAGAGGCTAGCTACCTTTCAGGCATGGAGTTTCTCTGTCTGAGGAACAGTATCCTAGGACACCTCAAGAAGTTTAGAAGATGAGACAAAACGTTTATGCATATGATTTTGGTAGCCTGATGTATGCGATGTTATCTACGAGACCTGACATCTGCTATGTAGTGGGGATAGTCAGTAGATAGCCTAATTCAGAATTAGATCACTGGACTGCCGTTAAAACCACCCTCAAGTATCTTCAAAGAACAGAGATTACATGCTCGTATATGGGTCTAAGGATTTGATCCTTACAAGATACACAGACTCTGATTTTCAAATTTATACGGATTTCAGAAAATCTACTTCAGGATTAGTGTTTACTCTTAATGGAGGAGTTATAGTCTGGAGAAGCACCAAACAAGGGTACATTATTGACTCCACCATGGAGGTTGAATATGTAGCAGCTCATGAAGCTACCAAGGAAGCTATCTAGCTCAAGAAATTCTTGACTAATCTGGAAGTGGTTTTAGAAATGTCAAAGCTCATCACCCTTTACTGTGATAATAGTGGTGTTGTGGCCAATTCCAGGGAGCCTAGGAGTCATAAGCGCGAGAAGCACATAGAACGCAAATATCACCTGATACGAGATATTGTGCATCAAGGAGACATGATCGTCACGCAGATAGCTTCGACGCACAATGTTGCTGATCTATTGAAAGAGGCTCTCACGGCTAAGGTGTTTGAAGGTCACTAGAGAGTATGGGTCTACGAGACAGGCCACATCTAATATAGGGCAAGCGGGAGATTTTGTACTGGGCGCGTATTGTATGTCCTAGTTTCTTGTTTTTGTGTACTTTTGTAATAGTTTGGCTTTTATGATGTACATTCCACTAGCTTTAGAAAAAGTGGGAGATTTTTAGGGTTGATGCCCTAAATCTCGTGGGTCTTGTAGTTTGTGACTGTACTGTACAAACAATTTATTCATCTAATCAAATCTAAGGCATTTTATTTGACATTTAGTAGCATTAACCCACAAAATCAATAAACTAAGATCCAAGGTTATATTCTTTAACTTAAACATGTATGTGGAGACATACAAGTGGATCATATTTAAGTGATGACCAAAATGGTTTGTAGTAGATGGATAACGCTAGATACCTTATCCTTGTGACACTACGAATATGACCCGCTTTGTAGTTATTACAATTGTTATAAAGTGCTACCAATGATTTGATCCTGATCATTCATGTAGAGACATGTGAGCGGGGGTGTTCTATATAAAGAATTTGTATAAGATCGAACCACGAAATGAATAATCACACTATATAACATCGTTGATAGAAGAGACTTACATTTCACCAGGATGACCATATGTGACTTGACCTGAATCCTGAGTGAGTTGTGAACTTCTACCTATGAAGACGTTCCTTTGATGCATAAGTCAGAGTGGCCTATATCGCCGACTCAATATGTCTTACATTTTAAGGATTTGTCTGATTGGGTAGTTGGGAATGCAGGTTCACAAGAAGGAATTCACTCATTCCCTACTCTTAGGAAAAATAGAGAAACTTCTCCCTTATGGGTTGATTCTGGGGCTTGAACAATGTGGCGTCACACCATTTCTTGACCCGAGAGGGATTGGTCATAGTTGAACTATGATTTATTGTTCATTAAAGGGCTCAGTGATACTTAAGGAGTTGATCTAAATATAAGGCAAAATGGTAATTTTGGTCCATTTGTACTTACGAGCAATTTGTGAAGGGTCAACACACTATTGATTGGTTCCAATGGACAAAAATATATCTGTAGTGCGAAGAGTGCAACTTTTAGTCTTTAGTGAAGTGACCGATAGTTAATGAAAGTTAGTTAATTTAATTAAAGAATTTAGTTAATTAATCAAATACCATTAAAGCTTCAATCTATAGGTCCATGAGGTCCCCTCAGTAGCTCAATTGGGACTAATGATCAAGTTAAAAAAAGCAAACATCTTGATAGATATCAAAATAAACTAATTAAATTTAAGTTCTTTCTTTGGCCCAATTATCGATTAGAAGATTTAGCTCGTATGAATCGTTATTGGTTTGATACCAATAATAGCAGTCGTTTTAGTATGCTAAGGATCCATATGTATCCACAATTGAAAATTCGTTAATGCTACATTTTTCCTATATTGCTCGTACCTTATATGGTATATGAAGATAAAGAAATAAACATATGGCACTGTCTTAGATTCTGATAGATGATATTAATTTAATTCAATGACATATCTATTAGATTTAGAAATGAATCAATAAACTATTGTTATTTCATTTTGAATTTCAATTTCAGTTTGAAGTCTAAATATTTTTTGTGCATGCAGAATATACCAGCCTTTTGTATACCTATCTGAATACAATTTTCAAAAATTGGATTGCTAAATTTTAAAAAAAAAAGAATCGAAATTCTTAATCAAAGTAAGATTATTGTGTATATCAAATTAAAATGAGTAACATTATTATTACTGATCAATAATAATTTATAAAAAAATAAAAAAGGAGGCTAACGAGATTTCATTTTATGATAAAAAAATCATTCAGCTCAGTTATTTCGCAATGATCCCTACCTTATTGACCGCAACTTCTGTATTTATTATTGCCTTCATTGCTGCTCCTCCAGTAGATATTGATGGTATTCGTGAACCTGTTTCTGGATCTCTACTTTACAGAAACAATATTATTTCTGGTGCTATTATCCCTGCTTCTGCAGCTATTGGTTTGCACTTTTACCCAATTTGGGAAGTTGCTTCCGTTGATGAATGGTTATACAATGGTGGTCCTTATGAGCTAATGGTTCTACACTTCTTACTTGATGTAGCATGTTAAATGGGTCGAGAGTGGGAACTTAGTTTCCGTCTGGGTATGCGTCCTTGGATTGCTGTTGCATATTCAGCTCCTGTTGCAGCTGAAAAACGCTAGCTAGCTAGGCTAGCGCACAATGGCTTTCTCCGCGTTGGGCTCGCTTCTTCAAGCTCCCCCCAACCTATACAAGACAAGGTGCTGCTCGCTTTTTCTCTCAGCCACAAGTGGCTTATTTATGTAGTGGTCGGCATTCCTACGTGCTCCTCCTTGGAGTTTAGTTAATTAATCAAATACCATTAAAGCTTCAATCTATAGGTCCATGAGGTCCCCTCAGTAGCTCAACTGGGACTAATGATCAAGTTAAAAAAAGCAAACATCTTGATAGATATCAAAATAAACTAAATAAATTTAAGTTCTTTCTTTGGCCCAATTATCGATTAGAAGATTTAGCTTGTATGAATCGTTATTGGTTTGATACCAATAATAGCAGTCGTTTTAGTATGCTAAGGATCCTTATGTATCCACAATTGAAAATTCGTTAATGCTACATTTTTCCTATATTGCCCGTACCTTATATGGTATATGAAGACAAAGAAATACACATATAGCACTGTCTTAGATTCTGATAGATGATATTAATTTAATTCAATGACGTATCTATTAGATTTAGAAATGAATCAATAAACTATTGTTATTTCATTTTGAATTTCAATTTCAGTTTGAAGTCTAAATATTTTTTGTGCATGCAGAAATATACCAGCCTTTTGTATACCTATCTGAATACAATTTTCAAAAATTGGATTGCTAAATTTTATTTTAAAAAAAAGAATCGAAATTCTTAATCAAAGTAAGATTATTGTGTATATCACATTAAAATGAGTAATATTATTATTACTGATCAATAATAATTTATAAAAAAATAAAAAAGGAGGCTAACGAGATTTCATTTTATGATAAAAAATTCATTCAGCTCAGTTATTTCGCAATGATCCCTACCTTATTGACCACAACTTCTGTATTTATTATTGCCTTCATTGCTGCTCCTCCAGTAGATATTGATGGTATTCGTGAACCTGTTTCTGGATCTCTACTTTACGGAAACAATATTATTTCTGGTGTTATTATCCCTACTTCTGCAACTATCGGTTTGCACTTTTACCCAATTTGGGAAGCTGCTTCCATTGATGAATGGTTATACAATGCTGGTCCTTATGAGCTAATTGTTCTACACTTCTTACTTGGTGTAGCATGTTACATGGGTCGAGAGTGGGAACTTAGTTTCCGTCTGGGTATGCGTCCTTGGATTGCTGTTGCATATTCAGCTCCTGTTGCAGCTGAAAAACGCTAGCTAGCTAGGCTAGCGCGCAACCTATACAAGACAAGGTGCTGCTCGCTTTTTCTCTTAGCCACAAGTGGCTTATTTATGTAATGGTCGGCATTCCTACGTGCTCCTCCTTACTCACCGACTGAAGAATCTAAAAGTGACCTTTGGATGTTGTCGTGACGCTTTGATTACGAAGGTTGCCGTGGTCTAGAAAATACAAGATGCTCATTAAATAATACGAAACTAATCTTCACTTTGACAACTCAAGATATTCAAATAAATTTGTATGTTCTATTCTAGATATAGCATAGTAATTGAAGTCTCATTCATCTTATTATTATTGATTTGAAATATAAAAAAAAAAAAAAGACATTAGAGCTACTCGATTAGCTACGGCACTAGGTGCATTACCCCAAGGGTGCCCCAAAGTTCCTTCACCCTGAGGAAGCACTCTGCGGGGAAGATCCAGGGGAACGAGGAAGGCGGAATCAAATTAATTTTGGATTAATTTGAATTGTTCAAATTAATTGAGGGAAGTAATTATATGTAATATAAATGAATCATATGTGATATAATTAATATAATGTATTTGATACATTATAATATAAAGTTTTATTTGAAAGGAAATAAATATTTGAATATGATTCGAATATTAATTATATAAATGTGATTCATATCAATACTATAGATGAAATTTAATACGAATTCAATTCATATTAAATATAGGTCAAATGACAGAATATCAAACTATAGGTTATACTATATATGATATACTATAAACTATAGGTTGTGTTATATTAGATATAATATATAGTATAATATATAATATTATAGTAAGTTAGTTATCTATACTATATATATATAGTATATATATATATAAAATTGAAAGTTTTGGTTTTTTAATTTGGTTTTTTGAATTAATTAAAGGGAGGGAGTTATGGAAATAACTTCCCCCTTATTTCTCTCATTCAAGAAATTGTACAAGTGGGGTTGGTTTTGGATGGATTTTAAGTTCAGTCTTCTTTTCTTCTTTTCCCAATAACGCATGCAAAACAGATGAGGATTCCTCAATTGAATTCTTTGCAATTCCTCCTAAAAAAAATCTCTCCTTTTGCCAAAATTATACGAAGCCCACACACTCTTATGATTCTCACCCTATAGAGAATACAGAGGTCTCATTGTGGTGGTGTCCAACTTTGGTTCGTTCATTGCTGTCTTTTGGTGTGTTCATGTTCCAAGAAGAACATTGGGATCGTGACCGAAAGGGAATTACGCAAAGAGTCTAGTCTTCATGGGTAAATAACTTCAAACCCTAATTTCTCTTGTTTTTTTTTGTTTTAACAAAAGCGATCAAAATTTGAACACGCCGTGTTTTCGAATTCTGAATTTTACATTTCTGTAAAAAAATAAAATTGGGCCACGATCTACTTCCACACAGGTGTTCACGCATCCTTTAATTGGTACAAAGCCAGGTTGTTTTGAGTCCGAGTTTTATTTTTTCGGAATTAAATTCAGAGCTAATGATAGGATTTTAGTGTTTCTGCATTTATGTTTGATGAATGTGAGGAATTGCACTTTTAGATGTTTTCGGGATTGGTCTTTCTAGTTTTCTGCTATTATTTTACAATTCAGTATGTAAGGGCCCGTTGTTTTTAGGTGTAATTTGTTATCGAGTCTGTAATTATTATAGTCCGGGTCGTTTGTGCTATTTTTTGGGGCAGATTTGAAGAATTCAGAGCCAAGTCGGAGGAGAACCTAGTAAAAATGCACTATACAGAAGGCGTTTTGTACAGTAGCATCGCAGCGCTGTACCCTATCACTGCGACTCCGACATGAGGTGAACGGAAAAAGTTTCCACACCTTCGTAATGCTAGGATACAACATCCCAACGCTTCGAGGGTGTTGATGCAATGTAGACCGGCTTGGCGAACGATTCGTAGTCCAGGTGGTTTGAACTAGTGGTTCGGCTCCTTTAGTGGTTCAACAGCAGGTTTTGTAATATTTTAGTTTTTTATTAATTAAATTAATATAATAGTTATATTAATTTAATTAATGGTTAGGAGGCCAATCCCGGTCCAAAATATTACTATGTAATTATGCATTAGATGTATGATTAATTTTATTTTATTTATGTCATAATGAATGTAATATAGTCAAAATCCCACCATAGAATATGCATTAATTCACACATCATTTAATATAAATGTTAAATTATAAGCTTGCATGAATTTATTTGACCATGCTCATGCATAAGAAGGGTCTCTAGGTAGTGGGAATCCACTTGTACAAGGGACATTCTGAACTTCAGGTTCCTAATTATGGCCCTCAAGATTTCGACCACGGTTACCCCTTCCTCTAGTTCGTGGCATTTCCTGACAATCACACGTTAGTTACAATCCTAAGCTTAAAAAAAATCTAATGTATAATAGTCTATATTAATTTTTTTTGGACATACCTGGTGATGACAAATAATTTATTATTGGTCAATGGGACACTATGGACTTATATAATAAGCCAGTCTACAAAACCTAAAAGCTTAGGCTATAATACCAACTGAGATGACCCCGACTTTCTAAAATGGGAATCAGATCGTTACTACATGCATGCATAAATCTCAAATGACGTTTTCACAAAATTTAACTAAATTCAAAAGAATGAAATAAATTTATTATAAAACCTAAGGAACATAAAATCTTTGTTTGGGGTACCCCCTAGCTTTATTTAAAAAAACAATAATTTATCTAAATAACCAAATTCAAGCAAAAAAAAAAATGATTTAATTGTTTAACTTCTAATCTCAAACATGAAAACATGAGAAAACATATGCGGAAGCGATGTCAAGTTCCAAGGTCCAATCACAAATTCTTCTTGTCATTTGTTGTCTTGTCCTTTCCTTTACCTAAAAAAAAACATAGATAATATAGAGTGAGTATAAAAATAAGTGACCTACTACTAGACCCACTAGATGTTGTTAGCATCCCTATCAAAACAATGGTGAGCATCCCAACATAGGCATAAGCATAGGCATAAGAGGCGAACCCTAAGGCACACTTTCATAGGGAGTGACTTCGAAAAGACACAATAAGATAATTGTAGGTGGCGATCCCATGAGGATGTCAAAACATATTTAGGGGATGCACACAGTTCGATAAAAGTGCTAATAGTCACCATTAGTCTACATGCAACATACATCGTCCAAGTTCAAATTATGCCATAACATAACATAATCATGGTAACATATCTCATGAGTTCCTAAAACAGTCTCAATAGTCATCAAACAATCAATAGAAACAAGCTTTCAATGCAAACACAATCTTAACACCAACTTGGGTTTAAGGGCAAACCGGTAGTAAACCACTTACCTCGATTAAACCCAATAAAGTAGGCAATTTAATCCTACTCTTGGTCTGGCTAGAATCTTGGATTAAGTCCCTGTCAAGGACCGTGTTTAGATTTTATTTCATTATTTAGGACCTTTAACCATGCTTCCATTTCACTCTAAAGTATTTCTACAAATTTAACCAAATAAAACTTAAATAAACAACTCTAGGGATGTCAAAACCTTAGAACTTACACAAATTTCCAAAGTCAACATTTAATAATTTTGGGCAACTAGAAATAAAATTTCAAAATTCCCTAAAAGCTTGAGTTTAACATCAAAGGCCTATGAACAATAGTAAATCAAACCATAAGTCAGTGGGTATTACAGTCTAAATAAAACCCATACAAAATCAAACCAACAACTAATCCCAAAATATGCGGAAAATCATCCAATAATCGAACTTACTAAGGCTGGTCAGCAGTTCAACCCCCTTCAAAATCCAATCTAAAAACTAAAATTCAATGGGCAAATAACCAACTAGTGCTCAAATAAATTCCATGGACATCAAAGATCTTCAAAGAAAACCTCTAAATCTTGCCTAAAATAAATCAACTCTTACCCCAAATCACAAATCTGGCAAGAAACAACGTCCACCGACAACTAGAGAGCCTAATCGACGATGAACGCGAGGTTGGAGATGACGGCTTCGATGATTGAACGATCGGACGCGCGAACTTCAAAATCTGAGACGTGCAAATGGTGAGGCTTCACGATCGGGCGCAACGACCGATGGCACTCTTTTCGGTGGACTACTGACGAGTGAGGATGTCGTCTAGCATTGAGGTCGGGAAGGAAATTTAATGGTGAAGACCCCACATAGTGGCTAGGGCTGGAAAGTACGCGAGAGAGGGGAAGAGCGCCTTCTCCATGACGTCTATTGTTGAGGTCAGGAACGGTGTTTCGTAATGTCACTAGGATAAGGTATCCGACCTTATCCATCTACTACAGATCGTTTAGGTTATCATTTAACCATGATCCACCTATATGTCTCTACATACGTGTTTAAATTACATATAATAACCTAGAATCTTAATTTATTGGATTGAGTAAATGCTCATAAAATAACAATTACTTTATTAATAACAATTTGTTTACACAATGTTTACAAACTACGAGAATATAAGAGGGATTTAGGACACCAATTTCAATAGTTAGGAATTGTCTCAGGAAGCTTACCTCCAAATTCGACCCTCTAATTCCTTCTCTAGAGCTCAGAAAGCTCCAAATACCTCAACCTGCTCCAGGTGCTTCGAATTCTGACCTTCATCAAGTTCCTTTCACTTTTGGACATCCTTCTGGGCAAATCTTCTCATGGCATCCCAGTGTTATATTCTACTCCCAAAGAGCTTAAACTTAGTTGAAAATCGTCTTCTTAGCACAAGCCAACAAAGGCACAAATTTGATAGGAATACATGCATCCATAGCTCCCATCATCACACCCATCTTATATAATTTCTTTCTGATCGAGCATGTCGGGTGAGTTTTCCGCAATTCACACACGTTTGTTATTCTTATTTCATTTTCGTGCCCATCTTTTTAGGAAAAGACAAAGATTTTGCATTGAGAAGGTTTTTAGAACTTTTGGTCGAGCTTGAGCTTAGTGGAACTCTAATGTGCATAGTGCCTGGTGGAAGACCTTTGGACTTTCTTGGAGGTATGATTTTTGTCACCGCGGAAGGGAATATCCAATTTTTTGGAGTTTTCTTTTTGCAGCCCCATATTTTCTTCCTCACTCATCCAGCTTTCAAATGGCTCTGAGATCAACTTTTTTGGTTGAGTAAAAAGGGTCAGACCGAACCTCTTTCCACAACCCATATTTATAGAGAATTCTGCATGAATTCCAGCTTCCTCAATTTTGTCAAGTAACCTCCCTAGCTGGCCTTTTCCTCAAATTTGGCTAACCCTCATGAAGCCACCTCATGCTTCAGCCATGTTATGTGTCTTTCACTACACAAAACTTTACTTTCAATTCATGGGAGCTTGCTTCAACACATGGATGCTTCTTTGCTCCCAACGCATCACTAGGTTTCAAGCTTCTCAATGCATGACGTGTCTCCAAGCCCATCTAACCTCTATGGCACGCCAACCAACGTATGGTTTGCCTCTCTTCAAGCCAAATCCTTCGAAGTGAGGTTCTTTCACCTCATGACATAGCTTATTTCCTTGGCCATTCTTTTCCTTTCAACACACAGTTGTCTTCAACGCATGGTTGCTGCATAATTCTCAATGCAAGAGGCTTGTTTGAGTTGTCTTGCATGTTCTACTTGGCTTCACCCCTAAGGTATCCTTTACTAAATGCATGGTGCATCAATTTTACCCTTCATAAGGTTTCTTTGGATGCATGGTAGCCTTTGACATGCGTTAACTTCACTTCTTTTCCTCCTTTCTTAGTTTTTAAACTCATCCTCAAAGCATGGTTTCTCTACTTGAGTTCAAAGTATAGTTCTAGTGTTTCTAGTTATGCTACACATCCAAGTAGGCTATTTTTCTTAGGGTATGCGTCCACTTGGCATTCCTTAAGGTTTCTTGGTGTAACTCCTTCCCAAAGGGTTGTCCCATGCTTTGCTTATTATTCGAAGCCTTTTTTTTGTCGTTTGATTCTCGAAGAGGGCCCCAAAACAAAAGAAGATTTATAATACACCAAACTACATTATTACTACAAAAACATAGCAACAGTGGTAAGTACAGAGTAGAACCACAGAGAGGCCAAGAATTAATTCTCTGCTAAGCTAAATTTGACTGTGAAAACAGTAAAAATTGGGTTTTGGTTTGATCGATATAATTTGAAAATAGGCAGGAAGTTAAAATGCAAGGGGTAAATGTAATTTAGAAATGGAGTCCATCTAATTTTTAGAGCAAAAGGGAGAATTCTATGCAATTTCTATCATGGACCTCGATAATTAAACAACCGTTTGATTCGTGCGTGCACAACTACCTAATCGATAGGATTTAACTAGTCTCTACAAAAAAACAAAATCAATCGAATGTCCTAATTATCAATTAAGGTCAGAAAGCCAATACCCTAATTGAATTGTATGCCCTTAATTCTACTAGGTTCTCAACAATCATATAGAATTAAAAGTCATATGCATTAAGAATGAGGATTCAATTGTGTCAATTAATTGTCAAGAAAGCCTTATTCAGTTAACCAACATATTTTTCGAATCTAGACTAAACATGCATGTACCAAGATTCAAGACCAGCCTATAAATCTAAACATTCACATTCAATCTTTTGACTTTTGGGTGATTTCAGGCACGGACGAACATAAAGGAAACACACAGGCTAAAAAATCAACTAGCTAAGACATGCGATTATGATAGGTTCATCAGTCCAAGATATAAATGAAAATCTAAATTATAGCAAGATTCCAAGAAAGCACATAGTTAAAGAACGTATAATTCAATCCAAGATTTCTCAAGAAAATTCCATCGAAGCTCTTACTCAAAGAAATTAGACGGATTTACCTCTTAATCCATAAATAAATCAAGAACGATCATTCAATCCATTCATTACAACCCGAAATGAAACATAAAACTAACCTATTGATTCTGAAAATAAAAAGGGGAAAGAAGAAAGTTAGGCATCTCCTCGGCCTCCATAAGTTTTAGCCTTCTCTTTAACCTAAATACCAAAGAGAGTATTTATAGAAAAATTTGCAGCGTTGCAACCCCATGAATGATGTTGCAACACTGCCTTGTGTATGAGATGAAGAAAGGCGCACGCGGACGACTGGAAATCGAGTCAAAGAATCCGTAGCGTTGCAACACTACCCTGTACATTTAGCTTCTACCGCTCAGCATTGAGCAAGCGTTGGGCTTAGACATATAACGAGCATTGTGATGCTCTCCACAGGGGTAGTTTGGTCATTTCCACTTCTTTGAAGCTTGGATGCTCAAATCAACTCCAAGTTACTTCAAATTGACCCCTTTTAGCTCCAAATACTCAGTTCTATCTCTCGGTTGCTCGATACCTACAAAATAAGACAATTAACGCAAAAAAATCATTAATGAGCCTAAATTAAGATAGGAATAATAGCTCTTTTTTAGAGCTATCAAACACCCTCAACCTAACTCTTGCTCGCCCCGAGCAAGGTCGAAGCATACAATCAAACCAATGTCATTAAAAACATGCTAACTCAAGTTGCAAAAGTCGTTACTCTAGTCTCAACAGTCAAATAGGATGAAATTTGCAATCAACAATGAAATTCGATCATAATAAATCAATGAAGCACATTTTTAAGAATATTTCTAAATCTATTCATGCATGAATGAACCTAAAGTCTTGCTAGTTAAGCTTGTACGACTCAGAAAGGTTTTATAAGGTCCTCAATTCGTTTTCCCCTATTCTGGCTCAATTATCAACCTTGGACATACCAAACTTGCAAAAAATAGGGCAATACTAAGACAAGGGTGCCTAAACTCACACACACACAAAACATATAAGGCATTTATTTTATCTAGAGAGCTAGCTTTCACACTCAACCACCAGGAATCTATCCACTCTTTTCTCGTGGGGCCCTAACTAGGCACGGCAGAGGTAACACTTTTCACCTCTATTCATGCACACACACACTAAATTTTTTATAAATGCATTTTTTTAAGCAACTAATTTGCTTATTATTATTATTATTCACACACTAGGCCATTTTTTTATCCATTTTGTCTAGTTTTGCTATAAAACAAGTAGGGTTACTCCTAGGCCAAAAGTGGACCTTTCGGGGTGACAATAGAAATATAAACCAGATACCCCAATTCTAAGCAAGCAAGATTTTAATTTTGCAAGAATAGTGACTTAAAGATGCATGAGAGACAAGAAAATTTTTTAAAATTAGGCTAAAAATCATGATCATGCTCTCCTAACATTATTTCATACAAATTTTATCACAGGAAGAGTATATCATAAACTATCATCATAACAACCAAACAACAGAGCATACAAAACAATAAAGCACACAACATTGTCCGAGCACAGCGCTCAAGGACCCTAAGCTAATAACACTACCCAACGGGTACCTCACCCCCAACTTAAAATGATACATTGTCCCCAATGTATCTCTAAATAAAGCTCTGAAAATAATAAGTACAAGGGAATAGAAAACCTCCCCTGAAAACAATATCGCGCACGGGGGTGATGGTTGGGCTACCATTCTCTTCGATTTGGTTTTATTTCCTTTTTAGGACCAAGGAGAGACTTACAAACCAACAAAAAAAAAAAAAAACTCGCAGACCACTAGAGAGAAAGCCAGAGAAAAGAAACAAAAATCCCACTAAAAAAAGACAACAGAAAAACAAAGAAAAGGAAGAAAAGAAAGCAAATCAAATTAATCATCTGGTTGCCTTTAGGAAGTGCAAATTTTTAACGTCAGTTGCTCGATGTGACCTGTCCCCTATCAAGACACAAATAAATTCTTGTATTTCTCTGGTCCCTTCTTGGATGAGTCGATATAGTTCGGTAAGGCTATAAGGCTCTTCATCTTTTGAAGAAAACTAGATAGATCGAATTTAGAATTTTTAATTTTTGGCAAAAATGTAAAAAATAAAGAATCAAAAGACTCAAGCGACTCTGAATAGTCAAAATAAAGAAAAGACTCCACAACCCACTCAGACTCAAAAGGAAAAGATGAGCAATGTTCAGAATTAAAAGGGGAGCTAAGGGAAAGAACAGGATGAGGCTTGGTAGCCTCCAACTCTTTTATCTGGGGCTCCTCAAATGAAATATGGGCTCATACTTAACTTCACTGACTTGTTCTTGGCATGGCAGAGGATCAATATCTTCATCATCATCGATCCATGGAAATTCCTCGATAAGATCAACTTTGGTGCCACAGATGATGGGAAGCTCTAAATGATTCTCAAATGTCAGCACAAAATGTGCAAGATAAGCGATAGGATGGACCTTAACTGGCATGGGGGCTTGAGTCTCCAGGTGAGACTCAATAGACTTTTGCTCACACTAAGAAAAACCATTGTATACATTTTAAAATCCAAAGTCTTTCCTTGACCGTTGCTCTGAGGAACCAGCTGCTCAACTTGATGATTGACGTTAGTCACTTTACTGCTCAGTTCGATATGATCAAAAGATGGTTCCATCCAAGACTCTTCAAGTCTCCCAACTGATTTAGTAATCTGAGCAACGAGGTTACTTAGATTCTGAAATTTAGTTCTATCTTTAGAACCATAGAAGCTATCCTGTTGGAAACTCGAGGATTCTTGATGACTAAAGAAGGGTTTTTGCATAATCTCACAAGATTTTTTAGAAAGCTCCTTAACCAATTCTTTTAAAGAAACACCTAAATTGGAGGAAGAGGCCTACATCGATAACGGAGTTTAGCTAGGTATCTCCCAAGGAGGATAATAATCGTACCCAGGACCACACAAAACTTGTAATTACCTAATAGCCAAAGCTTGAACAAGAGAGGTTAGTTAAGATATTTGATTTTTAAGGTCATTAAATTCTTTTACCTCTTGTTCTCTTCACTGAGCCGCTTGCTTCGCACGAAGTGCGTGGTAAATGTTCATATCATTTTCCATGATAAAAAAAAGTACACACAAGAAAAAGAAAAATATTTTTTGTTTTTTAAAGTTTACAAGTCAAATCCAACAAAAAGAGATTAATTGCTTTGCCTCCCCGACAAATTTTGTTCGTAGCCTTTTCCTGAGTCATTTAATTCCCAAAAAAAGTTGCAAATAGAAAAAATTATAATACCGAACTACTCTTATCACTACAAAAACATAGCAATAGTGGTAAGTGTGGGGTCGAACCACATAGAAGCCAAGAATTAAATTTCTCTTAAACTGAATTTGACTATGAAAGCAGTAAAAACTAGGTTTTGGTTTGATTGATAAAATTTGAAAACATGCACTAAATTAAAATGCAAGGATAAATGTAATTTAGGATTGGAGTCTATCTAATTTCTTAAAGAAAGAGGGAGAATTCTTTGCAATTTCTATCATGGAACTCGATAAATAAACAAATGTTTAATTCATGTGTGCACAACTACTTAATTGATAGAACTTAACTAGTCTCTGCAAAGGCCGACAACTAATTAAAACAAAATCAACCAAACGTCCTAATTATCAATTAAGGTTGGAAGGCCAATACCTTAATTGAACTATATGCTCTTAATTCTATTGAGTTCTCAACGATCATATAGAATTAAAAGTCATATGCATTAAGAATGAGGATTCAATTACGTGATTACCTGACCGAATAACCTTATTCAACTAACCAACATATTCTTCGAATATGGACTAAATGTGCATTACCAAGACTTAAGTCCAGCCTATAAATCTAAGCATTCACATTCAATCTTTTGCCACTGGGGTGATTTCAGGCACAGACGAACACAAAGGAAATGCGTAGGCTAAAAAATCAACTAGCTAAAATATGCGATTATGATAGGTTCGTCGATCAAATACATAAATGCAAATCTAAAGAAATCTCAAGAAAACTTCATTGAACCTCTTACTCAAAGAAATTAGATGGATTTGTTTCTTAATCCATAAAAAGCCAAGAATGATAATCCAATCCATCGATTAAAACCTAAAATAAATCATAAACTAACCTGTTGATACTGAAAATACAAAGGAGGAAGAGAAAAGTTAGTCCTCCAGCCTCTATAAGTTTCAACATCCTCTTAACCTAAAATCAAAGAGGTTATTTATAGAAAAAGTCACAGCGTTGCAACTTAGGGACATCGTTGCAATGCTGTCTTGCATATAGGTTGAAGAAAGGCGCGTGCAGATAGCTGGGAATCGTGTTGAAGAATCCGTAATGTTGCAACGTTAGGGGCAATGTTGCAACACTACCCTGCATATTCAAGTTCTGTTGCTCAACGTTGCACGAGCGTTGGGGTTAGGCATATAACGAGCGTTGCAATGCTCTCCATAGGGACAGTTTGGTCATTCCCACTCATTTGAAGCCTGGATGCTCAAATCAATTATAGATTGCTTCAAATTGACCACTTTTAGCTCTAAATGCTCAGTTCTACATCTCAGTTGCTTGGTACCTACAAAATAAGACAATTAACACAAAAAATCCATTAACGGACCTAAGTTAGGATAATAGCTCTTTTTTGTAGTTATCACTTACGCACCACGGATAACCTTTTCCACGCCCAAACTCCTTGATCCCAACGTATGCATTGAGCATCCTCTTGATCATGCCTTCAACGCATGGTCTCTTGGCTTTTCTTTACCTTTACTTAGTTTTGCCAACCATCATGTCTTTCCCTTGCTCATGACCCCACATGATCTACCAAACTACCTCGAGGTATGATGCACTCTTCCTCTATTAGACTACCTCCAATGCATGGTTTCCCCGTCTTGGCAACACTTAATAATTTATTTCTATGCTAAGTACCTTTGTGTGCATCTATCTCCCCAAGCATACCTATCCTTAACTTAGCCAACTTAAGCCTTTCTTCTCAAATTTTCCTCAGACCAATGCAAGTCTTGCTTCCAAGAACCTCAACCATATTGGGATTGGTGTCCTAAATTTCCTTGTAATCTCATAGTTTGTAAACTTTGTATAAACATATTGTTATTAATAAAATAAATGTTATTTTATAAGCATATACTCAATCCAATAAACTAAGATCCTAGGTTATTTTATGTAATTTAAACAAGTATGTAGAGACATACAAGAGGATCTTGTTTAAATAATAACATAAATGGTCTGTAGTAGATAGATAAGGCTGAGTACCTTATCCTGGTGACACTATGGATATGGCCCGCTTTGTAGGTGTTACAAGTGTTGTAAAGTGCTACAAATGATCTGATCCTAATCATTCATGTAGAGACATGTGAGTGGGGGTATCCTATACAAAGAGTTTGTATAAGATCAGACCACGAAATGATTAGTCTCTTTATATAACATTCTTAATATAGAGACTTACATTTCCTTAAGATGACCATAGGCTATATGACCTAAATCCTGAGTGAGTTGTGAACTCCTGCAAATGAAGGCGGTCTTTTGATTTGTATGGGTGTGGCCAGATTGCCAACCCAATAAGCCTACCATTTTGGGGGTTCATCTAACTAAGGAGCTGGGAACACAGCTATACGAGATGGAATTCACTCCTTCCTAAATGCAAGGGTAAGTAGATAAATTGCTCCCTTAAGGGATAATTTCGGGACTTAAAACATAGTGGACACACCCTCTCCTGGCCTGAGAGAGACTTGGTCATAGTTGAACTATGACTTATTGTTCATTAGAGGGATTAATGGTACTTAAAGAGTTAGATGTAACTATAGACGCAAAACAGTAATTTTGGCCTAGTTGTACTTACGAGCAATTTGTGAAGGGTCATCGCACTATTATTTGTTATATCCAATGGATACATAAATTTATCTATAGTGCGAAGAGTCCAACTATCGGATGTTGGGTAATTTAATTAAAGAGTTTAATTAATTATCCAGTTGAAGCTTCAATCTACAGGTCCATAAGGTCCTCTTTGTAGCTCAACAGGAATTTAATTGAGAATTATTTTTGGATTAATTTGAAGTCTTCAAATTAATTGAGGGAATTAATTATATAAGTTATACCTAATTTAATTAATTATATATGTGATATAATTAATATAATGTATTCGATACATTATAATGTACTACTAATTATATGAATGAGGTTCATATAATTAAATTTAATATAAATATTATTTGTATTAAATTCCATACGTAAGTTGGGAGGAATTAAATATTTGGATATGATCCAAATATCAATTATATGAATAAGATTCATATAAATGAGTTTACTATAAATGTGATTTATATTAAATGTCATGTATGATTGAGAGAAAATACATCTATAGGTTATATTGTATTTGATACAATATGTAACTATAGATTATGTGTTATACGGGATATAACATATAGTTTATATACATATAATAAGGTTGTTATTATATATATAATTATTATTTATTTTATTTTATTAAATTAACATTAATTAATTAAAGGGAGGGAGTTACAACTTTCTCCCCCTAGTTTCTCTCAGTCAAATCCGTGATGAGAGGGGTTAGAGAGGGATGGTTGCTCATTCATCTTCCTCCATGAAACACTGAGAAAAAAGTTCTCTCTGAAAAAAAAAAGGAAAAAGAAAAGAAATGTTCTTCTCCTCCCTCTCCTCCTCTCCATCTCCTTCCCTCTTCCAAAACTCTAAGGCAAAGCCCACACCTCCTACCCTTCTCAATCCCTAAGGAGAATATAGGAGGCTCCGCTTGCTGGTGACCCTTTTGGAGAATGAGATCCGTTCGTGACTTGTTTGAGGGATTCTTGAAGAATAATCTTCAAAGGTAAAGGTTTCTGAAACCCTAAGTTTTCCTTTATTAATGCATGCTAAAATTTATGTAAATCCATATCTTGTTCTTGATTTAATGTAAAACTTATATTCAATGAAAAATGGATTTGGGATGATCTTTGTAACAACCTAAATTTGTACGCATACACCATGTCAAATGTTAAGTAGGACGAAATTTTATTTAAAGGGGTGGTAAATGTAATACCCTAACCCTAAATTAGAAAGCAGGAAAATAAATAAAATATATAATTAAGAATGAAAAATATCTAAACTTAATAGGAAAATTGGGTGGAAATTTAGAATTGGAAAAAAAACAAGAAATTTATCAGTTATCCAAAAATAATGAATAAGGGGGCAGAATTAGGAAGGATTAATTAGAAGTTGGACGCTAGCTAATTCAGGAGACAAAGGGCAGTAGATAACTTTTTGTTCCGGCACTACTCATTGGAAGAATTGGAGGTGAATTAATTGCCCATATACTCTTAAAATTTGAAAGAGTTAAAAAGGGGAAGTGGAATCCACAAGAAGTGAAGGCAACCCACGCGTGAAAACTAGTGAGATTGGAGAGAAAATTGGAGAGAGCGAGAGTGGAGAGAAAATTGGAGAGAGCGAGATTGGAGAGAGCAAGATTCTCAGCGAGACAGTGGGAGCGAGAGCGAGAGCGAGAGTCACGAGAGCCAAACCAGCGAGAAAGCTGGAGAGAGCGAGATTCTGAGAACAGAAAGAGTGAGATTTGGATAGAAGCGTGGATTATGCGTTGAATTTGGCCACGGTCTTATAGATTATACATGGAGAATCCTAAAATTGAATACAAACAAAGGTTGATAATGTAAACGTTAGCCAAAATTAGGTGTCTTATTAAGAGAAATTCTTAAAACAAAATAATTTTAAAGAAGCCATTTGTAGGATGAGTTGTCACACAGAGAAGAGTTGGAAACGGCTAAAAATAGGAGGCTTTGGGCTGGAAGTTAAACTCATTCTCAAACAAAACTCAGTAGTAAAAAACATGTGAAAAAGGTGAAGTAATTCTGTTAGTTTGAAAGAGGAAATGCGAGGGAAGTGCTGCCCAAATTTCCTTCTAATTTAAGAGGGAAAGCTCTACTAATTAAACCATAAGGAATAACTAGGATCGCAGTCAAGGTAAGTAGTTTATCTCACCCTCTGTTTAAGTGTTTCATGGTAGTGTACCTTTAATATGTTGCATAATTATGTTTTTGTTATGTTGCATTACATGTTTAAAATACGTTTATCGACAAGGGACCTCATGCATTATGTTTATTCATAAGATTAAATTTTAATTAGATGAAGGTTATGCTTCTCGGGCTAAGAGGCGATGTATTGATTGACACCCATGCTAGACCTCAATTCATGTACAAAGATTTTATTCGAGAGCGAGAGTCACGAGAGCCAAACCAGCGAGAAAGTTTGGAGAAAGCGAGATTCTGAGAACAGAAAGAGTGAGATTTGGACAGTAAAGCGTGGATTATGGCGTTGATTTTTGCCACTTCTATAGATTTACATGGAGAATCTAAAATTGAATACAAACAAAGGTTGATAACGTAAGGGCAAACGTTAGCCAAAATTAGGTGTCTTATTAAGAGAAATTCTTAAAACAAATAATTTTAAAGAAGCCATTTGTAGGATGAGTTGTAAAGCGAGAAGAGGTTGGAAACGGCTAAAATTAGAGGCTTGGGCTGGAAGTTAAACTCATTTCTTTCTCAAAACAAAACTCGTAGTAAAAATCATGTGAAAAAGGTGAAGTAATTCTATTAGTTTTGAAGGAGGAAACGCGAGGGAAGTGCTGCCCAAATTTCCTTTTGATTTAGAGGAAAAGCTCTACTGATTAAACATAAAAACATAATAAGGAATAACTAGGATCGCAGTCAAGGTAAGTAGTTTAACTCACCCTCTGTTTAAGTGTTTTATGGTAGTGTACCTTTAATATGTTGCAATTAATTAGTTTTTTTGTTATGTTGCATTACGTGTTTAAAATACGTTTATCGACAAGGGAACTCATGCATTATGTTTGTTCATAAGATTAAATTTTAATTAGATGAAGGTTATGCTTCTTCGGGCTAGCAGGGCATGTTATGATTGCACCCATCTAGACCCAATTCTCTGTCAAGATTATTTGAGAGCGGGAGCGGAGCGAGAGCGAGAGTAATGAGAGTCACGAAAGCCAAACCAGCGAAAAGCGTGAAGAAAGCGAGATTCTGAGAACAGAAAGAGTGAGATTTGGATAGAGCGTGGATTATGCATTGAATTTGGCCACGGTCTTATAGATTATACATGGAGAATCCTAAAATTGAATACAAACAAAGGTTTGATAACGTAGGGCAAACGTTAGCCAAAATTAGGTGTCTTATTAAGAGAAATTCTTAAAACAAAATAATTTTAAAAAGCCATTTGTAGGATGAGTTGTCACACAGAGAAAGAGTTGGAAAACGGCTAAAAATAGGAGGCTTTGGGCTGGAAGTTAAACTCATTCTCAAACAAAACTCAGTAGTAAAAAAACATGTGAAAAAGGTGAAGTAATTCTGTTAGTTTGAAAGAGGAAATGCGAGGGAAGTGCTGCCCAAATTTCCTTCTAATTTAAGAGGAAAGCTCTACTAATTAAACCATAAGGAATAACTAGGATCGCAGTCAAGGTAAGTAGTTTATCTCACCCTCTGTTTAAGTGTTTCATGGTAGTGTACTTTAATATGTTGCATAATTATGTTTTTTGTTTATGTTGCATTACATGTTTAAAATACGTTTATCGACAAGGGACCTCATGCATTATGTTTATTCATAAGATTAAATTTTAATTAGATGAAGGTTATGCTTCTCGGGCTAGCAGGGCATGTATGATTGCACCCATCTAGACCCAATTCAATGTCAAGAATTATTCGAGAGCGAGAGTCACGAGAGCCAACAGCGAGAAAGTTGGAGAAGCGAGATTCTGAGAACAGAAAGAGTGAGATTTGGACAGAAGCGTGGATTATGCGTTGAATTTTGCCACGTTCTTATAGATTATACATGGAGAATCTAAAATTGAATACAAACAAAGGTTGATAACGTAAGGGCAAACGTTAGCCAAAAATTAGGTGTCTTATTAAGAGAAATTCTTAAAACAAATAATTTTAAAAGAAGCCATTTGTAGGATGAGTTGTCACACAGAGAAGAGTTGGAAACGGTAAAAATAGGAGCTTTGGGCTGGAAGTTAAACTCATTCTCAATACAAAACTCAGTAGTAAAAATCATGTGAAAAGGGTGAAGTAATTCTATTAGTTTGAAGGAGGAAACGCGAGGGAAGTGCTGCCCAAATTTCCTTTTGATTTAAGAGGAAAGCTCTACTGATTAAACCATAAATAATAAGGAATAACTAGGATCGCAGTCAAGGTAAGTAGTTTATTCTCACCTCTGTTAAGTGTTTTATGTAGTGTACTTTAATATGTTGCATAATTATGTTTTTGTTATGTTGCATTACGTGTTTAAAATACGTTTATCGACAAGGGAACTCATGCATTATGTTTGTTCATAAGATTAAATTTTAATTAGATGAAGGTTATGCTTCTCGGGCTAGCAGGGCATGTATGATTGCACCATCTAGACCCATTCTCTGTCAAGATTATTTGAGAGGGGAGCGGGTCAAGCGAGAGCGAGAGTGAGAGTGAGAGTCACAAAGCAAACCAGCGAATAAAGCTGAAGAAAAGCGAGATTCTGAGAACAGAAAGAGTGAGAATTTGGATAGAAGCCGTGGATTATGCATTGAAATTTGGCCACGGTCTTATAGATTATACATTGGAGATCCTAAAATTGAATACAAACAAAGGTTGATAACGTAGGGCAACGTTAGCCAAAATTAGGTGTCTTATTAAAGAAATTCCCTTAAAACAAAATAATTTTAAGAGAAGCCATTTGTAGGATGAGTTGTCACACAGCAGAAGAAGTTGAGAACGGCTAAAAATAGGAGGCTTTGGGCTGGAAGTTAAACTCATTCTCAAACACAAAACCTCAGTAGTATAAAATCATGTGAAAAGGGTGAAGTAATTTCTTATTTAAGTTTGAAGGAGGGAAAACGCGAGGGAAAGTTGCCTGCCCAAATTTCCTTTTGATTTAAGAGGAAAGTCTATTGATTAACATAAAAAATAATAAGGAATAATAAGGTCGCATCAAGGTAGTGTTTATCTCAACCTTCTGTTTAAGTGTTTTCCATGATAGTGTACCTTTAATATGTTTGCATAATATGTTTTTTGTTATGTTGCATTACTGTTTAAATACGTTTATGACAAGGGACCTCAATGCATTATGTTTGTTCATAAGATTAATTTTAATTAGATGAAGGTTATCTTCTCGGGCTAGCAGGCATGTATGATTGCACCATCTAGAACCATTCTCTGTCAAGATTATTTGAGGTGGGGAGGCGGGAGCGAGAGCGAGAGTGAGAGTCACGAAAGCCAAACCAGCGAGAAAGCTGAAGAAAGCGAGATTTGAGAACAGAAAGAGTGAGATTTGGATTAGAGCGTGGATTATGCATTGAATTTGGCCACGGTGTCTTATAACGATTATACATGGAGAATCTAAAATTGAATACAAACAAAGGTTAGATAACGTAAAGGGCAAACGTTAGCCAAAATTAGGTGTCTTATTAAGCAGAAATTCTTAAAACAAAATAATTTTAAAGAAGCCATTTTAAGGTATGAGTTGTCACACAGAAAAGAGTTGGAAACGGCTAAAATAGGAGGCTTTGGGCTGGAAGTTAAAACTCATTCTCAAACAAAACTCAGTAGTAAAAAATCATGTGAAAAGGGTGAAGTAATTCTATTAGTTTGAAGGAGGAAACGCGAGGGAAAGTGCTGCCCAAATTTCCTTTTTGATTTAAGAGGAAAAGCTCTACTGATTCAAACCATAAAAAATAATAAGGAATAACTAGATCGAGTCAAGGTAAGTAGTTTATCTCACCCTTTGTTTAAGTGTTTCATGATAGTGTACCTTTAATATGTTGATAATTATGTTTTTTGTTATGTTGCATTACGTGTTTAAAATACGTTTATCGACAAGGGACCTCATGAATTTATGTTTGTTCTAAGATTAAATTTTAATTAGATGAAGGTTAATGCTTCTCGGGCTTAGCAGGGCATGTATGATTCGACCATCTAGACCCAATTCTTGTCAAGTTATTTGAGAGGGAGCGGGAGCGAGAGCGAGAGTGAGAGGTCACGAAAGCCAAACCAGCGAGAAAGCTGAAGAAAGCGGATTCTGAGAACAGAAAGAGTGAGATTTGGATAGAAGTGTGGGATTTATGCATTGAATTTGGCCACAGTTTATAGATTATACATGGAGAATCCTAAAATTGAATACAAACAAAGGTTGATAACGTAAGGGGCAAACGTTAGCCAAAATTAGGTGTCTTATTAAGAGAAATTCTTAAAACAAATAATTTAAAGAAGCCATTTGTAGGATGAGTTTGTCACAAGAGAAGAGTTGGAAACGGCTAAAATAGGAGGCTTTGGGCTGGAAGTTAAACTCATTCTCAAAACAAAACTCAGTAGTAAAAATCGTGTGAAAAGGGTGAAGTAATTCTATTAGTTTGAAGGAGGAAACGCGGAGGGAAGTGCTGCCAATTTCCTTTTGATTTAAGAGAAAAAGCTCTACTGATTAAACCATAAAAAATTAATAAGGAATAACTAGGATCGCAGTCAAGGTAAGTAGTTTATCTCACCCTCTGTTTAAGTGTTTTTCATGGTAGTGTACCTTTAATATGTTGCATAATTATGTTTTTGTTATGTTGCATTACGTGTTTTAAAATACGTTTATCGACAAGGGACCTCATGCATTATGTTTGTTCATAAGATTAAATTTTAATTAGATGAAGGTTATGCTTCTCGGGTAGCAGGGCATGTATGATTGCACCCTCCTAGACCATATTCTATGTCAAGATTATGCTAGGGACTAACAGGGTATGTATGGTTGCACCCCTCTAGTCCAATCTTACGTTATTGTTAATGATTGATATTGGATGCGATTCTGGCCCTACTGACTGCATGATCCGCTAATCATCAGATAGGTTAGTTTCCGCCTAAGTCTTCATCTTCCTATCAAGGCGGAGAAATTATGTTAGAAGCATAGAACCGACCACCAAATGTTTATTTATATGTTTTCGTCCCAAATCAATATGTTTTTAGAACATGTTGCATGTGATTGTGCCATTTGGTCACTACCCTATATGAGAACTACTTCTGAGTATATTATATATTTCATCCTATTTTTACAGACTTTGTGGTAGGTAAGGACACAGCGTAGGTGGTAAAACTAGGATGTCACTCAAATGGCCAACCATCAAACTCACTATTATAGGCATATGCTTTTTTGTATCACTACGCTAGTGTTTTTATTGGATCCTGGTGTTTTGTAAAATAATTTTTAATATAGTTTTTCTACCTAATTAATAAAATCTTAGATTATGTTCTTTTGAGATTTTTATCAAAACTCATCTCATAATAGAAAAGTCTAAGCATGCATGTCGTAGGCAGTTGGACCATAATATGTAAGGATCCGGTCGTTAAACTTACGAAAAAGATTAAATATTCTATGCAATAGACTCGTGACATCCATGTACTGAGTCGTCAAATGAGCCACGTTAAGAAACCCAAGTTATATGCATTGGCCCACAGGGTGCCCCACCCAAATAAGGCCCGAATGAAAGACCCAACTTCCATTAACCATCACAAAGAAAGTCCTAAAAATGGTCCAGTTTCGATGAAACCTCGATGAAAGCCCACAGAAGAGCCAAAGCACAACAGCCTACCCATCATCAAAGCAAGCCCCAATTGCAAGAACTCCCTTTATATGAAGTTCTTTCGTACATCTTGATGTCCTTGATGCGGGTTCAGTTAGCCGATCGACCATCAACATCACCGAGCCTTAATGCATTCTGACACATCTACTAAAATCGGAAAGTGGAATTTTGGAATGCTTGAGAATCAAATTTCAGCGAGACTACTATAAAATCAAAATGAAGAATCTTATCTACGAAATTTCGATCGACTTCACCAATACTTCCCAACTTTCAAAGTCTTGCAAGGGTCAGAAGTAGCTACAGTAAACTCTAACCCATCTTTCTTCTTTCACTCATATCTAGTCTGACTTTGAGGATTCCCTCTTGTAATTCCCCATAGCTAGGAAAGGTTAGTAAATAGCCAAACCAACTTGGACAAGGAGCTCAAGAGGAAGGGATCCACCGAAGAAGATACTTTCTTCCTTCCTTTTTTCGGAAGAAAAGGAGATCCGACAAAATCGATGAAACGGAAGAGATCCGAGTGAATGGAAAGGAAAAAACAAAGGATGAATTCCACTTTAAAAGGACACGCTATCAAAATATAAAAAGACCAGTTTATGAAACTTCTTACCCTCGGATGGAATATAAGAAAATTCGAAGTTAGAAATAGATAAAAAAGAAAAATCTCTCTTCTGGTTTGAAAAACCTCTTGTGACTATTCTTTTCGACTATAAAGATGGAATCGTCCATTTCGATATATAAAAAATGAGAAATTGAAAATGCTGTTAGAAATGATTAGAAAAAAACAAAGTAAATTAATAATATAAAATAAATAAATAAGCTAAATACAAAAAGATATAAGACGAGATTCGACCACCTACATATTTAATACTTTCGCTACAAAAAAATTCAGAATACCAACCGCATTGGTAATTCCATCAATTACCCGTCGATCAAAAAAAGAAGTTAATTCAGCTAATACTCTTATACCCCCAATTAAGGATGGGCTATAAAAAGCATCTATGTAACCAGATTATATGACCAATTATATATTATATTTATAATTTTTTCAAAAAAAAAATTATTAGTAAAACTTTTAACAAATGAATTAGAAAATTCAAATTTTGTAAGATGAATAAGGGGCTTATAGAAGAAGACGCTATAAATATTCCGAAAGAAGTATACTCACAGAAAAAGTTGCATTTTTAACAAATTCATACCAATTTTCAGAATCTTTTGAACTTTCATGTAAAAAGTTTATAGACGGCGTTAACCATTTTGCTAATATATTCAAATCCATTGCTTCTTGATTGAATTGAGTGAACGAAGATTCCTACGACTCCAAACAAAGTAAATAGGGATAACACAAACATCGAAAATAGCATAGTATTATCTGATTCATAGGGATACGAAAAAGTATTTTTAGTACCAAAAT
The DNA here is from genome assembly GCF_009727055.1 of Benincasa hispida. Taxonomy (NCBI): domain Eukaryota; kingdom Viridiplantae; phylum Streptophyta; class Magnoliopsida; order Cucurbitales; family Cucurbitaceae; genus Benincasa; species Benincasa hispida. The sequence goes on from NC_052354.1 coordinate 51,163,792, forward strand.
GGGGAATAGTAAAAAAAGGGCGCATAATTTTTGTTACATTACTATCAATTTGATATGTTGTTTTTTTCACCAAAAAAGAAGACCTTTCATTATTATTCATTGTTAATAATGATAAGAAACGAAAGTTTTTTTAATGATTTTCGATCCTTCTTTACCCCATAATGATATTGAATAAAGGGAGTTATTTGTTTTTCCACTGTAGTTTTTACAAATAAGGTTTAAATGTCCATCAAAAGTAAGTAAGTAGATGCGAAACATATAAAATGTTGTTAATCCTGCTTTGGAACAGGCTATTATTGCGAAAATCGGGGAATACAACCAACTATCATTAAGAATTTCATCTTTGGACCAAAAGCAGGCAAGGGGTGGAATACCACAAAGAGAAAGGCTACCTAATAAAAAAGCATTTTTTGTAATTGGCACATGCTTTGTTAAACCACCCATAAGAACCATATTCTGACTTTTATCTGGAGAATATCCAACAACGGATTCCATTGAGTGAATAATGGACCCAGATCCTAAAAACAACAACGCTTTTGAATAAGCATGCGTAATCAAATGAAATAAAGCAGCCCGATAAGACCCCATACCCAAAGCTAACATCATATAACCCAATTGAGACATTGTAGAATAGGCTAAACTTCTCTTAATATCTTTTTGAGCAAGAGCTAAAGTAGCTCCAAATAGTACTGTTATTATACCTATCAAAGCTATTAGATTCATGATGTAAGGTATTATTATAAAAAGCGGAAGAAGCCGAGCGACAAGAAAAATTCCCGCTGCTACCATCGTAGCAGCATGTATAAGAGCCGAAATGGGGGTAGGACCCTCCATAGCATCAGGTAACCATACATGAAGATGAAATTAAGCAGATTTAGCAACCGCACCTGCAAATAATAGGATAGTGCACAAAGTAACAAATAATAAATTCACCTCATTATTATCAATCAAGTTATTGAAGATTTGAAATAAATCCCGAAATTCAAAACTCCCCGTTGTCCAATAAAGACCTAAAATCCCTAATAATAAACCAAAATCCCCTACGCAATTAGTTACAAATGCCTTTTGACAAGCATTCTCCGCAGTAGGTCGAGTGAACGAAAAACCTATTAATAGATAAGAACACATTCCAACCAATTCCCAAAAAATATAAATTTGGATCAAATTCGAACTAGTAACTAATCCAAACATTGACTTATTGAACAAACTCATATACGCAAAAAATCTCAAATATCCTTGATCATGAGACATATAATTGTCACTATAAATAAGAACCATAATTCGAACAGTCGTGATTAATATTGACATAATACAAGTAAGTGGATCGATCAAGTAGCCCAACTCTAAAGAAAAATCATTATTGATAGTCCAAGACCATACATATTGATAGATATTACTACTATTTATTTGATCAATAGACAGATAAACTTAACAATAAAATACTCGGAAAAGACCACATACGNACTTAACAATAAAATACTCGGAAAAGACCACATACGTCGAAGGTTTTTGGTTGCCGTCGGAAAAAGTAGAAGTCCCACTCCTATTAAGATAGGAATTGGAAGTGAGATGAACGGTATGATCCATGAATATTGATACGTATATTCCATAAAAAAGTATATTTAATTCTTAATTAATTTTTCTGATTCACCAGCTTTTATCTCTTTTCAAAAGGACCAGTTAATAAAAAATTTAAATATCCAAAACTTAAATAGAATTTTATTTTTCGATTCTTAATTTTTTGCCAAATATTTCAAGTCACGAAGTTACAATTATTCAAATAAGATGATCCGATGAAATTGTTAATGAACATACCCATTGCTTTTAAGTAAAATTTTTTGACAATATAGAAACTGCAAATTTTCTTTAGTATTTTAGTATGCATTATCATAGCATTTGAGCCAATTAGGCTCTACTAATTAGAAGAGTCGTGGTGTTTGATGGTTTGGTCTATTAAGTGTGCCCACAATTATGCCAAATACACTGGTAAGTGAAATTTTCAAACAAGTAATTTAGTAAATAATTTAGTAAACATAAGGTATGAGTTAAAAAAAATTAAATTAGATTGCTTTCTTATTATGAAAATAAAATGTGTATACTAGATGCCACCACAAAGGGCTCCAACACGACGAGGTAGACCTCGAAGTGAATCCACAAGGGATCAAAATCAAGGACATGGACAGACGCCTTATGTGTTGCTTACACCAGAGGCGCTACAAATACTAATACAAAATATGAGTAATGGAAACACAACCTCGTCCACCACACCAATAACCAACGATAAAAATGACTCGAAAATCATTCGAGAATTCAAAAAGTTCAATCCTTCAACATTTGATGGATCATCTGTGGATCCAATTACAGCAGAGAATTGGATAACAGAAATAGAAACTATTTTCCGCCAATGAACATCCCAGAAGAATAGAAAGTAAATTGTGCCACCTTCATGTTAAGAGCGATGCAAAGTTCTGGTGGGAATCCACACAAAGAACAATCAAAGGTATAGTCTCATGGCAGCAATTCAATCAGGCTTTTTACAACAAGTATTTCTCTTTGACAGTGAGATATCAAAAGGAAGTGGAATTTCTTAATCTTCGTCAAGAGAACATGTCAGTGGCAGAGTATGAATGGAAATTTGATCGCTTGTCCCACTTTGTCCCTCGACTAGTGGACACAGAAGAAAAGAAGGTGGAAAGGTTTATTTGGGGATTAAGAGAAGGCATTCGAGGCATTGTTATTGCTTTCCGAACAAGATATGGGCATTATGAATTCGTTGTGATGCCCTTTGGATTAACAAATGCCCCAGCAGCCTTCATGGGTTTGATGAATAGAATTTTTAAGGACTATCTAGATAACTTTGTGATCATATTTATAAATGATATCTTAGTCTATTCCAAGTCTGAGGCAAAACATGAAAATCATCTTAGGGACGTCCTTTCCATATTAAAAAATGAAAAGTTGTATGCCAAATTCTCCAAGTGTGAGTTTTGGACGCGACAAGTTGCCTACCTAGGGCATATTATAAAGCAAAAAGGAATCTTAGTGGATGCTGCTAAGACTGAAATAGTTAGCAAGTGGCCTCACCCAACAACAGTCAACGAAGTGCGAAGCTTCCTTGGATTAGCAGGATATTATAGAATATTTATGAAGAATTTCTCAAGTATATCATTACCCTTAACTAACCTCACCAAGAAGAATAATCCTTTTGTCTGGAATCAAACATGTGAGCAAAGCTTCCAGGAACTAAAAACAAAGTTGACCACAACCCCTATTCTCATTATACCTGACGAATCAGAGGGTTTAATTGTGTATAGTGACGCATCAAAGAAGGGACTTGGTTGTGTATTGATGCAACACGGAAAGGTAATAGCATATGCTTCAAGACAACTAAAACCTTATGAACAAAACTATCTTGTTCATGATTTGGAGTTAGCTGCCATAGTCTTTGCCTTAAAGATATGGAGACATTACTTATATGGGGAAAAGATCCAAATTTATACAGATCATAAAAGCCTTAAATACTTCTTTACCCAGAAAGAGTTAAATATGAGGCAACGAAGATGGTTAGAATTAGTCAAAGACTATGACTGTGAGATCCTCTATCATTGAGGAAAAGCTAACATTGTTCTGATGCTCTTAGCAGAAAGTCAGCTCATACAGCAGCCCTAAGTACCATTTCCAACCACATAATGGATGACCTTGAAAGAGCTGAGATCTCACTAATACCAAAAACCTTCACAACTCAAATAGCACAGTTAATTGCAAGACCTACATTAAGACAAAGGATAATTGATGCACAACAAATAGATAAATACCTAAACAAACAACTACAGCCAGAGAATGGAGAAACCAGCCAATTTTCTACAGCCCCAGACTCTGCACTCCTCTATCGTGGACGTCTATATGTACCAGATGATGAAGAAATCAAGAAAGAACTATTGAAGGAAGCTCATGAATCATGCTTTTCAATACATCCTGGGAGTACCAAAATGTATCAAGACTTGAAAGCACAATACTGGTGGTGTAACATGAAAAAGGATATAGCCGACTATGTAAGTAAATGTTTGGTTTGTCAACAGGTGAAAGCTCTACGGCAACGACCACCAAGACTTCTCCAGCCTCTAAATGTTCCAGAATGGAAATGGGAGCATATTTCTATGGACTTCATCTCAGGACTCCTGAGAACTATTAAAGACCACAACATGATTTGGGTGATTATGGATCGACTCACTAAATCGACCCACTTCCTACCATGCAAGATTACTCACACTACGGAAGCACTAGCTCAAATGTACTTAAAAGAGCTCATCCGGTTACATGGAATCCCAATATCAATTGTTTCAGATCGAGACCCTCGTTTCGTCTCCAAGTTTTGGAAAAGTTTGCAGAAAGCAATGGGCACACAGTTAAATTTCAGCACACCTTCCATCCACAAACTGATGGCCAAACAGAACGAGTTAATCAAATCCTAGAAGACATGTCGAGGGCATGTGCTTTGGATTTTACTGAAGCATGGGATTCGCAGATACATCTTATAGAATTTGCTTATAATAATAGTTATCAGGTGATAATTGGTATGACTCCCTTCGAAGCCTTATACGGAAAGAAATGCAGATCCCCTGTACACTGGGATGAAGTCGGGGAGCGAACACTACTAGGACCTGAATTGGTGCAGCAAACATCAGAGTCAATTAAGCTAATTCGGGAAAGAATGTGAATAGCTCAAAGCAGACAGAAGAGTTATGCTGATAACTGTAAAAAAGAGTTAGAATTCAAAGTAGGAGATCACGTATTTCTAAAGGTAGCACCAATGAAAGGCATTATGCATTTCGGACGAAAAGGAAAACTTAGCCCCCGCTTTATTGGCCCTTTTGAAATATTAGAACGTATTGGCCAAGTAGCTTAACGATTACATTATTACCCACCCTTTCTACAATACATAATGTCTTTCATATATCGATGCTTCGAAAATACGTGTTTGACCCATCACATGTAGTAAATTATGAACCTCTACAAATAAGTGAAAATTTGGAATATGAAGAGACTCCAGTTTGCATCCTAGCAAGAGAGAAGAAGTCGCTTCGTAATCGGGAAATAAGTTTAGTGAAGGTTCTCTGCAGAAATCAGCAAGTAGAAGAAGCTACATGGGAGCGAGAAGAAGAGATGAAAGTCAAATGCCGTTTTCTATTTAAAAACCAAGAAACTTTCAAGGACGAAAGTTCTTAAGGGGGGAAGAATGTAACAACCCAAATTTGTACGCATACACTACAGGAAATTAAATGTCAAATATTAAGGAGGACAAAATTTTATTTAAAGGGGTGGTAAATGTAATACCCTAACCTTAAATTAGAAAGCAGGAAAAAAATAAAATATATAATTAAGAATGAAAAATATATAAACTTAATAGGAAAATCGGGTGGAAATTTAGAATTGGAAAAAAATAAAAAATTTATTAATTATTCAAAAATAATGAATAAGGGGGCAGAATCAGGGAGGATTAATTAGAAGTTGAACGCTAGCTAATTCAGGAGACAAAGGGCAGTAGATAACTTTTTGTTTGGGCACTGCTCCTTGGAAGAATTGGAGGTGAATTAATTACCCATATACTCTTAAAATTTGAAAGAGTAAAAAAGGGGAAGTGGAATCCACAAGCAGTGAAGGCAACCCACGCGTGAAAACTAGCGAGATTGGAGAGAAAATTGGAGAGAGTGAGAGTGGAGAGAGCGAGATTCTCAGGGAGAAAGTGAGAGCGAGAAAGAGCCACGAGAGGAAAACCAGAGAGAAAGAAAAAAAGAGACACGAGAGACACACAGAGAAGAGCTGGAAACGGCTAAAAATAGGAGGCTTTGGGCTGAAAGTTAAACTCATTCTCAAACAAAACTCAGTAGTAAAAATCGTGTGAAACACAGCCGCTTTTGAATAAGCATGAGTAATTAAATGAAATAAAGCAGCCCGATAAGACCCCATACCCAAAGCTAACATCATATAACCCAATTGAGACATTGTAGAATAGGCTAAAACTTCTCTTAATATCTTTTGAGCAAGAGCTAAAGTAGCTCACAAATAGTACTGTTATTATACCTATCAAAGCTATTAGATTCATGATGTAAGGTATTATTATAAAAAGTGAAGAAGCCGAGCGATAAGAAAAAATTCCTGCTACTACTATCGTAGCAGCATGTATAAAAGCCGAAATGGGTAGGACCCTCCATAGGCATCAGGTAACCATACATGAAGATGAAATTAAGCAGATTTAGCAACCGCACCTGCAAAAAATAGGATAGTGCACAAGTAACAAATAATAAATTCACCTCATTATTATCAATCAAGTTATATGAAAATTTAAAGAAATTCTGAAATTCAAAACTCCCAGTTGTCCAATAAAGACCTAAAATCCCTAATAAATAAACCAAAATCCCCTACGCAATTAGTTACAAAATGCCTTTTGACAAGCATTCTCCGCAGTGGGTCGAGTGAACAAAAAACCTATTAATAGATAAGACACATTCCAACAATCCCAAAAAATATAAATTGGATCAAATTCGAACTAGTAACTAATCCTAACATTGACATATTTGAACAAACTCATATACGCAAAAAATCTCAAATATCCTTGATCATGAGACATATAATTGTCACTATAAATAAGAACCATAATTCAAAACAGTCGTGATTAATATTGACATAATACAAGTAAGTGGATCGATCAGTAGCCCAACTCTAAAGAAAAATCATTATTGATAGTCCAAGACCATACATATTGATAGATATTACTACTATTTATTTGATCAATAGACAGATAAACTTAACAATAAAATACTCGAAAAGACCACATACGTCGAAGGTTTTTGGTTGCCGTCGGAAAAAGTAGAAGTCCCACTCCTATTAAGATAGGAATTGGAAGTGAGATGAACGGTATGATCCATGAATATTGATACGTATATTCCATAAAAAAGTATATTTAATTCTTAATTAATTTTTCTGATTCACCAGCTTTTATCTCTTTTCAAAAGGACAGTTAATAAAAAATTTTAAATATCCAAAACTTAAATAGAATTTTATTTTTCGATTCTTAATTTTTGCCAAAATATTTCAAGTCACGAAGTTACAATTATTCAAATAAGATGATCCGATGAAATTGTTATGAACATACCCATTGCTTTTAAGTAAAATTTTTGACAAATATAGAAACTGCAAATTTTCTTTAGTATTTTAGTATGCTTATCATAGCATTTGAGCCAATTAGGCTCTACTAATTAGAAGAGTCGTGGTGTTTGATGGTTTGGTCTATTAGTGTGCCCACAATTATGCCAAATACACTGGTAAGTGAAATTTTCAAACAAGTAATTTAGTAAATAATTTAGTAAAACATAAGGTATGAGTTAAAAAAAATTAAATTAGATTGCTTTCTTATTATGAAAATAAAAATGTGTATACTAGATGCCACCACAAAGGGCTCCAACACGACGAGGTAGACCTCGAAGTGAATCCACAAGGGATCAAAATCAAGGACATGGACAGACGCCTTATGTGTTGCTTACACCGAGAGGCGCTACAAATACTAATACAAAATATGAGTAATGGAAACACAACCTCGTCCACCACACCAATAAACACGATAAAAAATGACTCGAAAATCATTCGAGAATTCAAAAAGTTCAATCCTTCAACATTTGATGGATCATCTGTGGATCCAATTACAGCAGAGAATTGGATAACAGAAATAGAAACTATTTTCGCCAATGAACATCCCGAAGAATAGAAAGTAATTGTGCCACCTTCATGTTAAGAGCGATGCAAAGTTCTGGTGGGAATCCACACAAAGACAATCAAAGGTATAGTCTCATGGCAGCAATTCAATCAGGCTTTTTTACAACAAGTATTTTCTCTTTACAGTGAGATATCAAAAGGAAGTGGAATTTCTTAATCTTCGTCAAGAGAACATGTCAGAGTGGCAGAGTATGAATGGAAATTTGATCGCTGTCCCACTTTGTCCTCGACTAGTGGACACAGAAGAAAAGAAGGTGGAAAGGTTTATTTGGGGATTAAGAGAAGGCATTCGAGGCATTTGTTATTGCTTTCCGAACAAGATATGGGCATTATGAATTCGTTGTGATGCCCTTTGGATTAACAAATGCCCAGCAGCCTTCATGGGTTTGATGAAATAAATTTTTAAGGACTATCTAGATAACTTTGTGATCATATTTATAAATGATATCTTAGTCTATTCCAAGTCTGAGGCAAACATGAAAATCATCTTAGGGACGTCTTTCCATATTAAAAAATGAAAAGTTGTATGCCAAATTCTCCAAGTGTGAGTTTTGGACGCGACAAGTTGCCTACCTAGGGCATATTATAAAGCAAAAAGGAATCTTAGTGGATGCTGCTAAAGACTGAAATAGTTAGCAAGTGGCCTCACCAACAACAGTCAACGAAGTGCGAAGCTTTCTTGGATTAGCAGGATATTATAGAATATTTATGAAGAATTTCTCAAGTATATCATACCCTTAACTAACCTCACCAAGAAGAATAATCCTTTTGTCTGGAATCAAACATGTGAGCAAAGCTTCCAGGAACTAAAAACAAAGTTGACCACAACCCCTATTCTCATTATACCTGACGAATCAGAGGGTTTAATTGTGTATAGTGACGCATCAAAGAAGGGACTTGGTTGTGTATTGATGCAACACGGAAAGGTAATAGCATATGCTTCAAGACAACTAAAACCTTATGAAACAAATTATCCCGTTCATGATTTGGAGTTAGCTGCCATAAGTCTTTGCCTTAAAGATATTGGAAAACATTACTTATATGGGAAAAAGATCCAAATTTATACAGATCATAAAAGCCTTAAAATACTTCTTTACCCAGAAAGAGTTAAATATGAGGCAACGAAGATGGTTAGAATTAGTCAAAGACTATGACTGTGAGATCCCTCTATCATTGAGGAAAAGCTAACATTGTTCTGATGCTCTTAGCAGAAAGTCAGCTCAATCACGCAGCCCTAAAGTACCATTTCCAACCAACTAATGGATGACCTTGAAAGAGCTGAGATCTCACTAATACCAAAAACCTTCACAACTCAAATAGCACAGTTAATTGCAAGACCTACATTAAGACAAAGGATATTGATGCACAACAAATAGATAAATACCTAAACAAACAACTACAGCCAGAGATGGAGAAACCAGCCAATTTTCTACAGCCCAGACTCTGCACTCCTCTATCGTGGGACGTCTATATGTACCAGATGATGAAGAAAATCAAGAAAAGAACTATTGAAGAAAGCTCATGAATCAATGCTTTTCAATACACTCCTGGGAGTACCAAAATGTATCAAGACTTGAAAGGCCCAAGCAATACTGGTGGTTGAACATGAAAGGATTATAGCCGACTATGTAAGTAAATGTTTGGTTGTTCAACAGGTGAAGCTCACGGCAACGACCACCAAGACTTCTCCAGCCTCTAAATGTTCCAGAATGGAAATGGGAGCATATTTCTATGGACTTCATCTCAGGACTCCTGAGAACTATTAAAGACCACAACATGATTTGGGTGATTATGGATCGACTCACTAAATCGACCACTTCCTACATGCAGATTACTCACACTACGGAAGCAACTAGCTCAAATGTACTTAAAAGAGCTCATCCGGTTACATGGAATCCCAATATCAATTGTTTCAGATCGAGACCCTCGTTTCGTCTCCAAGTTTTTGGAAAAGTTTGCAGAAAGCAATGGGCACACAGTTAAATTTCAAGCACCTTCCATCCACAAACTGATGGCCAAACAGAACGACGTTAATCAATCCTAGAAGACATGTCGAGGGAATGTGCTTTGGATTTTACTGAAGCATCGGGATTCGCCAGATACATGCTTATAGAATTTGCTTATAATAATAGTTATCAGGTGATAATTGGTATGACTCCCTTCGAAGCCTTATACGGAAAGAAATGCAGATCCCCTGTACACTGGGATGAAGTCGGGGAGCGAACACTACTAGGACCTGAATTGTGCAGCAAACATCAGAGTCAATTAAGCTAATCGGGAAAGAATGTGAATAGCTCAAAGCAGACAGAAAGTTATGCTGATAACTGTAAAAAGAGTTAGAATTCAAGTAGGAGATCACGTATTTCTAAAGGTAGCACCAATGAAAGGCATTATGCATTTCGGAGAAAAGGAACTTAGCCCCCGCTTTATTGGCCCTTTTGAAATATTAGAACGTATTGGCCAAGTAGCTTAACGATTACATTATTACCCACCCTTTCTACAAGTACATAATGTCTTTCATATATATCGATGCTTCGAAAAATACGTGTTTGACCCATCACATGTAGTAAATTATGAACTCTACAAATAAGTGAAAATTTGGAATATGAAGAGACTCCAGTTTGCATCCTAGCAAGAGAGAATAAGTCACTTCGTAATCGGGAAATAAGTTTAGTGAAGGTTTCTGACTGCAAGAAATCAGCAAGTGAAGAAGCTACATGGGAGCGAGAAGAAGAGATGAAAGTCAAATGCCGTTTCTATTTAAAAACCAAAGAAACTTTCAAGGACGAAAGTTCTTAAGGGGGAAGAATGTAACAACCCAAATTTGTACGCATACACTACAGGAAATTAAATGTCAAATATTAAGGAGGACAAAATTTTATTAAAGGGGTGGTAAATGTAATACCCTAACCTTAAATTAGAAAGCAGGAAAAAAATAAATAATATAATTAAGATGAAAAATATATAAACTTAATAGGAAAATCGGGTGGAAATTTAGAATTGGAAAAAAATAAAAAATTTATTAATTATTCAAAAATAATGAATAAGGGGGCAGAATCAGGGAGGATTAATTAGAAGTTGAACGCTAGCTAATTCAGGAGACAAAGGGCAGTAGATAACTTTTTGTTTGGGCACTGCTCCTTGGAAGAATTGGAGGTGAATTAATTACCCATATACTCTTAAAATTTGAAAGAGTAAAAAAAGGGAAGTGGAATCCACAAGCAGTGAAGGCAACCCACGCGTGAAAACTAGCGAGATTGGAGAGAAAATTGGAGAGAGTGAGAGTGGAGAGAGGAGATTCTCAGGGAGACAGTGGGAGCGAGAGCGAGAGTGAGAGTGAGAGCGGGAGCGGGAGCAAAAACGAGAGTCACGAGAGCCAAACAACGAGAAAGCTGGAGAGAGCGAAGATTCTAAGAACAAAAAGAGCGAGATTTGGACAGAAACGTGGATTATGCGTTGAATTTGGCCATGGTCTTATAGATTATACATGAGAACCCTAAAACTTGAATACAAACAAAGGTTGATAACGTAAGGGCAAACGTTAGCAAAATTAGGTGTCTTATTAAGAGAAATTCTTAAACCTAAGTAATTTTAAAGAAACCATTTGTAGGATGAGTTGTCACACAGAGAAGAGCTGGAAACGGCTAAAAATAGGAGGCTTTGGGCTGAAAGTTAAACTCATTCTCAAACAAAACTCAGTAGTAAAAATCGTGTGACTAGGGTGAAGTAATTCTATTAGTTTGAAGGAGGAAACGCGAGGGAAGTGCTGCCCAAATTTCCTTCTAATTTAAGAAGGAAAGCTCTACTGATTAAACCATAAGGAATAATAAGGAATAACTAGGATCCAGTCAAGGTAAGTAGTTTATCTCACCCTCTCTTTAAGTGTTTCATGGTAGTGTACCTTTAATATGTTGCATAATTATGTTGTTGTTATGTTGCATTACATGTTTAAAAATACGTTTATGACAAGGGACCTCATGCATTATGTTGTTCATAAGATTAAATTTTAATTAGATATAAGGTTATGCTTCTCGAGCTAGCAGGACATGTATGATTGC